>NC_135269.1:13294541-13594866 GCF_051311805.1 Agelaius phoeniceus
GCTTTTTCCTCATTTCCTAAATAAATACACAAAAGAAAAAAAATTACACAAAAAACAAGTTGTAGGAATATGCTCTAAAAAATTACCAGTGTGGCTTTGACAGCAACTTTTGAAAGCATAAGTGAGTTTGTTCTTTCATTTCTGTTTTCTTTCAAGTCAGGGCAGCAGCGATTCCCATTTTCATTGTTCACATTACATCGATTCAGTATTTGGACAAAAACAGACAGTAGAAGGACATTGTACCTCTCTATATATAGAAAATAAATTAGGATATGTAATATAACCTAATACAAATAATAAAACTCTTATGACTCACATATATAGATGTATATTAAATGTGAGCATACACATGGACACAAATAAAACACATGAAGACCAACGTGAGCCTCAAGCCCAGAGACAGCACATGACTGATTACTGCTTGTGAACTCCATACTTAAACAAAGCTTTTTCATAGCCCTGCCTGAGATGAGGGATGGATTTATTGCTGAAGGGAGAAAAGTGGGAGCCATGGTGCTGGGGGTTTCATTTGGTTCATTTGGGTTTCTTATTTGTTTGTGTTTTTCTTTTTCAAACCATGTATGGAGATGGACTTGAAGTTTAAAAGTTGAAAAAGAAAATTCGAGTTTGAAAAGCACATTACAGAAAATCATAACCTCAGCAGTAAAAAACCCAGTAACAATACAGGTTACAGTCTGGGGCCAGCCCCAGTTTTGGCACAGCTAGGAGTAAAACACAAACACACCATTTCAGCAATCAGTCTGTCAAACCTTCAGCCAAGACAAGCCTCTTCAAATCCAAAAGTAGCTTCAAAGCATTCCTGAGCAGGAAAGCACCAACAGGAGGGGCAAGTGGGGACCCAGAGTAGCCTCAAAAGCAGAGCCCTCTGGGGACTGGGGAAGGAATGCACCCAGCAACCTGGGCACAATCTGAGGAGACAGAGCATCCAAGTGACTGGCCAGCTGCCCATTTGCTCTGCCCTGCCAGGCTCACAAAGTGAAAACCAGCAGGAAAATCAAACACACACCCACCACAACACACCCCCAGCACTTGAACTGATCTCAGAGGATGAATAGCCCCACACAGATGCTGCAGGCTCTGTCACCCATGCATCTCACATGGCCAAAACAAGGGACAGCACAATCCCAAAGTTTGTGCCCACAGCTAACAAGATCAAGCATGGGAGGGCAGGGAAAGAGCCTACACTCTTGAGCCTGTTAGTCACAAGAATAACCCTAGTGCCTGCTGAAACCTGGGTCTTGCCTTGCTCCTGGCTGTCTGACCCACAGCCCTCCCTTTCTAAAAGGCTGCAGAGACTGGAAAACTGAAGACAAACCTGCACTGACTACAACAGAAAACCAGGCTTCTTTCCCTACTTCTTTACAGTTGTCAGAAATGACTCTGTGCCCCAAAAGGCTGCAATGAGATCTCCCTTACCCATCAGCCCTATTCCCAGTCTGCCCTCCCAGCTTCTTCATGTCCTTTCAAGAGCACTCTCCACTCCACAGCTACCCACTGTCCTACTCCACAGCCACTCTGCAGTTGTTTCAGAAACCCCAGGGCTCAAAACTAGAAAGCAGAAACCTGGTGGAGGAGAGGTGGCAGTGCAGCTGGTGTGGATAGTTTGTACACGGGACACAGCCTCCTTATTCATGTTGCAGCCTGAAGCCCTCCCCAGGCCATATTCCTTATTCACCACTTCAGGCAAACAAAAGTGATCAACCAGCTGCAAGCAGGCTGGTCAAGCCTGTATATCTTTCTCTCTCTCCAGTATCTTTAAAGTTTATGCAAAACTGAATCTAAGAATAGATTCTCATCATGGGAAGAAACCAAATAATGCATTAAGTAGCAGATGTCTTGTATACATGTGGTTTAAAACTGACACCTTCAGAAAGCCCACACTAGCAACAGGCTGCAAGTATTCAGAAAAGTTATTCTGCACAAAGCTGGGGAAATGGCCTCAAAACAGTGAAGTCAGAAGAGTAAGTGGGGGAAGCCAGTGTTTGGACCTTGACTTTATGGACACTTAAATGTGTGCTCACCTTGAACTTAACAGAACTTCTCAGAAAAGTTAAACCCAGACTTATGAGTTTCCTAAGTTTTACAGTTCTAGTTCTTTTTAGAAAAACTTCATATAAAATTTACAATTACAGGAATAGGTCAATTCAGCAGCTGCAGAAATTACAGTAATGGCCAAGCAGAGGCCAGCAAGAAACAGCTCACAGCAGAAATTACTCATTCCCCTGCAGGAGTGGGCAGGAAAATGGAATCAGAGCAACCAATTACTCCACCATAATGGCTGAAAGGAAACATTAAATAACATTGTCTGAGAGGAAACATTAAATAATATTTTCAGTGAGGTTGTGAAGACTTGGGGCAGGGGGGATGTTGCTCTGTTCTTTTAAAGTTTTGCTAAGCTTTTTGATGTTTACATTTTTGTAATGGAGTTTCTCATGCACTTTTCATGTAAATAATTATTGGTTTGCATTCCTTTCTGGAGGAGGAGAGAATTGATGGACTGTTGGTTTGAACAGTGTGGTTGGAGAGGTAGCAATTTCATCCTCCAAGCCATGGTCACTTTTGGAATTCTATAAATATTGAAGCCCAGAAATAAACGCGCGTTTTTTGCCTTGAACATCTCAGAGTGTGAGTGTCGTTCATTTCGTGTCCTATTGCAACAGGGAGGGAAAACAAAAGATGGAAACAGACACCATAAGGCTTAAACCTGTCTTGAAGATCATGTGCTGAGCAAGGCCGGCCTTTTTCTCAACCTCCCTGCATGCTGAAGCTCAAAAACCATCCCTCACCAGGGAGAAATCACGAAAACACTACAAGACCTCACCAATTTGCCCACTGGGATGGGTTTCTGGAAAATGCAAATTTTTGGGATATTTTTGGGATATGTCTCAGCTCCTGCCACCCCACAAAACCCCTCCCAGCTCCCCAGCAGCAGAGGGTTGGAGCATACAGACCTCCCCCTCCACACTCTGTATTTCTGCTCCCCAAAAGGACACTGGTGCTCCCAGTACCTGTGCCCTTACCCCACCCAGGGGACTGGCCTTCACTGGAGTTGTCAGGAGCACTGTGTACCTTCACTGTTCTAACAACAGAGATGCCTTCAATCCCCAGTGTCAAGCCCTGCAGTACTGCCATCCACAAAATCCTCTTTTCCTGATCTCACAGATTCAAGGAATGGAAAATCATCAGGGTGATGCCTTTGAATATCTATCAGACAGCCAGGTTCACTCTAATATTGCAATTTCCTTATGTACTTCTCTGAAGTTCACTCTATTGAAGTCAAGAGGCGCAGAAAGGTTGTGAGCATGATTCTGGGGTTAGGATTAAATAAATTCCCAAACACCAAGAACAACTCCTCCTCCTCCTCCTCCTCCCCCTCTCTTATGAAACACTCTGCAGAGTGAACATAAGATGAAATGTTTTCCATTCATTTTCTATTTTTTAACCCACTTGTTAATGTTTCTCAGCGTTTCAAACATCATTTGACTACAGCTCTATTACAGTGGTCTCAGCATTATGAATTTCTTCAGAAATTTTCCCCCAAGGAAACTCCCTCACTTTTAGCCTAATTTGAAGCTTCCCCCTATTAACTTCCAGAAAAGTTTTGTTTCTGATGTTCCTTGTGCTTGTTTTCCCTTCCAAAATTAATATCTCCTATATGTGTTAATTTTAAAATATTCTTATAAACCAGCTAGGAAAAAGAAAAATTTCTGTAGATTATGTTTCCCAATAATTTCCAAAAATCCTGTCCCACATTGAAAAATCTTTCTCACAGGTTTTATTAGCTGCCCTCTTGTCAAATCTCACTAAGATTTTATCTTGTTCCAACTGAGCACTTTGGACTACAAAACTGTCAGCCTTTGAAGACCTGTCTGGTGGATCTTCACAAACAGTTTAGCTGGTCAGTGCTTAGCCAAAAGCACTAATCTTTCTCCCTTTTATTCTAATGCAGCTTAACACTCCACTGCTTTGTACTGTAAAGCTAATTGTGAAGATAAACCAATTTTTAGGAGTCTGGCATTGCAATTATTCCTTATAGTTACCAGATATTCATGGTCATGCTCCTCCACCAACCACTTCACACCAGAACAAGAAGGTTGGATCTCCTCCTCCCACCATTCTTGCCCCTCCCCCTTTTCCCCTCCAGATGTTTATAACTGCTGAATTACAGGTAGCTGTTAAAAATGCTATGGGTTTTCATCAATTTCTGTGCATCACCATTTTCCACAGCCACAGTTCCACCAGGAGCATTTCATTACTGCATCATCACAACAGATGAACATGGGCTCAGTGTGCTGTACCTTCATTAAAGTTGTCATCAGTGGAGATGTGGGTCAGGGGAGACTGGGGTCGAGAGTCCCCACAGAGGGAATAGCTGTGCTCAGCCTGGATGAGGGGTGCTGGGGATGCTGGAGACAGTTCCACCTCCATGATCTCATTCTTCTCAGACAAGAAGGGGTCATTCAACAGCTGGCCTAGGACATCAGGTGAAAATTCATCCAGGAACTCTGTGAAGTGCTGTGGAGACAAAAAGGGAGGGGAAAGTTTATTTCCTTGCTGTCTGTCATGCCAACAACAGGAGGGAATAGATGAGAACAATTCTGTATGTGCCCTGGTCATCCGTGCCAGTCAGCAGCAGGATCTACCAGCCCTGTCTAACAACCTCCTCCAATCACTGCTTCAAGCTGAAGAGCTACAGCTAGAACAAAAGAGGCATGCATTACAACAGAAGAGCCTGTCATTAAACTGCAACAAAAATGGAAGCATGGTACTCATGTCCTGAAGCAGTCTCCTCCTGCCACACCAAAGGTACTCACTATGGTGCACTGTAGTGGGAAAAATGGGAAAGCGCATCTCCCTCAGACAGAATGAAAGATCCTGGAGGATCTATCACCAGAACATATTGTGTATGGAATAGAATATAAGGGGTTAATGTTCACTGAAGCACAGAAGAAAAATGAAACACATTCCAGCACAGACTGACACCACATATGACTGTTTTAGCAGTGCAGAACATTCCGTGTGCTCCAGGAAAACGGGTCCATGCACATCCACAGCCAAGCAATTAACACATTTGCTATAAAATGGGTTTCCTGGTTGATTTATGTATCTATTTTAGAAGTAGCATTCCACCTAGAGCCCATACCCAGCTTCTAGGCCCCAGAGCTAAAGCTCCTGACAGCCAGTACTAATTACCACTTTGTCTATTGCACTGAATTCCTTACACCAGCAGCACATGTTAGATCTGTATGTAGCAGAGTAATTCCATGCTTGTTTATTATTCAAAATGAGCACAAACCAAACCTTGCAATCTATTTCCTCCAAACTCCAATGCAGTTCCCATCAATAGCCAAAAACCTTGTCTCTTCATCTTCTTTCCAATGTCAGAAAACTACATCTTTGACAGATGAAAAATCTGCACTGCAACAAGTCATTCCTGTTCATCTCATTGACACAAAGAATTCTATTTTTGGATAAAAATACTTGCACAGTGAATTGTAATGAGATTTTCTGAACAATGAGCCATTATCTACTATCTTATATAGGAATCTTTGTCAGCTCAGGCATGATGCTATAAAAGTCCAAGTTTGTTTGATCTGTTTAGTTTTTGCAAGCAGTATTGATCTTGGCTCTTCATCGTGCTCTCTCCTGCAGAAACAAACACTGAAATTCAAGATTCAGCTTCCTGTAGGCTAAATTGAGAATTAAACAAGTCAATATTGTGCAAACCCACAAGGGAAGCAGTGTGCTCACACCCTCACATTTCACAGCTCCAGCAGCACCTGTGGCCTTGAAGCCTCATGCTGAAAACCCTGAGCACAGCTGGCTCTCACAGAGCTCCTGGATGTTCAAGCACCTCCTCCAAATGCTAACTGTGCCTTTTTTGAAAATCAGTAAGTCTTGAGTCAATTCTGACCGACAACGAGGAAAAGAAAATATTGACTGAATACAAGGCAATAAACAGGACCACAGCTGCTATACTGGAATAACAAACTAGCTCAAGAAAAGCCTTTACAAATGGCAAAACAGATTCATAGCCTCGTATTTACTTACTCTAAGTCATAACACTAAGAAACTCTTAGAGGACTCTGCAAGAGGGTCATGACCACCTTAGAAAGCCTCATTTATTTTAATTTTGATACCCAAGGACTCACTAGCACTTCACAACCAGGTGCTTCCCAACAAGGATAAAAGTATAAACACCCCACTACACCACCCCACTATGCAAAGAAAAAAGGATACACAAGAGTAGTTGAACATCCTGGTACATCAATAAAGACACTGAATAAAACAGGGCAGGCAGCCATTAATGTGTAAAGAAGGCACAGAAGTACTTCCCATCCAGGAAAGAAGTCAAGGATGAACCTATAAAAAAGCAGTGCCTTTCTTAGGGACAATGCTTCTCCCCCCACTCTACACATTTCATTTGGAGCAATGGCAAGAGCCAATTGTATTTGTTTACATATTTTCCTAAAGCTGGAGCATTTCCTTCTTTCTAATTCTTGCATGCATCACTGTGACTGATGAGTACAGATGCTGGAATATGGCTGCTGCAGTATTTCTACCATAGTTCCACATGCAGCTGCTTCACCACCAGCATCATCCAATTTCAGGATGTCATCCTTGAAAATATCATACCCATGTGTTGACTTAGTCTGACTATTTAGATGTTATAACTTAACAGACTCGGCTTAAAGAAAGACGGTCACAGGCTACTCAGCTATTTTTGGCAAATTCACAAATAAAGATTTTTTATTAGCCTTCTGTCTATCACTGCTTTGATATGGAACAAAATCTTATCAAATGTTATTTTACTTTTCCATTTGACTGAAGTTAGGCCCATCAGATTTTATTTATTTTTTTCCTTTCTGAATGGGGAATTTTACTAAAACCACTTCAGGAAAAGCAAAGGAGGAAACAAACATTCAACTTCAGAAAACCAGAGAGAAAGAGGACCTCAGGGTAGGGAAGGATGTTAAACACATTTGTCAATATTTGTGCTTTCTCCTTTTCACATGTAGCTGCAAAGCAGCAAGCTGTGAGCAAGAAAAGAATATGCATTTATAATAGAATTATCTGAAAGCAAATAAATGGCTGGTTTCTAAAATGATTTTCTAGTTTCATTATAAGTATCAAGTTTATTTTTAATGATCTGTGATGTAATATTGTACACTGGCCAATACAGACTGCCACAGGTCAGACTGTGCAGCTACTGAACTCAGCAAACAGACAATTTTAGGGATGTGGACTTCCCTGATTTAAAAAATCATTGATTTACAGGAATTTTTCAGATGTTATACACTTCTCTATTACAGTGAATGCTTAAAGCTAGATCACTTTTTGTCCCAAATAAAACCATTGTCTCATTGAATGTTTGCTTAGAGAACTAAAGAAGAAAAGGCATCTG
The DNA here is from genome assembly GCF_051311805.1 of Agelaius phoeniceus. Classification (NCBI taxonomy): domain Eukaryota; kingdom Metazoa; phylum Chordata; class Aves; order Passeriformes; family Icteridae; genus Agelaius; species Agelaius phoeniceus. Next base: position 13,301,968 of record NC_135269.1, read on the forward strand.
AGCAGCAGCTAAAGCAGAAACCATCTGGGGGCATCCAGACCTCCAGCTCCCCAAAACTTCCACCTACACCTAAGCTGCTCCTTCTCTTTTCAAAGCACATTCTCCCACTGCCAGCCCCTCTCCTCCTCCTCCTCCCCTCTCTGCTTCAACATGCACCTCAGCAGTCATCAGCCACTTCCATAGCTGGAAAGCCCCAGAATAACCCTCAATTTTGACACAGTAGCAACCACGCCTGTGCTCAGGAACAGGAAAGGGCAATTTGGGAAGGAAACTGAGACTTTGACTCTTAGAACCTGTATATAAATTTGCTTGCAAAATAAAGAAATTCTTTGTCTAAAGAGAATCTCTGGCTTTCAAGCTGGGCATCTTTCACCCAGAGAGTTCACCTTTACAAAAACTGAAAAAACAGAGGAAAGAGCACTTGCACTGAGAATCTGCCCTTTTTTTGTCCTTCTTTTCCCTTTTTGCTCTTACTACCTCTGTAGACAGCTCAGCTGCCAGGTTCCTGCTATCCTCACACCCCACTGGCAGCCCCAGCACTAATTGCAGACATGTGTTAGTACAAGGAGTCTGTTTGAATTATTAAACTGTTTTCACCACATAGCAAAGAGATGTGTTCAGCTAGGATTTTAACCTCTGGAAAAAGTCAGGCATTTAAGACAGATGTAACCTTATCTTCCACCTCCCCTTTCCCCAGAACCCTGAAAAGAAAAACAAAACAGCAGCACTCCTGTTTACACACAGGAAGGAAATGGCAGCCCTGAGGAGTTTCAGCACTCATCTGCCTGGACACTGGCTCATGCCTACATCCTGGGTGTTTTTGGGGAACACAAACACCTCCAGCCATGCTGCTGCAGTGAGCAAACAGAGGAAAGCTCTCACATCCGGGTGCACAGGGGATTTTTGGGCAGCTCTTGGAAAGTAGCATTTGGCTGCGCACCAGCCGTGCCGCGGGCTGCAGCTCTGCACAGCATCTGCCCCTTCCTGCCACACAAAGGCCCTTTTCTCCAGCTGCCTCAGGGACCAGGGGCTTTTTTATTTCTTTTCTGATCAAATGAGGGTCTGTGAAGCAAAACACTCAGGTTTTGCTAGGTGCATGGCAGTGCTGGCTTCTCCACCAGCTGACCTGAAGCCAGATGAGAACAGCACCAGCCCAGTTGGTTGTTTGAAGATGATGTTACCATGCCTGAATATTGAAGTCATCTTCAGAAAATTGACCTTTTAAGAACTCATTAAAAAAGGAATCTAGAGAAGTCAAGAGCCCAAAATGACACTTCCCAATGATATTTAAATTTTTAAACAAGTAGCAGGCTTTGCTGAGCCTGGAAAATGCACTGCGTCAGCTGCAAGTGCCACACACCACTTGTAGCAGCACAATCCCACCTTTTCCAGCAGAGCCATGCCAGAAGGGAGCTGCAGTGACAGCACCTTTTGCACACTGCAAAACAAGCCTGGCTCTCCCAGCAGACCAGGGCAAGGCAGCCATGCCACATGCCAGGGTTACAAACACCCACAAATTCAAGATAACACCCTCCTGGGAGTTAGTGGCTCCCTCCTGGCTCACCCCAAATCTCCCCATCCTGAAGGGATCTGTCACCCCTCCACAGGAGGAGCTGTCAGGTACACAACAGGCACTCATAAAAAAAAAATCTCACCATTCACCTGTAGGTACAAAAAGCCTGAGTTTTATGTGTTTATTATACTGTAAAATCATTTAATGTCTCATTTGTGGGAGAATATGAAGAGTAACACAAAACTGGTATTTGAAACCAGCAATGAATTCCGCTGTAAGAGCAGACACAATTGTTTGGACTCTCACACCAGCATTTACTCACTTTAAGCACTAAGAAAAATGTGGACAGATTTAAAAAAATCCACTAAGTGAATAACATACAGGTTGTGTCATCAGCAAAACAAATGCCAGGAAATTCAGAGCTAATAGATTTACATGGTAATTAAATCTGCACATCTTCCCAACTTGCTCAGGTTACACAGTTGGAAATGCTGAAGTTCATGCTGAGCAAATCTTATAATCCACCCCATTATGTACACATGTATGCACACATTTCCATTGCAAACACTCAAATATTTCCACCCCACAACCAGCAAAGCAGACATGCATTTTTTTAATTTATCAGGGGGATTTTCCAAGAACCATGCTTACTCCTTTGCCTGTCTTCCAAAATATTCTTTCACTTTTTCCTTTAACAACCCCCACCAAAAAATATTTTGTATTTAAAAAGATAACTAAAACCTAAATTAAACTCTTAAACAGAGAGGACTAAATATGGGTTAAAAGAAAGAAAAACAGAAATCAAAGAAAGAAAGAAAGAAGCCCTTGTGCAGCAGAGGCAAGGGTGAGAAACAACCCTCAAGTTCAGTCCTTTAAGTCCACTGTCTGCAAGAAGAGAAAAGGATGCTATTGCTCCTTCCTAGCCCAAGCCTCCTGGGAGTCATGCATAATAGGAAAATCCTTCTCACACTCCCCTGCCCTTCTCCCAGTGCATAGCTCTTGGATCTAGCCTAACTTTTCACCAGGCTGGGTGCATGTTTTGCTGTTTCCCACCCCCTCCCCAAGAAGCCAAAGCCAGAGGAGTGAGTCACTGGGGCAAGAGCAGTGAGTCAGTGGGCTGGAAGCCCTTCAAGAAGGCTCCCCCATGTGAGTCCCTGACTGAGACCTCAAAGTACATTACTAATTCTGTGTTGCAAGTAAGCATTTGGATTAAGCTCTCAGGTCAGATGTAGCTGTTTTTTCCTCTCAGCTCTTTCCCCACCCCCCCTAATGCCTTATTTTTTTTGCCAGCTTGAGCAGCAGAAACACAGAACACTGAACCTCTCCATTGCTTGTCCCCATGCCCTTCCCCTCACCAGTGAGCAGCAGGGTCACAATTCCTTACCCCAGTGGCTGCAGAGCTGCAGGACAGGCCTGACTGACCCATCTGCATCTCACAAGCCACCAAGAGTAGGGGCAAGCCTCTCCTTGGCACCTCCAGCCAGCGTGGCTCACACCACACAGGGAGGGGAGCTCAGCTTCCAAAACTTACTCACTGGGGTCTCCAAGGATTTTTAGCCCCCACACAAGATACCTAAAGAGACCACTTATGTATTAAAAGCTGTGTGGAGAAGAAAAGTATGTTTGGTTGGTTTGTCTGGGTTTTTTTTTTTCCCATGCTCCAGCCATGCAGTGCCAGTCATAAATATTTGCTGTGAGATAATATTAATTTGCTTGGTTACACCCCAGCTGCACCTCCAGGCTCTATGGAAGGAACTTGGATTTACTGTAAGTTTCACATCAAACTAGTGTCTTCTATATAACTCACAGGGTTAAGCCAAAAAATAAACAGTGAAGAAAGTTTTCAGATTGCATACAAAATTTACAATTCATTGGTGGGCATTTATGGCCCTCTTTGCTGTCCAAGAGCTTGGCAGCAGGGATAACACATTTTGCTCTTGCACACCTGGTTCAACTTACAGCCATTTTTAAAAGGACATGGTTGCTCCAGCTCCTTCTTGACAGGAGACAGATCTTAACAATACAGGAGAGTTTACACCACTTGAGCACACTGCACTTGACTTCATTTAACATCTTCCCTCAACACGGAAATGGGAGGGGATGAAAGCAAAGAAAATACATCTCAGGCCTCCTGCAACAGCATCCCTTGTTGATGGGTACAGATGAGCCCTTTGTAAAGGGCACAGCCAGCACAGTTCCTGTATTTTAAACAAAATCCACTAGTCCTGCATGCATCTTAGAGATCACAGAGTATCTCAAGTTGGAAGGAACCCATAAAGATCATCAAGTCCAACTCGCAGCTGACTTTAGAATTATAACAGGAAGGAGGAAAAGACAACCACTGATACTGCCAGGAAACCTCAGAAAAATCTTAATTTCACATTTAGGTTCCCATTAGTGCAGGGGACCTCCTACAGAACACAGATGCTTTCCAGTTCAGCTGTTTCATGTTTAAAGTGTTCTCAGCAGCCTCCTCCTTGAGGACCAAATTAGTATCTTTCAAAGGAGGATCTTTCACTAGCCTGACTGGTGTAGGTAGGAAACAACTTCTGCTCTATCAGCAGTGCTTGCTAGTCCTGACTGACAAGACACTTGACATTTAAAATAAAAATCCTAATTCCTTCCTTCAAAAGTGTTTCTTTAATGGTTGCAAAGTTTAAATGGCAGGGTTCCAGCTTGCAGGAGCCATCATTCCTTCTTTTTCCTAATGCTGGCTGCAAACCTACACACCACCCATCCGAATCCTGCCCTTTAATTAAAGCTGTCTGTTATTATAAAATAAGTTGAGCTTTATGATCAGTATTGGCGGCTTAAGGAGAGACTGGGCATGTTATTTCACAAAAGAGTTTAGTTTTTGTTTTACAGATTTATAGTACTGGTTGGGGGGTGTTCTGCTGCATTGTTTGTTTGTTTTCAAGCCTCAACTTCTATTCTTGAAAAGGCACAAATTTAAGCTCCTCGATGTTTATTTAGGCACTCTTCAGCTTTGAAGAGTTAGACTATCAAGTGCCTAGATGCAGACACCCTTAGTTGATTATGGAAAATATGAATTAGCTTTTATAAAAACTACCAAAAATCCATACACATAATGGTTGAAATTGCAGATGTGTGCATAGTTTTAAAAAGAAAAAACACACCATGCACATATAACCCTTTCTTGAACTCAAGAAACATGTGTCTGAGCACAGTGGAGGGAGAATAAAAAATGCAGTGCTTCTGTGAAACAAATGTAAAGAAATCAACAGGTCATATTGCCCTGCCCAGGGGGATGAACTGCCCAACCCTTGCAGAGCTCAAGGATCAGCAGCCTTTGGCTAGCAATGAGCTGAGCTGCCAGAGGGTTCAGACCCTGCCCAGCAGGACCTGTGTCTATCACACAGATATCTGCTATCAGGGCAGAAGGAGGAACACACTGGCAGGACTTTGTGTTCAGTGCTGCTGTCACTGAGGGTTACACATTAAGTACCGTGCACTAAAAAAGTTGGTTGTGTGTCTAATACTCTTCCAGTGATCTCACTAGACAGTCAAACAAACAACCACACTGAAGAGCACCTTTCCAAACAAGTTCTCTACCTTGCTTTCAGTAGAAACATCCTGGGGTTTGATGTGATGTACCTCTCAACCCTTCCCCTGATCTGCCACTAAGCCCAGGCACCATGGATGCACACAGAGCTAGGACTTCATCAACAGCAGGTATCATCACGTCCCTGACTGACAAAACATTCCCAGTTTGCAACTTTGCAGCAAGTTTAATGTCAAACCTGCTGCTGCCCCAGCAAGCTAAGGAAGTGTGACAGTACTTGATGATGACAACACCAAGAACATCCCTACCCTGCACCTGAAAGAGAACATGGCTTTTGAAGCCATGACACTGGAGCTGCTTCAGATGAGCCAGCCCTACCCATCCCACAGCAAAAAGCCTTGCCTTTTAAAGCCACCCCCAGTGGTCCTCTGTACCATGAGATGGACACCTCAGGACACCCACATTGCACTTGTACAGCCTTAACTCTGCAGAAATCCACACAGGAACCCACAGAAATGGTTTTGACACCTCATTTTGTCTGGACCAGCGCTTCCATCAGCACTGGTACTTTGGGACCCTTCCTCTGAGGGAAGACACATTTCATTCCATATGAAAACAAGAGTGTGGGGGGTCACTTGGTTTTTACTTGTGTCAAAGGAAGACAAAGTTTGTTTTGAAGCCCTGCTGAAATCTGCAGAAAGTAAAAAAAGGAGACACAATATGAAAAAGATCAGATAAATATACACTTACAAGCATGTGTCTGGAAAAATAATTTTAAGACACCCCACACTTGAGAGCTGGTATTCCAATTTCCTATGACAAGCCTTTTGTCCCAGTGCCAGTAAACATTACTTCACTCAGTTTTATAAAAAAATAAATAAATAAATCATGAGTGGTACTGGACTAGGGTTCAGGACCCAAGACAGCAATAGATGGAAACATCTGTATCCTAAGACCAGGTCTTAAAAACAAACTTCTGTGCTTGTTTTTCCTCTCTGCTTCCTTCCAGAGATGCAGGGACTTGTGGAAAGGTTATCTAGCAAGAGGTATGGTGGCTCTCTCTCCTCACGATTCCTGGGAATACAGGGGAGACTTTCAAACCAGTGTTGCCATCAGTTGTCTGTGACCTGACACTTCAGCTTCTTTTTTTAGCCCTCTCCCACTCAGAGCACCCCTCTCCTTCATCTCTAGCTCCTCTCTGTACCTTCCATTTCCAGGCCTTTGCTCCCAAGCAGGTGAAACTGAGGCCAAGCTACTCATCCATCCCCTTGCAGGACATCAAGAAGAGCAGCAGAACTGGGAAGGAAGCTGCAAACTGCAGGCAAAGACTCTGGAGGAGCAGAGCCAGAAAAGCAAGGGTCCAGAAGGAAAACAACAGGAAAAGTCAAAGTCACAGCTCCTGGAAAGGGATAAAATAAACCAATGACAGATAAGCAGCATATTAAGATTGTGCAAGAACTTCCTCCATCCCCAGCTGTGTATTTTTGCTGAGGGTCATTGACTTTTGTGCACTGCCATTTAAATCTCAGCATATTACAGTGTTTTCTCTCGTGACTGCTCTGCACTTGCTCTCATTTGTTCCTCCCCACCTGAAAGGCAAAACCACCGCCACCTCACCATGGCAGGTGAAGAGAAAACCACACAGGGAAAACAAACCTGCTTACCATGGGAACCATAAGTGTTATATACTTGAGCTACTGAAAGAAAGGAAAAATTACCGAGAATTAACGTAAATCAGAATCCAGAAAACAAGAAAGAGTTAATAGAAAATGCAATTCAGAGGGAGAAAGATTGCTTCTGACTTTCTCAGGATCCAGAAGAATGTTAATTATAGATCAGGCCACTGCTTGGCTGCAGTTATTGAGGGGAGAAAAAAGAAGATCAAAATGTTTAATTGAATATTCCTGGGAGGGGGCGGTTCTGAATTACTGCTTTTTATATAAGACCAGATGATACAGCCATCCCACAAGATGGTAATGAAACGACTTTTATTCCAACAATAATGGAAGAGAATATAAAAACAGCTACTCAAAGTTGGCCATTTTAATTAGTAGACCTAGAAAACTTCCATCTGAAAAGTCTAAATAGAGCTTCTAAGGAGTTCTTGAAACTATTTTCAGTAGGAGACAATATTAATGGACTGTAAGAAATAATACAAAAATATTTAAATGTAAACAAGGCAACCAAAGTAACAGCAAATTAACCTACCTACAGTTCATTTCTGAGGAAGGGAAGAGATGGAGAAGGGAAGAGAGTAGTGAAGAGCCCAAGAACTTCCAAAAGGAAATCTAATTTATGCTTACTATTCCACAATAACTGATAATCAAGCTTCTTACATTTTCTCTCATTCTGAAATAATGTTACAAGCATACAAGCTTAATGCCCCTTGTCGTGTAAGGCAATTGACTTGGTGCTATACAAACAAAGCCAGAGTGAAATGAAGTCAACAGGCCCCATTCAGTGTGACAAGGAAATCAGAAATCTCCAGATGTGAAACACAAATGAGCTGATTGTGCCACACATTTTCAGTGGGTTCCCACAGGGATCAGTTCTTGGCCCCAGACTCTAATACTGTGACCTGAGAGGAAAAGCCACCACCACTGAAGGCTGCAGATAATGCAGTATCAGCAGGGGCAGCAAGTAACAAAAAGGTCAGGTCACCAAACCAAAACAGAGAGAACTTGGTAAGCAACCATAAACAACAGACATGCCTTAAGTAAAGATGAAGGTAAATTTAAAAGCAAAAAAACCCCAAAAAACAAAGTATCTTATGGTGCAAACCAAAGGCTCCAAGTCACACTTGGGCAAGGACAATCAGAAGCCAAGACCCCAGGACTCGGGAACATGGCTGAGGAACATCTGTGGGACAGGTCCCACAAGCACTGGGTCCTGGGGAGGAATTCCTGCAGATGTGTGCTCATGCTCCAAATGCAGCAGATCCCTGCTGTATTTCAGGTTCAGCCTCTCAGCCAGTACTGGGGTTTCACTCAGTTCCAAGTGCAGCCAAGCACTGGGAAATCTTGCATGGTCATCCCATGCTGTGGGGCCAGCACTGAAAGAACAGCAGGGAGGTACTGCAGAAATTTTTGCCCTTTTTATTTATTTAGGACTTCTTTTGTTTGTAACTTGTTTCTTAAATGAGAAACTTCTTTCATATTTAAAAGAAGTGTGCCTGAAAAGCTCAACCCCCAGCTACAGCTCTGTACTGCAGCCTCACCCCAATCACACAACCTGCTGCACAAGTCTGTGCTCCCTGCAAAACCAGAGTTTGAGGACTTCAGGAGACAGAGAGGTGTGAAGCACAAATTGCTCTGTGCTCATGGTGCATGCAGCTGCTACTGGCCACAGCCAGGCTCCACTCCTATGCTACCAAATTTCATAAAAAAAGGAAGTTGAACAACTGGAGAAAGTTCAGAGAATCACAAGAATCACTATAGAAAGGGAAATCTTGCCTCAAAATAAAAGCAAATATAATAGAAGAAACCAACGTATTCAGCTTATCAAAGTGGAAACAAATGCAGAACATGAATGTTCCTAAGTAATAAAACAGGGAATAAGACTTCAGAGGATGGCTCTATCAGCTTGCAGCTCAGTTTACCATCTGGAGCCAGATCCACTCATTGTGGTTCACAATATTAAAAAAAGGGAGAACAATCAATCATGAAGGAACAGTGTGAATTCTTCGACCCAAGCCATTCTTAATTGAAGACCAGAGGTTGCCCTAAAAAGATATGCAGGAATTCAAACAATCTGGGGAGCTTTTATAGCCCTTGATTTACATAAGGTTAAAATAATTCATCATAATTGTTTCCTTTGGCCCTCTGGCAGCCAAACAAGGCTGTTTACTAGAATGTGTTCTGAAGAAACTGATGCAAAGCCAGAGCTGGGAAACCTGCTGATGGCAGCTTTGCATTCCTGTATTCCAGATAACCTGATACGCTTATCAGGAAGGCAGCTGGGGAACACAGTTCAGGAAGGCAGGTTTGAGACCAAAGGTTGTTGATGTCACACACAACGCCCCGCCCAAAGCCTGCTCCAAACACAGCGCTCAGCAAACTCCAGGTGGCCAGCACATCCCACAGCACTAGCCCACTGAAAGCCTTTGCCCTTGTTTATTTTTAAGGCTAGGTTCTCCAGCTCTGCTGCACAAGTGAGTCAGCTTTCCTCCCCACACCAGAGGGCTGCTAGCTGGGAGAGGGAGCCCCTGCTACCTGTCATCACTGCAAGAGCCCCACCTCAACAGCGAGCTGGGAGAGGGTCTCAGAGGAGGAAAGATTTGGCAAGCCTGCACTGGACTTCAGGGTTTCTCTATCAAAGAGACTGAAATGCAAACACACACATGCAAACTCTCCCCATGCCTTCTGAAACTAATTTGTTCCTCAGGACACACACACACAGAGCAGTGGCAGCTGCAGCCACACCACACCACAAGCAAGTGGCTGTGACAAACTGCAAGGACTCACAAGCACAGAGCACTGTTATAATTTTCAGAGTCCACATTTGATTTCCATATCCAATAGATGGCCAGTTTCAGTGCTGATGGGAGATTCCCCATGAGCCCAAGCAAGAGGAATGCTGAAGTGCATGGGGAAACTAAAAGGGAGCTTCCACGTGAAGGAATTTGCTTCAAAAGAAGTCATTTAGCAGCTGCTCACTTCAAAATCTTTTTTAAGTCTTCCAGTTAGTAAAGCTGCATGTGTCTGGGCATCTCTTTCAGGGCCTATCATCCTTTCCAAGTGCCAAGTTTGCAGCAGCAGAAGCCTGCCCACAGCAGAGAAATCAAAGGCAAGTAACTTTATTCTTGCTTTAAATCTGACAAAGAGCACAAACACAAGTGTGTTATGTGCAACCCTGTTCAAACACAGTGACAACAAGGTCACTTGTGCTCTTATTTTACATTAGACATAAGCTTTTTTAAAAAAAGGTTTTAAAGCTTTTTTAGTTTGATAAAGAAAAGCTTTAAAAGCAGCCAGCTGACAGAATGAAAGGAGAGGGAGCATTTAAGGAAAGGAGGAGTGTGATCCAGTTTTAAAGATTAATTACAAGATTAATGCCAGCAGAAGGTGCTCCAGCCAACCTTCAGCCAGCACGCACACACAGAGCTCTGCAGAGCATCTTCCTCAAACCCTAATGCACAAACAAAGCCGCTTTCACTTGTGGCACTGAAATTTAATTAATTGGATATATTGAGTGAGTGAGTGAGTGAGTGAGTGAGTGAGCTGTGCAGCGTGGAAGATGCCTCTCCTGAGGCTGCAGAAGGAGCCTGCCAGCGTGCTGGGGACAGAGACGGCGCAGGGGAGTATCAGACATTGCATAAGCACAGGCACACGTCATGGCTCATTCCCGCTGTCCTGCGCCAGCTCAGACCCCTGCCAGCCACGGCCAGGATCTATTCCAGCTATTCAGAGGTGGCTGGGTGCCCGAATGGGGGAGCAGGGAGGGGAGGCCCAGCCTGGGGGTGTGCCTGGGGACGGACAGGGGACAGACATGGGGCCTGTCCCAGCACCCAGCCAGTGCCTCCAGGGGCCCCTCAGCCCCCGCTTGTGCAACCATTACCCCACAGTTCAGAAGCGGGGGGAGTGGGGTGGAAAATGTTTTTCCAGACTTGACCAACATATTTTCCTTCTTCTAAGGAAAGAAGTATGGCCTGGTGGTTAGAGGGCTGGGCAGGAGCTGCCATCACACAGCACCTGGGCCAGCCTGGGCCTCTTGTCCCCTGAGGCAAAGGTGCCCTTTGCCTCTTCATTCCACACACCCAAGGGCAGAAAGGAAGAGATACCCTCCAGTCAAAAGGGAGGGATCTCAAGGGTAGTGGCATGGAAGATTGCATCACATTCAATGCCAAAATTATCAGAATCATAAGAAAACCAAAGCCAGCTGGAGATAGAGAAAGCACCTTGTTGCAGGGCACAGCACTGGACACTGCACGAGGGCCAGGAGCGAGACACACGCACAAAAGTACTTGCAATTGCTTAGGTTAGTAAACACCTTTGAGATCAGCAACTCCAACCCAGCACTGACAAGTCCAACATTGAACCTGGTCTTTAAGTGCCACATCTGCACATGTTTTAAAAATCCCCAGGGATGGTAACCCAATCCCATCCCTAGACAGCCTGTTCCAGTGCTTGACAACCCTGTCAATAAAGAAAAATTTCCTATTATCCAATCTAAAACCTCCACTGGGGCAACTTGAGGCCATTTCCACTTGTCCTTGGGAGAAGAGACCCAACCCACATTGCGATGACTTCCTTTTAGATAGCTGTACAGAGAGCAAGAAGGTCACCCTGCACCTCCTTTTCTCTAGACTAAACAACCCCAACTTCCTCAGCTGCTCCTCATAAGGTTTGTGCTCCAGATCCTTCACCACCTCTGTTGCCCTTCTCTAGACTTGCTCCAGCACCTCAGTGTCTTCCTCTCGTGAGGGCAAACACTGGATTCAAGATGTCACCTCACCAATGCCACATACAGTACACTTCAGGCTCTGAGGCTACCCAGAGGCAAAGTGCAAGCTCAGGAGCTCAGAAATGAAAATCTGCATTCAGGAATTTCAGGTGTTGTGATTTCTTCCATGCAGCCTGTAAGGCACCTGTGGCACATGGCCACACGAGACCCCACTGCCAGGGACCAACCCAGCACAGCCCCTGGCATTACACAGCTCAAGCAGAGAGACCCAGAGGGAGGAAAACTCTCCCAGAGCTAAATGAGTCTGTTTGGCTCTAGGGAAACACAGGTAGAGAGCCAGAAAAATAATCAGGGGAACCTTGTACTGCTTATCAGCCCTGTGTAACTCCAGAGCCAGTTAGGACTATATATACATAGATTTATATACATGTGTATGTGTGTGTGGGCTTGTGTGTCTGTGTGCATTAAATATAGATCATTTTTCTAACATTTCAGATGAGCATCTGCCACAGACCATCTGGGCTGGGAGGGAGGGAGACCAGAACACCATGGGACTCTTGAGGAATTTGAAACTTGCAGCGGATTTTACACAGAAAGCTGTTGCATAAGGGGCACTGACAAATGTGTGGTATCAGGAAGGTTCTTTAACTAAAAGAAGGAAAGAAGAAGAAACAGAAGTGATCCTAAAACTGCTGCTTCCTGTGGGGGTTGGAGCTGGCTACAGATGACAGGACTGACTTCACACCACTTCTATTCAGCATCATGAAATGAAACTAAGCCAAGTTGCCAGGACAGGCATCAGTGTGCCAGGAGATCAAGCACTGAACTGATGTTGCCCCAGTGAACTGAAAGTGGTACCTAGTGTTCAGCAGGTTAGCACAGAGTGTCTTCTGCTTCCATCAAAAAAAGCACATCAAAGCCACACAAGTTTCAATTCATTAAACTAACATACAAGAACAAATGGTTCCTGTGTAAAGCATTCCAACATCCTTCTAGCCAAGACAGCTTCACATTCATGATGTTTATGTGTAGACAGAATCTCAACCACTTCCCTGGGCAGACTGTTGCAATACTTGACAGCCCTTTCCACAATTTTTTTATCATATTATCCAATCTAAACCTACCCTGGTGCACCTTCAGGCCACTTCCTATTGCTTGTTACCTGGAAGAACAGACTGACCCAACCTCCTTTCAGGTAGTCGTAGAGATCACTAAAGTCTCTCCTGAGCCTCCTTATTCTCTAGGCTAAACAACCCAGCAACCTCCTCCACTCCTCAGAAGATCTGTACTCCAGACCCTTCAGCAGCTTCTGCTCTCCAGAGACTAAAGCAAAGTTTTACAAACTAGAAGATTTTATAAATCAAGGCTCACAATAATCACATCTTATGCAATAACAATACAAAGACTCAGACATGCCAAAACTAAAACCATCAGATTTTCAGAATTGCTGAGCATCCTCCTCTCTATACCTCTATTTTTAATTTTTTTTCTAGTTGCTTTAAAGTCTAACAAAGGAAACTAAAGAATGTGAAATATATTTGAGTTTGCAGAGTCCACAAACTTCCCCAGAAAAGTGTTGGGTGTGCACAAACAGCAAAGGATTTAAAAGCACTGCTCTGTTCTACCAACAAGTTGTGGCTTCAGATGGCTTTGGAAAACCTGGTCTTTGGCAAGTCAAAATGAGCATGGCTGTCACTAATGCCAAAGGAGAAGAATTCAGTATTTCTGGGGTTTCTGAAAGCTGAATTGCTCCTGTGTTGTAACAGTTGCAAGCATGCACACGCTGGGAACCCAAGCATAGGACAGTAGAGGGAAATAGCTCTTCTTTTGGAAAGAGCAGCTGCCCCTCTTTTCCCCACTAAGTTATCTTTATTTTTCCAATAGTGCAATAAAAATATCTAGTAACATTTCAAAAGGTCCAGTAGGGTATCATTTTGTAAAAGGAACAGAGTAGGCCATTTTACAGAAAGACCTAACAGTTTTGTTCCATCAAAGGGTTCTGTTACACAAGCCTCCAGTTTGAGCTTTATGGGGACAGCCAGGCACACCCAGAAAAGCCTGCAAACAGATGGAGATAATAGAAGTTTAAATGGACCATCCAGCTTTTAGCATAATTCCCATATGTGCCATTCTACAAGCTACCAGGTGGGTGGGATGGGGGGAAGGAGTAGAAGACATCATCAATCTCCCCATCCTGCCTACAGTGCTTCAATCTCTGGTGCATGTAGCTGCAGTTAGACCTACTCCCCTATTCACAGGATTTGTTAAACCACCCAGAAAAGGTCAGGACAGAACATGGAAATAGATTTAAACCAGATTCCCATGCTAATAACAACTCAAACTGCATATTTCCTAACTAAAATGAAAATATTAAATAAAAGCAGCGACAATCTGATATGCTTTTAAAGGTTTAGTGCTCTAGCCATTCTTATTCAAGCAGATGATTTGTCTGATCCTGATATAAACCCATTCTTAAAACTTCAAGCAGTAAACAAGGATACATGCTGAGAATCAGCCTTTTTTGATGTGTAGAAATTTGTATTCCTGCCTTTTCTGTTGATAAGATAGAGGATCTACACACAGTGCTGTACCTAGAGGAATAAAAGCTGGACAGGGCTTTTCACACCACATCACAGTATTGTCAGGCAATGCACTGTATTATCAGACAACACCACAACTCTCCACCTCCAAGAGGGGCAACTGGGCCAACAAGCAAACGGGCTACAGACCCCACCAAGGGCTGTAAAATCTCTCACTGCTAAGGGATGTCCACACACATGTTCAGGTGTTCTCCTGGGACACTCTGAAGTCAGTGTTTTGTTTAGGGAGAAAATCCAGCACCACCTAAGGCGGACTACAGAGAGGGTCCCTACCAGGACTTAGAAGAACAACAACACAGACCTTCTGAAGCCTTCAGTGATAAGAATACACAAAACCCAAAGACACAACTGGAGAGCAGAAGAGGAATGTGCACAGCTCTGCATCTTGTCCTTCAACACTTAAATTCCCATGGCAATAAGTCTTTTCTTTCCAAAAACAAGAGCACACTTGTGAAACTGGTGCAGGAACACCAGCAGCAAGCCACCACTACTGACACACACAAGCTTCATCCTTGGCAAGATAACCTCTAGCAGCAAAAAGGTCCTGTGGTCATTCAGCCTCTGCCAGTGGTGGCACAAGAGCACACTTGATGGGGAAGAGGCCTGGGGATGTTGTGGAAAGGGACAATATTTCACCAACAGCCACCAGAACAGCCCAGATGCTTTTTATATCAATACCTATCAAGCCCCAAGATACCCGAACCCTTTAGTCACTGCCCAAAAACTCAGATAAACAAGTTCTAGAAAAATATCCAGAAGAACAGCCCTGGTTTAAGATAACATCGTGCCAGACACCTGCAGGACTAGCACTCTCCTGATGGCAGGAGCAGGCCTTCACCCCTGCCCTCCTGTTCTCAGGAAGGGACAAGGAGCTTAACTCGCCTTCCTGGGCAGGGTTAGGCTAAAACACTGGTGCATGAGGCCCAGGCACCTCTTCCCACGACAGTCCCCAGCAGAGACACCAAAGGGACAACTTTGGCAGCAGCATGGAAAAGCAGCCCTGTGCAAAGACACCAAGTGTGCGGCTCCAGGCCTGCCTCAGCCCAAAGCACAAACACAGAGCTGTTGTCCTTGGAAAGAGGTGAGAGCATCCCCACAATTCACCCACCAGCGTCCCAGCCATGCTCTCACCCGTTATATTTAACTACCAGCAACCGATGTGCTAACCCCTCCCTGGATTTACATCATCCCTCTGGCAGAATGAAACCACATGGATTCCACAGGGTTCGGTTAAAAGTAATGCACACACGCACGGCTCGGTGGTCGCAGGGTCTCAAAGGCCTGCCCTGTCCCTCCCGATCCAAGGGAACACAGAGCCATTTGTTGGGAGCCCGCCCCCACAGAGCGGGGAGAGGTGGGCTGCGCTGGAGGGGAGCTGTGCTCCATCTGCCTTCCACACGAATTTCTGAGGCTCTTTCTTCCTCCAGCGCAAGGCACATAAACACGGCCAGCGAGACATTTCTGAGCAGAGGCAGGAGCAGTCCATGGCCCTGCGAAGCACGAGCAGTAACCCCCGCCTGTCCCCCATCCCCGAGTCCCTGCCGAGGCAGGACTGGCAGCGATCCAGCCCACCCGGACACCGCGCCAGGAGCCTGCAGCTGCAGGAATGTCTAGGACCGGCGCACGCAGCTTTTTTTAATTGCATGCCTCTGCTTCCACCGTCTCAGACTGCCCTGGCTGGGTACGTTTTGGGGTCGGCTTCTTTTTTGTCCTTCTTATTTCTTTCCCGAGTTCTGCTTTTAAGTGGATGGGAAAGGGGAGCAATTATAAGGCAGGCTATGGTGATGGAATGCTCCTCTGCCTGTTCCTAGACTTTGAAGGGATGCTCTCCAGCCTAAATGACCACAATCTTATCTTATCCTCATTTTCGGGTAACACTTGTGTTTTTTCAAACTCTGAAAAACCATTTTGCTCTGTTGATAGCGGTGGAGAAAGCAGGGATCTCAGACGACACAAACCAGTGTGAACAAAGCTGAAAGAACACATTTCAGAAAACTTCGATGTGCCTGAAAACACACATGCAGAAAGGAGTGTTATAACAATATCAAGCTATGAAACATACTTTGGCAACCTATCTTTAACAGCTCAAGAGTCTAAATGCTGCTCATATCCAATGGATGAGAGCACATCTTGAAAACTGAGCAAGTCCTGGCAAAGTCACATGCAAACTACTCAGCTACGCCAGCTCTGTCATTAAAACTCAGGCTGAGCACAACAAAGAGGCACATTTCAACTGCAAGACTCAATCTGAAGCCATCACACCAGACTGCAAATGCAGAAGGAGTTCATAAATATGCAATTTCTTATAGCCTGACTTTCCATCCTATCTGTTTCAGCCTCTTGTCAGCATACCACAGCATCAGTAGACCACGCAAAAGGCCACCACCAAAACAATCCTAGTATTGCTGTGTCACTGGAATTCTGAGATAAAAATGTTTAACAGCCATAACATGCAGAGATATGTGCCCTTCTGCCAGAAACTTTTTCGTTTATTCCTCATATTCAACAGAAGGCACCATCCTTCCCAGAGGTCACTGTTCTCTCAGCTTCACTCCACATCTGCTGCTCCAACCCAGTTCCACCAGGATGGATTTGTGGGTTACTCAAGCTAACAGAGACCACCTTGGCAGAGCAGTATGAGGGAGCTACTCCAGGTTCAGTTATGCCAGCAGCTCTGAAGTGGACAGCCAGAACACCTAACCAGTGGTTCATTTATTGCTCTCCCTCCCATGGGTGATTTCCACTTTATTTCTACCTGTTTGGTCAATCAGGACTGACCTCATTTAAGAAATCAGTGAGATTCCACAACTTCAGAGCAGCAGCAGCCCAAGCACTCAGCCCTGTACAACTCAAGCAAAAATTGGATTTCTTTTTTCTCTCCACCTCTCACAACTGCATTGTTTATAGCAGCAGCTCACCTCACAGACTGTTTCTTCTTGGAAACATAAGAGAATGTAGAAGTATGTAATTCAGTGTTTTCATGCAGAATGTTACAGTGACACGATAAAAAAAAATCATACATTCTTCCTGCATCATGTGGTGTGTGTAAGTCTTTATAAAATGAGACATTATGATGTAGGTTATTTAGGCTGCTTCATCTAAATCACACTGCCTTGCACAGAGCACTGCTCCCTTTACAGGTATTACAAATGACAGGATTTGGTGATTTAATTGCAACAGTTAGACCATTCTGCCTGAGGTCAGGTGCACAGAACTTCACTGAAGTGAAAAATGCACCTCCATAAAAAAAAATAAGACCCATATTCTTGCAGCGAATCTTTGCCAACAATATGGGCAACTCTTCATTTTCTATAATTATTCCATAAAACACAGTGAGGGATGTTAGCATCTATTTTCCAGATAAGGTAGTGCAAGAAGTGACCTCCTCCAACTAGAGCAGCATTTGGCATTGAAAATGCAACAAAAACTTGAGTATTCCTGTAAGAGATCTGCAAACCTACCTATCCCCATATGTATAAGTCTGGAAAAGAGATTCTCTGTCTTCAGCCTCAAGAAGAACCAAAACTGGTACAGACAAAAGATATCTTTAAGAATTCTTCTTAAAATCATGGAATGAGCAATTTGAGCTCTATCAAAAGCTTCACAAAATTTCTTTGAGTGACGATGCACTTTGAAGTCCAATTTCACTAAATTGTCATGCCATGGTCATAGGAGAGGAAAAAAAGCAGATTGATCTGGACATCTTGTCCAAGTTTGCACCGAGTAGCTGTACTATCTCCAGGGTGAACAGCTCTTTCCTAGAGAAGAATGTGTGGTTTGTGTGGTTCTCTATCTTTATGATCTCATGGATTAGCTTGAAATGCCTGGGGCTACAGTGCATCCTGACCAGGACATGCTGTCTCTTAGGATGTTGCAACAACACAATTTAAGTGCCGAGTAGATTTCACAGGCTACTCTCCCCAGCTCCGAGTCACCAAACGGCCGGAGGTGTCAGAGCTCCCATAAATCACAAAATCCTGCAAGCTGTACTGACAGGACTGCCACTGCAAGCTCTGGGAGGGCACTAGCAGCACTGCTTCCTCCAAAACCTGTGCACACTTTTGTCACAGTACACACACGGGACTATTCAACCCTTCTTACTGAAGGGAACATCTGCTTCTGGCACGTAATGTTCCCAAATCCCACCAAAAAAGATTACTCTAGGTAGCCACGTACTTCATGATGGCAACAGATCAGCCTCAAACTGAGCAATCCACTCATCTCTGGGCCATCTGCCACCCACCAGACACAAAGTACCTGACTTTGTTTCTTACTAGAGAAACAATCCAGCCACGCTTTAGCAATTGGAAAATAAAATTCAGCTGAAGTTCTTTTGGCCTGACCACTGCAGTGGGTTTGTTTTTTTTTTCTGGTTTTCCATATATAGTTGTGACAGCAGCAGTAAAACATTCTCTCAGCCGCCCTCCCGCAGCTGAGTCTGTACCCGCCCACACCACAGATGTACTCAGAGGTACCAACCCCTCCCTCCCTATTTACGCAGCCTGACAAGCCCAGGATGCCACTTGCTGCAGTGCTGTTGGTGCTCCAGCCCTCCCACAAGATCCCAAATTTGTGTCTGGGGTCCAAGGCAGCACCTGTGCCAAGTGTAAGGACCAGGAGGAGCCTGCATATCTCAGATTCCTGAGCAGAGCACTTCCCGTGCTGCCCAAGAACACTGTGGGGTCAGAGCTGGCAGGTAACTATCAGAAACTCATAACAGGAATTATTTCATTCTTACAGAGTTATCAAGGCACATTTTAAGCACTGCCTTCAGGAGTAGATTTCAAAATGTTTCACACTTCCATGTTTTCTTCTTCACATATGCTTCCATCTAGCAAAATCCCACTGCATTAACGAGCAAGATCTTTACCTTCTTTGTGGTTATGCATAATCCTAACTAAGCAAAACATGCACCTTCCACTGAAATTTCTTTAAGTTACTTAAGCTACATTAGCTAAACATTATTTTGCTAATGTGCCAGTGCCACATTCTGATATATTCTGCTTTGGATGGTGCACTCCCACTCTTTTCCCAAAATACAAGAAACTGTCTCCAAAATACTGCACACCTCCAAGAAAAACAACACACCAGTGGACAGATGACAATTTCTTGCTAAGGCTGAGTACACTCCTTCCCCTGTTGAAGAGGGAATCAAATTTGGATCTTCTGAGGTTTGCATCACTTCCTGGTAAGGGCACATTTTGTCTTCTTTTTTTTCCCTGTCTTTAAACCCCTCCAAGCCCAGCCAGAATCCAAACCAAAGTGGCTGAGCCAGCTTGCACTACACTTTATCAGTCAGCCTGTGACCGAAGCAAGCACCCCAGACTTCCCAGAGGTACCCCTGACCAGCAGGTCCAGCTTCTCACAGTGGCATCAGTACACACAACTACATCATGTCTGCCAGGGAAAGATAAAAAAGCACAGCCTGCAGATAAACATTCTGCTGCTAAGTCACAGGTTCATCATGCATATACTAGAAATATGGAATAAGAGGAACCCAGCCTGCTCTAGTGATAACTCTTGTTTTAAGTGAAATTACAGTTTCTGTTTTCTTAAATTTCGTCCTGGTCCAAGTAGTCTTTATTAAAGTTTTAAGCAAAGAGAGCTTCTTCCTAGTTTTTCCTCCCAAATTCTTGTCAAACTGGCTGTTGTTCAGTCTATGCCCTGTCCCTTAGTCTGAACCCCCTGAAGAGCTCTGCAAAGCTTAATCTGGAAAGGGAAGAGGTTCTCCTATTGAAACATATTCAGCACAAGCTGGCAGGTCTGAATTAGACACACAAAAACCTTACAGTGAGAGCTCCACAAGACCACCAGCACCTACCAGCAAGGTAAGGAGCAGAAGTGACACACTCCTACACTGTATGGTTTCTAGGGCAGGAGATGGCTGAAAGAGCACACATTTCTCAGCTCTTCTACATCTCTCTGCCCCTTCCCTGGATCCCCTCAACAGATTCTCTGGCTATACCCTTTTCCAGTAAGATAATGGAAACCCTTTTTACTCCCTGTTGTGGTTACACTTGTGCCCTTTCATATGAGCCTGCCCACCTCAGGGAGGTGTGAGAAACTGTGCACTGGGCTATAGTGAAGAACACCTAAATGAGGCAGAGGTGTTCCTCACATGAAACTATTTTAAAAAAGACATTTTATAACCCTTTTTTTCCTTCCTGCCAGAGAGGGATGGAAAAACCCCCTCCTTCCTCCCAACCTTATTTTCCTGTTTGGTTTTCAAAGGAACACGAGGATATAAAGGAACCAGGTCACAAAGACAATTTGCTAAAAAGGAGACTCTGAGAAGTTACCAGTGACCTCAAGCATTTGAATGTAGTGTCTGCAGTTACACTGACCATAAGGTCCTAAGGCTCCCTGCTCCTCCCTGAGTGGGGAACATCCCTGTTTGCCTTGGCTCCGCTCCCTGAAGCGCTGCGTCACTAACTGGAAACAGCCGGGCTTGCAGGGAGATTCCAAGAACAAACCCAAAGGAGCAATGCAACCACAGGCACCACTCCTCACACCAAATCAGGGGAAAATACAGGAGGCTGAAGGAGCCTGGTCCTTGCTTGGCCCCTGGCTAAGCTAACAAAAGAGGGTTTAAGTGTCTCTGTGTTGCAAATAAGCACAGTGAGGAACCTGAAAGTGCTGATTATATTAATTGTGCTCTTGTACTTCAGAGAAATCCCTGACAATCTGTTTAGAGACCAAAAAAAAAAACCTCCTCCCTGCTGCTATGAGACAGCACTAGGCCATGTGTAACCTCAGGGCTGCTTCTACACCAGGCCTCCCTCCAAAGTCCAGAGGGAAGATGAGCTCCTGTGTGAGTACAGCTCCAGTCTGAGACGTGTCAAATATCTCTGCTTAATGCAAGAGCTCAGAAGCAAAGCATCACCCAGACACATTTCAGATTGTCACAGCACTGCCTCAGATGCTCACAGAGTGCAGCATCTGCCAGTGACTGAGCTGGTCAAAGAGCTGTTTCCCAGCACCAGCACAGCCATGTCTCCTTGGCACACAGTGCAGACCTCTGATGTCACAGCCTGGGCTGCACACAACTCAACACATTTCCTCACCCCATCTGCCTCCACACTTCTTCACACCCCTGCTTGGCCCAGGTTTTCTCAGGCATTTGCTCACTCACTTCATGCCATTTCCACAGAATTCTGACTCCCATTTTTCTCTGTTGCTTGACTGAACTGATGGAATGCAGCCTGCCTGCCTCAAACACCACACCTCTTGTTGGAGATCTCGGCAGAACTGAGGATTTTTGGGACACCTGCTGGAAAGTGCCTTAGGAGGGCTCAATCAAGAGAGGATATGCAAGTCAGGAGAGACCCCTGAAAGGCCTTCTGGCAGTACTCTGAAATGCCAGGCATGTCCTGTCCTGTGGCTCCACTGACATGGGTCACCTTTGCACAGCAGAATGATGAAGGTGGTCACAGGAGGAGAACTTGCCCCACAAATTAAGTGGTGCTGAACGACCAGCACTGCTCATTTACTCCATCCCCAGACAGGCTCTGGAGGTGACTCCCAGCAGCACGTAGCTTCAGCCTCTCCTGGTGGAGCCTGACCAGCCTGACAGGATCATCAGGCTGAGGAGCTTCATTCCTTGCCAGACATTCTCCAGGAGGCACTCCATGCTGAGCAGGTCAGGAAGGGGCCACTCCACGAGTGCAGCAGCATTTCCCCACACACCACCACACCACAGGCACACTGGGACTTCATGCCACAAGGAGAAGCAACACTGCTTTAGAGATGATGTGCACTCTCCTGGTCATTGCTGTTTCCAATACAGCTTCTGGACACTTTCAAACCACATCTGCTGTCCACACTATACTGGAACAAAATATTTTTGCTTCTAGCATATTCCAGAGAAAAACCAAAACAGCATTACCACTACAAAAGGTTATGCCATGTCATGGAAGCAGTTTAAGGCAGTATCTTCTGTCTGCCAGCTGCCTAAATACAGAGATGCCAAGGGAGAAAAATTACTCACCCTTCCCAAATGTCCCAGGCCCCCTTCTCCTCCTGTTTCAATCTGCATGTCAAAATTAAAGACTATTTCCCTATAAACTATGAGGAGACTGACCCTGGATCACACAGAGACCTCCAGGCTTGCTAAAATGCTGCAGAAGTTCTGGACAGACCCTAATGAGATAAGGCTGCCATAGCCAAGAGATTTTAATCCTCCTCCAGCTGATGGTGTAGAAAGGTACAGGCTTGTAGAGCGATGCACAGAGACAGAGGGACAAGAACAATCTTCCACTGTTAAACACTGGGGTAAAAGTTAGTACCATATCAACCACCACTTTCCATTACTTACACCTTTAAAATAAAAGCTACAAACTTTGCTTTTTTATCTGTATATTTATCCCATCTTCTCACACATTCCCTCCTTCCTCATACCTCACCCTAACTGCCTTGCTTTCTGCTTCTCCTCTGCCCTTGCCTTGTCAGGGTTGAAGACCCCTGGCACACTGACACCAATCACGTGTGTTTTACCCACTCTATACAAGGCCACCTTTGGTACTCAGCTTCAAGAGGGAACATACATAAAGTTGGCCCTGTATTTTGGGACTAACATCTTTTTTCTAGCTGAAATCTTATCCTTCTCCATCTGCCTTGCATATTTTCCTCCTTTATATGTGCCAAGAGGTGTCGTGATAAACACAAGCAGTTCAAAACCAGCTTGAAGCAATTAAAGCACTTATTTAAACTTCACTGAAATTAACAGTTCAGGAAAATGACCAAATGCTGTGATGCATGTGATGTATGTTCTGCCTTGAAGTATCCAGAATCAACAGACCCAGCAATAAAGTTTTATAGCCTTTCAAGCTAGAAAGGACTATGAAACCTTCCTAATCTTCCCTGTTCTAATCCACTGTTTCCATAAGGTACCCTTATAAAGGATCTGATAATTTGTTGAAATATAACTGCCAGAAGAGAACATGGGTGTGCCTCAAAGATTGAGGAATGAGCATTTTTCTTAAGTCAAGCATTTTTTAGCACATTTTTTTGTAATGCATTCCAAGTCTTGATTTCCAATTCACCTGTATTCACCTGTCCCATAGGTAGACACATCTTTGTGTTCCTAGTCACATAACTTTGCTTCCAGATTATGGATGAAAACCTTGAGAAGCCTCCTGTCTGGTTCTTTTTGCAGAACCCAATAAATCTATTCTCTGACACCAGTTCTCTGTTAGCAACACTTTGAGTCAGTCCTTTAATTCCATACACTTTGTGGTACAATCTTTCAGCCAATACAATGAAATAAATAGCCAATTGCTTGCAAAATTTCTCCATTTACTATCATTGTTTTTCATCTCAAAGAATGTAACCAGGTTTGTCAGACTATATCTGCTTTCCCTTAAATTCTATCTACTAGGGTTAAATCCTATCTGTATAATTGCACTCTGTAACAGTGGAATACTAAAAGATTCCAAGTATTTTTACATATCTTTGGTACCAGGATCTCCAGTGCATAGTTTTAATTTCCTCCCCTTTGCTCTATTAATTGAAGATTTTCAGCTATTTCCCCATAATGTCATGACCCAACAAAAATCAATGTCAACAAGCCAAACTTCCCCTCTGGGACCTTCCAGCCTATCTGGATTTCCAGTTATCTAGATTTATTGGTTCCAAGGCATTTTGTAACCTGATTACTGACAGTGGCGAATTTTCACATGACACCATTTAGAAAGGTAGACACCTTTCTACCCTTACACTTGCCAACATTGTGTTTTCCCCTTGGATATTCTTTACTGATCATCCTCAGTTTCTCTTTACTTCACACCAATTCTTTTTTACCCTTCTCTAGTAAGCATTAGATCAAAAAGAGAAAAGGTACTACCAGAGGACATTAGCAGTTTAAAAAAGGCACAGCATAATATAGCTTAAGATTCATAATCCCCTTTATGATAATTTTAATCTATGCACAAAGCTCTGAAAGGATCCTGCTGGAAATACAGAAATATTCATTATCTGTGTGTTATGAGAACCACAGCTGAAATCAAAGTTTTCAGACACTCTATTCTGGTACAATTACTGAAAATGACATTGCATACATCACATGAAACTGAGAAAGATGCCTCAAGAATAGTAATGTTAGCTTAATATAAACTGTTCTGATCACATCACTTCCTCAAACTCCTCCAAACACCTGTCCACCTTTAAAGCAATACATATTTAATGTTTGTAATAATTTCTCACAAACCTGCTACTTCAACCCCTTACTTTTGCAGCTGTTCTTGGAATTCTCCCAAATGAGCCTCTTTCAGATATCCAGGTGTCAAGAACTGAAAACTCCTCAGCCAAACTGTGACATACTGACACCTGCAAGAGCCAGGTTTTTAAGAATCTCCCCAAACCATACTTTTCAACACTTTCATCCCCACAATAGCAGAAGCACAGTTAATTTGCCATCCCCAGCCACAGCCCAGTCTCCTTTACACCCAGACTTCACAGCTTTCTGCACACAATAACTGCTTCAGAAGCCTCTTCAGCAATGCAAGTTTCTGCAGACTCTTGTTTCTTGCTTACAATTCCAAGCTCCCTTTTCCCCCTCAAATGCCTGTGAATTTGAAACAATTTCCTTGTAGTTCCAGTGGCTCCATCCCTGCCACCACACCATGTCCCTCTTGAGCACTAAAACCACATCTTAAAACCTAGTAGGGTTTTTTCCCATCCCCAACTAATCTTGCCAGCAAGCTCTCCCAAGCACAGTTCTTTTTCATTAAATCTAAAAAAAGATGTTCTGGACACAAAATGGCTTTAAACTTTTCAGAAAAGTAATCAAGATTTTAACTGCACATTTTTGAAAGTCAGTGACACTTTTTGTGTTCATTTTGATCTGGCAGTGTTTGTAGTTGAGAAAAAAACAGCAACATGAATTAAGTTCATCTTTTCCCTGTGGTTTTTCTAACATATTTCTAACAACCCAACAAACAAGCAATGGCAATAGGGAAACATTCTCAAGTCACAGAGCAGACTCCCCAGAGCACTTTTCTGATGGAAATTTAGCTGAAATTTTGCTCTGAATTAGAACAGCCAAGTGAGAAGTCACAAGTCACCCTGGGCAAGTACAAAATACTACTTCTTCTCTTTTAATCCTCCTGGCAAGCGACAGCATCCCCTGAAAGCCATGAGAAGCAAACAAGCTGAATTGAAAAAGAGCTGCAAAAGCACTAAGGCTCGAGGAGGAGACAAATTTTGCATCCAGAAAGCTCATGCCTTAAAAGCAGTGAGTGCCAAAGCTCATTCCTGCCATGCCTGCTCCTGCAGGCAGTCGTGCCTGAGTGGTGCCTTCCAGCAGAGAGAGCTGCAGATCCCGAGGGAGCAGCACCCATCCACATCTGGAGCCCCCTGCAGCCGCACCCATCCACATCTGGAGCCCCCTGCAGCTGCACCCATGCACATCTGGAGCCCCCTGCAGCCGCACCCATGCACATCTGGAGCCCCCTGCAGCTGCACCCATGCACATCTGTAGCCCCCTGGCAGCTGCCAGCTCCTGCCCCCTCCCAGTGAGCCTCCCTGCAGGAGTGCCATGAGGGAAGGGGTCAGCCAGGCAAGCAGGCACTGAATCATGTGGATGGCACTCTCTCCATCTGGAGAGGCAAGGGGAAATGCTTCCCAGTGAGAGGAAGGGCAGATGGCTCACAGCCAGCCATAATGGACATCCCCAGAGGGCCCTCAGTCCCTGTGGCATTTCACCAGGGAGCACGCAAGGCATTAGAGCCATATGTAGGCAGTGCCAGTTTGCTTTGCTTTTTCTAAAAAGAACCCTTCTGCTTTATGTCCTTTTTCTAACAAATACATCTTACCAGCCTGCCTGAAAGCCCACAACACTGCCAGGCCTGAGTCACAGAGCCAGCAGTGCAGGGGGGAGGCACAGAGGAGGAGGGAAGGGAGCTGCAGCACCAAGGAGCTCCAACAAGACACACCATGAGTGCTGATGACGAGGCCAGTCACACCCATGATGAGAAAGACAGATGTTTTGCAGAAAGTCAGCCGCTGCCTCATATGAGCAGTTATGAAAGTGGAGAGTTCAGACATCATATTTTCCTTCAGTCTTCATCCTTTTCTAGCCAGGACAGATCCCAGAAAGCCAGGTGTCTGGCTGCAGGAAACACTAGAGCCTTAGTTCTAAGTTCTTAGTCTCGGCCCCTCCTGAAGGCATCACTGTGTCTGGAACACCCCAGGCTTTCTAAGGAAACCCTGCCATCACTGCTCCAGCACTGGTGAGAAAATCCAGGACAGAAGATCAGTTCTCTGCTGCTCCTGAGTTTTGGTTCTACATGTACACAAATCTCTCCTGTGGGGACCAGAGGCTCCATAAATGAGAACACACATGTCTTCAGATAACCCCCACAAAACCAAAACATTGCAGGTAGATTACAGAAACCAAAAGAACCTATTTTTTTCCTAAGACTGGAGAAAAAAAAAAAAAAGCAGCCTTGGAATAAGCATTCTCTTGTGCACAGAATTTGCTGCAGGGCTGAAGGAACAGAGATCTGCTTGGTATTCAAGGACTGGAGTTTGGGTTTTTTTTTGGTTGGGTATTTTTCAGGTTTTAGGTCTACAAAATCTCCTCCATGCTACTCACATGAGCTAATCCATGAGGTGGTCTTTTTCCACACCCACAGTTTCAGGGTTATCCACAGAAAGGAAATAACACAGGTATGAGGTAGCATAGACAAACAGCCTTGAAACAAACCAGCCTGGTGCCCAGCAGTGCCCTGTCTCCATCTGAGCAGGTCAGTGCCTTGAGACCAGACTGCTGTAAAAGGAACCACAGCACAGGTCCAGCTGGAATGGGGCTCAAGTCATCTCTAGCCCAGCCTTCTACCCAAACAGGGACAACACTAAGCTAAGACCAGCTCACTCAGGGCTCAGTCAGTCAGGTCTTAAAAACTTCCAAGGAAGGAGGTGGTGCAGTCTCCCTGGGCAGCTCTCTCTCCAGTGCTCAGTTATCCTCACTGTGAAGCCCTTTTTCCTTACCAGTCTGAACCCCTCTCACTTCTGCTGGTGTCCATTTCCTCTCACCCTCCTGCCATGCTGTGGTGTAAAGAGCCTGACTCTTTTTCCACTCTTTTCTACAGACCTTCACATCACAGCATCCAAACTTTGGAGAAGAGAAATTAAACCAGGTACTCCTAAGCACAGCAACTGAAAGATGCTTCTCTTGCTTCACACGTCACCATGTGCTGCAAAGAATTTTGCCACAGCTGAGGACTCTGCTCACATCCAAAATCAGGGGCAGCACTCAACATCCTTAGTGCAGAACAAGGGCAAATGGCTTTCCTCGTGTCTCCTGGAGATCAGCCCATCTCACCCAAAAAAGCACACTCCTTAGCTCTGCAGGCAACTTCAGCTGCAGCAAGAGTGCTGCAGGCTCACCAAACAGCCTGGGCTCACCACAGCAGAGCTGCAGGAGTGCAGTGAGCCCAGCCCCAGGTGAGCCACTAAAGCCCATCAGGAATATTGCTCCTTGCCCCTACACTACAGAGAGAGGAGCTTCCAGCAATTTGTGCCCTGCATTGCTGCTCAGGACACATCCAGTCTGGCAAGGAAGGAGGTCTGGAGCTCCCTAAGACACCCAAAGCTCCCTAAGGCATTATTAGAGCAGCCTGGTGCCTATTTCTCACCCCATATGACTGACAGATTGCATGAAAGGACAAAGCCAGCCCCAGCACAGCTGCAGAGAAATGTTTTTCTTTGGCAGAGAGGAGAGAGATGAAGTGGGTGTCACGTTTTTCCATTAGATTTTTGCCTGTCGCCACAGCAGAGCCAGATCACATACAGAAGATTGAAAGCCAGTTAGCAGCAGATGGCAAAAAAAATAGAAGGTAGTAGTTTCCAAGACACAGAGAGGTCACTGGCAGTATTCAGCTCCACATTTGGATGGATGGCACCTGTGGGGACAGCTCTAGCAATTAAGGTCTATCCCATTTAACCATACTTTATTTTCCCACATTGCCTTCTCTGCTTCCCTACTCACCCTCAGGAGAGGGAATGCTCATTACTTGGTAGAGTATGTGTATCCTTCCTGCACACATTTAGCACTCCACTCAATCCAGTGACTTTCTTTTCTGCAGTTGTGATCTGTGTCTGACAGCTCACAGGCAGAGAAATGAGGAGAAAGTCCCTGCTCTGAAAAGCTCAGCATCTCAGACTGGATGTGCACCTCAGCTATGCCTTGTTAAACCCCACCATTTTCATTTTTCACCTGTCTTCTCTACTGCCTATTACTCACTTCAGAGAGGTGAAAGGGCAACATATTTGCCAGCAAAATTGTGGCCCTAAGCCAAGCTTATTCTTTGCATGCCATTCCTTTTGCTTTTATGAAAGAAAAATAATTTAGCATCGAAGGCAGCCTCCACTTTTCACCAGGACTTGACATCATGGAGGGGTGGTGGGGCCATGGACCAATCCAACATCAGTGCTTCCCTGAAAATCAGGTCTGTCTGTTTTTCTGCTACATACCCACATCCTTCTCAAACAAGCCTTTTTGCTACTGACCCTTGAACAAATACTTCTTCCAGGCAAACCCTGTTCTTTCCAGTGACATCCCAATCAGAGTCTGCTGGTATCAAATAAATACACACATGCACATCAGGCTTGCATCTAAGCAGAAGTCATAAATCTACTCTGACTATTCCCACTGCACACTCCTTTAGCTCAAAATGCAGTTCCACTACCCCTTCCCCAGCCAAATATTCCTACCTGCCCTTTCACATCAGCATCAGTACCTGGGCTGCTACAGGGCAAGCTGTATCAGAGAACTGATCAACCTGAAAGCTAATTTCTGGCAAAAAAAGTCATTTCAAAACTGGATGAGCTCGCAGGCAGCTGCCACAACAGCCTGTGGTTACATCCAGGTGCAGAACTGCACTGTCAGGTCTTGTCACCCACAAAAAAACACAGCCAGAAGGCATCTCCATGATTCAGAGAGAGATGAATAGGAAGCAACAGCACAAAAGAATGTGCCCTCCTGAAAACACAGACTAAGAGCTCTGCTGTTAGAGCACCCCTCAGGGACCCACCAGGAACCTATTTCTCTTGGAAAAAGGGCAAGATGCTCTAGGGAATCAGAGGAGTTAAAGGGGCTCAGGTTGGCAGCCAAGACAGCCTGTGACAAATGCCACAGAGCCAGGTCAGACACTCTGTGTCTGACAGCAGTTTCACCTATCAGTAATTGCTAATCTCACTCACAAAATGATCCCTCTCCAGAAGTGAGAGAAGCAGCCAAAGACAGAGATGATGGATGTTTAAATCAAGTATCATGAAGAGACTGGAAAACAGCTTTTGGGAATGCAGGAAGGAAGGTCTGCAGGCAGCAGTAGGGACAGCAAGGCCTGATAACCAACATTTGGATACAAAAAAGCACAAAAATGCAGCACCTGTCTGCAAGTGCAAAGCCAGCAGTAAAACTTGCCTGGTCAGAGACAGGGGGCTACTTTCAAAGTGTCTTCAAAGCAACAGCCAAGTACCTCAGAGGGACCTTGTGAGCTGAGGGACCAAGAGAAAATGAGCCCACAGTGACACAGAGGTCCCAGCTCTTTGGAGGGAGGAGTAGCCAGCAAGGCACAGCACACACTGGCCTCCTCTACAGACACGGATAATCCTAAAAAAGCGAGACTGCTTTAATAAAAAACTAGTCCCCATCCCATGAGAGGGGAAACTCACTTAGCCCTAGCTAAGAAGGGGCTCTTCACATTGCAAACAAAGACCTGCAAAGAGCACAAGTTCCCACCAGCCCTGTAGATAAGCTGAACAACTCCAGACACAGGAAAGCCCTGTCTGGTAACACCATAAGTGAAATTCCTTTAGCCCTGCTATCGTGCACAACCTGCTCCATGTGTAAGGACTGCCTTTCCAAAGGAAACATTTACACAGCACAGTGCACAGCAGTCACGTCCATTAGGAAAAGGAATAAATAGTGGGTTTGTACATTATGCTGGCTCATTCCTATCTACCACGCTTCAAAGTTGGTCCCAGGACAGACTGACATTTTTTCCAGCTCCTGTCTTCACTGCAGATCACGCACTTCACTATACAGTTACAGCCAGCAACTCAATACCCCCATTTTTCTAATTTTAACTGTCAGAAAACAGCAGGGTTAAGTTTCAGGGTCTCCTACTTGTGTTTATCTCAGCTTTTAGAGGAACTGTAGATCAGTTAGACCCATTACAAGTAAGTGACATGTCTCTTGGCAAACTGGAATAGTTTTCTTATTTAAATCAGGGAAGAAAACGAGGAGAAATGGTTTTCAGTGCAAGGCACCATGTACAACTAATTTTGCTGTTCAGCAGTTGTGATGTTGACTTTTTTATTGATATGGAAAGTCATTGACAAAATTTAACACTACTGCTTTGTATGAGCTCTGTATACAACTATTTAAAAATCTCACTTTCTCATTTCCCCTCCTCACTGCAATTTTGGAAAAATCTTTGCAAGTACTGACTGTACAAATATTTTACGTAAAGCCAGCTGCAGGTGTATAGAGAAGAAAGAATGAGGGATTTCAGCTTTATGGTTTGTGGGCAACAGACCAAACCCCACGTGCAAATAAATGAAGTAGTTCTCCCCCTACCCAAATGAAAGAGAAATTGGATCCAACTATACTGACACCAGAGAGCTACATGCAGCCACCACACAATAAGATACAGCCAGCTCCACATCCACACCCGCTGCAGCAACCACAGCTTTCAATTAAATACACACAGACTGTAAAAATCAAGCCCTGCCATCCATTAAAATAACGACTGCCCTGCTCCAAAAGCTCGAGGCACTCCCTGGCAGCTCATCCAGAAGCAGCTTTCCTGCAGAAGTCATTAGACACACAAAGCAGCAGCAACCATCGTTTCTGTGGCAGAGGAAATGAGTCACCAGGCCAGCTCCGCTGAGGTTCAGAGGTTTGTGATGGAGAGGAAAGGCCAGCTCAGAGTTTCCCCAGCTCATCTTAGATGACAATCACAACCCTGACCATTAACCTTCACCTTTGGCTTTGCTTTCACAGGGAGACAGAAACTTGCTAGCTGCAACCTGGGAAGCCTCCTCCTCTCATTCCAACCCACAGTGCACCCCTGAGCCAGGGCTGAGCTGCCCACAGCATCCCCAGCGACATGGAAACAGGATCAGAGGGCTCAGACACCACCCAGGCAACAGCAGCAGCAATGTGACATCTCACCAATTTCAATGCAGTGTGACATCTCAGTGATTTCAATGCTTTCATGAGTTCCAAGTGCAATAGGCAGGCTCTTTAACAAATAACCCATTTGGGCTACTTGGCACTTGAAGTTACTTTCCAGTTAACCACTCATCCAAACAACCAGGATATGACATCTAGGAATTTAGTCCTAAATATCTGAGCCAGCTGCTGTCCCCCATACCTGCAGGGCAGCTGCAGTTCTACATGTGCCATGCCATGATCACATCCATGCTTGCATTCTGCTGCATTTGCTACCATCTGGAAGCGGCATCCCATGGGTTAAAAGAGCCATGAAAATGGGGGAGGAAATAAAAATGTCCAAGAACCACCTGCCTTTCAGCCCCCATCCAGCCATGGGACAGGTAGCTGGCATTTCATGGTGTGTTTGTCAGACTTATCCACCTACATCAGATGTGGCACTTGTCAGAGAAGACAGGGTCCCAGCTGGGCCATGTCCAGCCACAGACCAATTTCAGTGGAGCCCCAGGGCCTCCAGCAGAGCTCTCACACTTCAGGCCCACCTGTGTGTTATGGAAAGTAACAGCAGCAGCAAGAAGCTGGAGGTTTTGCCACACTCCTGCTCCCCTTGGACAGTGGCAGGTGTTGTGTTTCTCTTCTGTTCAACCACCAAAAAAGCACAAACTAACAATAATAACACTAATAATAATAATAACAACACTGCCTTGCACAGTGCCAGCACATGGTACTACCAACACAGTCACAACAAGCTACAGCACAGCTGAAGATTGATTATATAATGCAGACACGTGACACATACCATGAACACGCCTCTGGGAAACCTTTCAGCCTTTGCTTCCATGGGAAACCACTCTGGAAAAATAACTGCTATAAAGCTATCTGGCATGCAGGTGAGGACTTTAATGAGACTTTAACCTCCAGGATTGCTGCCTGCCAATAGCAGAGCTGAGCTCCTCGAGGCCCCACTTTCTCCAGGTACAGCTGATGGTATCACTGACAGCACCAGTGGGGTGAGGGAAGGGCTCCTCACACAGCTCCAGGCACTGGTGAAATCATCAGCTGTTAAAGAGAAATGTAAATCCCCAGGAGGTTGGATTTCAGCCCTGGTAATTAAGGCAGGCTGGAACAGTTTAAAATAGAGGTCAAGTTTTTAAGTGTATGCATACTTCCACACTTGTCTGCTAGTGTCAAATCAACAAGAGCCAGGGGCAGCCTTTTTGGTCATAGAAAGGTTAAATTTCAACTCAAAACACACAAAAAGCAGTTGGCACAAAATTCTCATCCTCACCAGTCCGTACACACAGGTGGAATGACACTGACCCTTCTTCCTGCTGGTGAGCTCTCCCCTCAATCATCATCTTCTCCCTCCTGCCCCTGCCGGTCCAGCTTGTGCTCCCAGGGCTGCCCTGACTGTCCCAGAGGCTTTTCCCAAGTTTTCTTGGATGCAGACCTGCACATCCAGCTAAGGGGCACCTGAGGAGTGTGTGAGGAGCAGAAGATGCTGTAGGACCCATGTGCCTTGGCTGTGAGGGTGACAGCCAGCACAGGGCGTGGGCACTCCTGCACAGGGGGCACGGGAAGGGTCTCCTCATCATCCCAATCTTTCCAGAAAAACCCTGCAGTAAGTTTGCAAACAGCAGAATAACGGGGTCAAACCAGTCCTCCCAGAAGGAAAGCACAGCCCAGGAGAAGAACAGATGTTTCATCCAGAGAGCTTGTTTGTTTGTTTTGGGTTTTTCAAATGATTCTGTGAAGTTTTGGCCAGAGGTAAATAGAAACCTTGTGTTTTATGGTATTAAGCATGGTATTCTCCTCCACATGGCAGAGCACATTCACAAAAGAAATTTTTCACTCTAAAGAATGTCAATTTCATAAACATTCCTCTCTTCTTTAAAGATTGCAATACATCACTAAACCTACTTTACAGCATTTAGTTGGGCATTTTTTTTTCTGAAACTTTTTTCAGAAGAATTCCAAGAACAACCAAAAAGAGAAATTGATTTAATGTTTTTTATTTGGCTTCAAGAGGGTCTCTAAAGAAATCTTAAACTTCTAAAAAGACCCAATCAGCAAGACAGCAAACACAAACAAATCAATGTCAGTGTTACTCCCAACAAAAGTCATCACAGCCCAATATTTTGCAGATCCAGCTACACACTGCCCCTTACAAAATGCTCACCATCATAGCATTCAAAGCTGAAAATCCCCAATAAAACTTGAAAACAGAAAAGGGAAAAGCATCCCATTTCCATCCACCAGACAAACAGGATGTTTTCTTTATCAAGACACACTTAATTCTCAGGCTTCTTGAAATAGGGCAGAAAAGACATATACATGTCACTGCAGCCACAGTTTCTAGCCCAAGTGTAAGATCTCCTTCAAAGCACTAATTAAAGAAGACATGAGAACATGAGTAAGAAAACAAAAGTTAAGAGTGGCAACTCCATCCTCATCACAAGGATCCACACAGAGCAAGAGGAAGTATGCCAGCACAACCATAAAATCTGAAGGGCTACACTCTCCAAAGAGCCTCTCATTTCATTCACAACATTCTTGTTGATAAAGAAAAAAAGCCACAAGAAAACAGCTGTTTGAAGGAAGAGCTTTCCATTGCTAAGCGCTCCTGCTGGCTTTTAAAAGCCCAAGCCACCATGACAGGATTGCCTTTCCCCGGATCTACCAGAAGACACACATTGCGCAAGAAAGCCCAAGACTTTCAAAGACAAAGAAGGCAAACACTGTCTAAAGACCCGTCAGGCGTGCAGCAGGCTCGCTTCCTGCTGGGACCAGGCTTGGAGCTTGTGACGGACACGATCCCGGATCACACTAGCACGCACCACAAATAAGGTTTTCCTTGTTTGCCTTACAAGACCAGCGCCAAGATCAGCACGGGGGCAGTGCTGCGGGATCCCCGCTGCTCCCACGGAGAGCCGGGCGCCTCGCTCGGGGCTGCATTTGCACATCACCCTCCTGCAGGGTGCAAGGAAGAGACGCGGAGCCCGTCCTGGGGCGCCATCCCCGGGGCGCTGCCACATCCCGTGTGGATGTCGCCACCTCCGCGTCCCTCTGGATCTCCATCCCAGCACGTGCCCGACAGCCACACCGAGCGGGTGGGGGAGAATTCCACGCCGCTGTCCCGAGGTGCTCCGGCACACTTCCACTCGGGATTTACACCGACGGGGCTTTGCAGAGGTTTTAAATCGCTCTGCTTGCGAGAAGCCTCCCTCCTGAGTAACAGCGAGCCAACAGACCCATTTCCTCGGAACTGTCCTAGCTATGCGTTTTACGCAAGCCAAAATATGGGGATTCCAGCCAAAAAACAAACAACAAAAACATCGAAACTTGTTTCACTTCCTTCCTGCGCTTGGGGAGCGGGATGGAGCCGGGACAGTCCGGTCCTTAAGAAGAAGACACGGCCGGCGACTCCTGAGCGGCCGCCCGGGAGAAGCGGCAACGCCGAGGGAGCCCCGGCCGGGCGAGGGAAGCGGCGCCGGACGGAGCGGGGGCTGCGGGACCCCGGTTACCGGGAGCCAGGGTCGGAGGGGAGGGAGCTGAGACCCCCCTCCCCGGCGCACAGGGGACCCCAAGGCCTGCCCGAGGACAGCCCGGCCCCGGGGGTGTACTCACGGCGAGGGGCGCGGGGAGCACCTGTTGGCCAGACCCGCCCGGTGCCGACCCTGGCGCCCGCCGGGCACGCACGGGGAGCCCGAGGAATCCCGCCACGGCCGCCGGAACGCGGCCCAACCACCCCACCCCCGGCCTCCGGGGCCGCCGCCCGCCCCCGCCGCTCCTCACCGTGCGGCTCAGCAGCGTCTCGGGGTCTGCGGGCTCGCACAGCTCGCTCAGCTTGCGGTCCCAGTGCAGCAGCGGCGGCTGCTCCCCGCCGCTCTCGCACACCTCCATGGCGGCCGCAGGCACCCGCGCCGGCCCGTCGGTCGATCGGTCTGTCTGTCTGTCGGTCGGTCCGTCCGCCGCCCCGCCGCCGGACGCTGCCCCTGCCGCTGCCCCGGGCCGCGGAGCCGCGCGCTCGCCCCCGCCCCGGCGCGTCCCCTCCGCCGGCGGCCGCGCGCGGGCGTGGCCGGGCGGGTCACCCCCGCCACGCCCCCGCCGCCCCGCCGGCCAATCGGGGGCGAGAGGCGCGGGGCGCCGGCCAATGGGCGCGCAGACCCCGAGAGGCCGCGGCCGCGAACGTAGGCGTGGCGCGCGCGGCCAATGGCGCGGCGGAGCGGCGGGAGCGGTGGCCAATGGGGCAGCGACAAGACTGCGGCCGGCGCGCACCGCCCCGCCCCGCCCCGCGCCGGGCCGGGCCGCCCTCAGGGAGGGACCCGCGGTGGCCCCGGGAGAGAGGGGCCCGGACTGAGGGAACGGGACGGGAGGGGAGGGGACAGCGGGGACGGGGGTGCCCGTTCGGTGAGGACAGGTCAGAACGCACCTTCTGAAAACCACAACTTCACCGCTGAGGGCAGCCGCACCGAGGCCGCTGGTGCCTGCCTCAGATCGGGCCCAGAGCGCTCATCAACTGGCGGCAAAAATAATCCCAGGCAACGGGAAATGATGGTGTTCTGAGACTTGTGTTGCTGCCAGGCCGGGGCAAGACTGACTGTCCATTGTTCTTAAAAAGTGACAAGTTGCCAAATGTTTCGGGTTCAAAAAGCATTGTTCAGGGTGCCTTGTGCAGGAACAGAACTGGAATTCCTGGCGTGTTCCCTCTCTCCTAGAGCTCCCCTGAGACATCACCTCTGTGGCAGCCGCTTCCACCCACTCACAGAGCCAGCACCTCATCCAGGCCTCACTCTGCAGAGCCCAGACTAACCCTCTGAGGAAAACAAAGCCAGAAGGATTGCCCAGCACTTAATAGGCACAACAGCAACAAAAATAGGAAAAATTATGGTGACTCCACCACCTTCATTGCTTTATAGTTTATTAAACTGGAGTTTGATTAGGGAAAAAAAAAGTGTAACAGAAGTTACATTATGTAAGATCTCCTGCAAAAATTAGTTATTTTAAGTTCATTATTGTGAAAGAAGTCAGTCTGATATTTGCCTTCAACAGCAAAGAAAAGCCAAATTACCAGTACCTGAATTGCTACCTTCCACTTTGGCAAGCCCAACCAGAGGTCCAAATGTCTTGTTTGTACTGCCAGGCACTGTTATCAAAGCAATTCCATTGTGCCAGTCCAGAGATGCAGATTGTGAAATTCGTAAAGGTCAGTTCCTGATCCAGGAGCCTCCGTGTTTTCATTGGATGTGTTCTTCATTTCAAAGCTTTTGAGGCCTTGTGATAATCCCTTTAGCAAAAGGCTCTACATCACCCTGCTGGCTGACATTAGCACCTTCTGAAATCACTTCTATGACTAGATAATTTCTGGGGGCTGGGGCACTCAATGAATGTTTTGCCCATATGAGAAGTCTAAAGGGAGACCCGTGTTTGCCTTGTAAACCAACAGAACAAAGGCCACCTTAGAAGAAGGTGGTCCTGACTGGGTGAGTGCAGCTTCCTTTGCTGAGCATGATGAGAACAAGGGGCTCCCAAGGACTGGTGTTTGAGTACTGGGCTGAATTTTCTCACCCAAACACATTTCTCAGGCAGAAATATTTATTTAAGGAAGAAGTTACACAGGCACACACTTCTGTCCTTCCCCCTTGGGTAAATCACTCACACAAACTGAGGCACCCTGGGTAAACACCACACTGCTTTTCCCAGTGGTTTCCACTCTTCCTGCACCATGTAAAGCTGTGTCCCTCTCCCCTCTGCTCTTCCCCAGGAGCTCTCTCTTTATCACTGGTACTGAGGCACAGCTGCTGCTGTGAGACACAGAGCTGCTGAGAATTCATAAGTGTGCTGGAAGACTTCTTTGGCCACTGAAATATTTTGACACACAAAACTATCCATTTCAGGGGCTATAAAATATAAAACACAATATTGGTAAACGGGCATCCTGCCCAATCACTGACACATTATTAAAATTAGTCTTCAAGGCTACATGTAAGTTTTGAGCTTCAACATCTCTGAAACAATGACCCAAGACTGTGTAAGGAAATGTGACCAGTTTGCTTTGCATGGTGGCAGCCAACAGCACAGAGACCACACACTGATGTGTTTGTGCTGCAGCACCAGTTCTTCTTGGGAAAGAAATAGCAAGGTTCTGCTGGAGGCTGGCAGCACATACAGGGCACCAAGAAGGAAGAGACAAAAGTGGAGGAAAGTAATCCTTTCCAGAGAATATTAATTATTCAGTGTGCTGATACAACACAATGTGTCACATGTTGCTGCCCACAGACTGACGCTACACCAGCAATCAGGCACTGGGGAAAGCACGTTAAAACCTACAAGAACATGATACAGACACAGCTACCCTAACTTTATCCCATAGTCCCTGGAGGATTTGAATGGTGGACTTCAATAGTTACCAGCCTGCCAAAAATCAAGGCTGTTTCTCCATGCTTCATTACTTTTCTCTTAGAACAGTTGTAACAGTATTATTAAGTTCCAACTCATGTAATTCTGAGAGCATTTTTGTTTTACTCTTTTGTGTAAGACCCTTTCCTCACCCCACTCTTCTGAAGTGGGTTTGACCTCACCCCACAGCACAGGGGGAGAGTGCAAAAATCAACCAAAAATCTACAAGAACATAAAAGGGTGGGGAGTTATTGTCTGCACATATAGGGAAGAAAAGAGCTCAGCTTTTGTTTATACTGAGAATTCTCCTCCCTTTCTACAAGGAGCAAAAAGCCCACACAGAAAACACACACAGAAAACCAAACCAGCTAAGAAAGAGGAGGCTGCTAAGGCAGAGCTCCAAACAAACACCACTTAAAACATCAAAGAACAAAGCAAGGAACAATACAAAGCCTGGCAAAGGAAAGGTGCTCTCCTTGCAGATCCGGGTTACAGAAGCCACAACTCCTGCAACCACATCATTACTCAGTTCTCCATCAGGTCAGCTGCACAAAGGTTCATTAAATATTTACAGGTGACATTTTTCTGACTTGTGACAACCAGGATCAAGATAACCATCCTTTTTCTACAGCCACTCTGTTCAAAACAGTTTGATTTGAACCAGCAAGAAATGAGCAAACAGCAACAGAGCCCCCAGAATGAAAACTGCCAGGTTTGTGACCAGCTACCCTTAAAAATCTTAGCCCTTGAAAGCAACAGAAAACAGCCACAGCTAGAGATTTCTTCAACAAATTCAGCTCCTCTGAAAGAGTGCAGGACACAAATTTCAGGTCTAAGAGTACAAAGAATAAACTAGCAGCCAATTCCCAACCACAGTTGTTACTGGAGATTTTTGTGAAATGGCCAGGTATGGTAATGAGCTGAATTTTGTATGTGGGACTAAGCAATAAGCAGAAGAAAAATCTCACACACACTGGCACACGTTCCCCACAAGAGGATGTCTCAGGAGAAACCCTGTGAAAGCTATTTCTTTGTGTGATGTGCAAAGACTTTACTTGCGCTAACAAAGCAAATTTCTTGTGTAAATGAGATTTAAATCACACTGCTGTGCTGAGAAGCTCACCACTGCTAAGATAAACAGACACCAAGCCTTAGTTTGTACATTTAGACATGCTCAACTACTTGGCAAAAAGGCTTCCACCACAGAAATTTCAGAGTTAAAAATAGAAGGTGAGCTTGAGAATAGTAAAGTTTTCTTCCCACAATCCTAGCATTTCATTCCTTTTCTGACACATGAAAAAAGTGGGATAGCCAGCCCTGCAGACAGCCTGTTACTAAACCCACATAATTGGTACACTGACAGAAATACAGGCTCCCTTTACCAGAATCTTTCTTGCTGTTGTACCCAGGGGTTTCTCTAAGCTCCAATTCAGCTTTCCTGCCTTTGCAATTCCTGTCCCTCTGCAAGGGCTTTCACCAGGCCCCCACAGGCACTGCTGGCCTTGAACTGAAGTGTGAGCTGTGTTTGGGAACAGACACAGTGCCCCCAACCCACAGAACACACAGGAGGAGAACAAGAGGGCTATTTTGGTGAAGCAGGACTTGATTTCTTTGGCTGAAGCATCTTCTCCTACTTCTTCAAGCCTCCTAATTTCTGTGGGCAGAGCAATTACTGCAGAGTAATGAGAAATAAAGTCGAAAGGGTTCTTTGCTGTGTGACACAGGCACAATGCTGTGGTGTCTTCCTCACACCAGCCACAAAAACAAGCAGAGAAGAGTGTTTCCTAGACCTTACAGCAGGCTGACAGAAATAACTGAGTGCCATGGAGCTGCCTTGCAGACCAGAATAGCTCTGCCTCAGAGCTGCTCAAATACTTGGTGAACATGCTGACATTTTAAAAAGAAGTCACCCATATTTATCTTTTGTAATTATCTCCATAAATACATAAAATAAATTCCTTGTTAAGGTCAAACACTTCTAAATATCCTGGTTGATGCAAGCAGCCAGGGTTTGCCTCATCAGGTTTACACAAGATGCTAACACTGACAAGAAAAAGCAGAATGCCATTTTCTAGGGCACACTGTGGGAAAACACTCATTGCCTAGTTACAAGCAAGGAATCACTGTATTTCACTCAGGTGATACCATTCCCATTCCATTTCCTCACAGAGCAAATACCTATCCATAAAAAAAAACCCCTGAAACCAACCAGATGCTATAGGAATGCTGATTTCACACAGGATTTTCTCACAAGTGAAATGACTTAGTTACAGATTAACTTTGCCCCAGAGTGGCAGAGCAGACACGAGATGAACAGCAAGCCTTTGCCACTGGTTATTTTTGCTGTAACTAGGGCAATGCAGAATCATTTGGGAAGGCCTGCCCTACTGCCAAGCTGTGCTGAACATTCAGCACACTGCTTCCAGTGTGTGCTCAAAGTCAGTGTGTGTTCTTTGTAGCAGGGCAATCTTTGAAGTGTACTAGCTACTTTAAATAGAACTGGAAGGGCAAGAAAACTCAGAGTTCTTGAGTAAATATTTTTCCTTGCTGGCACCTAATCCTAATACCTTGTGCTAGCTCTGCTGTCTCCAGCTTGAGCCAGGGGCAGAGATTAGCAGGAGCCATTCAGCAGCTGCAGAGTTCTGGCAGTTCTGGCCTCTCCGTTGTGGTGGTGAAGGGAATCCTCGCTGCCACTCCTGCTCTGAGTCTCGAGGAGAAAGGCAGCTCCCAGACACCAAAACAGGCACTGCCATGAGCTCCACCACCACAGCAGAGTGCAAATTCAGTGACCACTGAATGAACAGCTCACCACATCTGCTCAAGGCCTCCTAGCAGAAAGCTCAAGACAAACAGGAAAAAATTGTGCACAAACTACTTGGATCACTACTGTGCAAGGGCACCATCGCAATTCTCACAGCAGTACAACAGGCTCAGATTAAACAAGTAGTTAAAGGAATTAAAGGCAGGATTTTCTATTTAAAAAGACCTTCTCCTATGGATAACAACCCACTGAAGTAGCTAAGCCTTTGCAATACATCTGACACCCCACTATGCCAGTGACAGGGGCTCAGATACTTGTCAGAGCTATAACATCAACCAGAAATAGATGCTGAATTGAAAGAATTGAAGTTTTTGTTAGAAAATGTGCACAGGGCATTAAAAAACCCCCAGCATTTTGTAGGGGAAAGAGCTGCAGACATTAATGTGTTCTGCACATTATCAGAGAGATGAGATCAAAATCGCCCAAAAGAGATGGGATCAGAGAGAGATGAGGTACAAAATCCCACCAGCTCTGAAGGCAGGAAATTGCCACTTCTAATATTTTTCTTTCCCTGTTCCATCACGTTGTATTACAGTGAGAATTTCCCCTTTCTCTTTTTTGTGTAGTAGAATTAAACACCTTTTAGTTGAGCAGCTTCTTGCCAATAACACAGTAATTCTCACTGTGACAACAAAACGCGGAGGAACAAGGGCCACTCCCACACTGCGACTCCCGGACCCGGAATGTTTTTCACGCTTTCCACGCGACTGCCCGAAGGCACAGCCAAGGCAGCCGCTCCTCCAGCTCCTCCTGATGGCAAAGCACGGGCACAACACCCTATCGAGGGACGGGATGGGAATGCTGGTGTCATCCTACACCAAACACCACAGCAAACAAGACCTAAGCAGGGTTTGGTGAAAGGCAATATCGAGGATCAGCAGAGGGGCAGATGCAAATGCACAGGAAGCTTTCTCCGGGTCTGTGACAGAAATCTCCAGCTGAGCACTAGTCAAAGCCAATGGTTCTGCTTTAAACTCACTGTCCAACTGGCTTAGAGAAGGAAAAACAGGGAATGACACCTATAGAACAGAGGAGGGATGCCAAAAGTGAGAGGGGATCAGGATGGCAGGCCCCACAAGACAGGAGAGAGATTAAGGCAGACAAGGACAGAAGGTTTGAAATTGGCTGAAGATGCAAAGAGTGACTCCCTATTTACATATTCATCAGCTCAAGAATTGATACAGCTGCCTAGGGTACTTCTCCTTTAAAGAAGAAAAAAAGAAAGTAATCCAAAAGATCATAACAGAGAGAAAGCACATGGGAGAACAAAACACACAGAAATACCCTCTAGGTAACAAACATTTTATTTATTTCATAAAGAAACTACAGCAATATACGTGACTACAGAATTACGAAGCACTGAAAAACCAAAGGAATGAAATGGCCTGGATCCAAGCACTAAGGACATCACACCTTTTCTCTCACCGAGCCATCACTCAGAAAAATCACATTATCTGAAACAAAAATTTTAAAAATTAATCTTGAGCATTGTTTTGCCTTGTTGTAAGCCTTCACACCATGAAGCCCAGGTATTTGTGTTAAAAGAAGTTGCTAAGATGTGGATTTTGGAACAGAATAATAGTTGATAAAACAAAACAGTGTCCAATACAAGGCTCCTTCTCTACCTCCCCTGAAAGCAGACAATTCAAGGTGGCCATATGTACCATGAAACAAGTGTGCTAAAGCTGATGAAAAGCTGCTGAACAGTGAAAGACACTAAAAACATTTTAAAATAATGGTTTAATTCTTTGACTACAATCTCCATCAGTTACAGCTTATTTCCCTTTTGTTTTGTCATGCTCACTCTGCACTATATACTATACTATATACCATGTAAACAGCCTGTAGGACTATGGGAAGTTCCTACTTCATCAAACCTAAGGAATTTCTCAAGTGCCTTGAGACTAGGCCTCTTGAACAAGAATCCATTAGGAGAATACTAATTAAAAAAGAG
Source organism: Agelaius phoeniceus (assembly GCF_051311805.1). Taxonomy (NCBI): domain Eukaryota; kingdom Metazoa; phylum Chordata; class Aves; order Passeriformes; family Icteridae; genus Agelaius; species Agelaius phoeniceus. Next base: position 13,344,359 of record NC_135269.1, read on the forward strand.
AATTGCTTCTCCCTTCCAGTAATTTATATCACTACTAGCATTTAAAGAGGCTGCAGAAAAATCCAGGAATACGACTGTTCCTTTTTTTCCCCTCTTTTTCCTCTGTTCTAGTTTTTTTAGACATAGTTCTGTAACAGAAATGTTTGCTTTACTACCCAATTAATTTATCCCTTATTCAAAAGCAACACAGGAGCAGCTCTATCCACAATAAAGATGCTGCAGGATGCTCAGTATTTAAAGGCTCAAGGAAAAAGTTGAGTTTCCTTGTTTTCTTTGTTGTATCTCAAGGCACACACAAGTCTACTCCTTATCCATTCTGTGGGATAAGCAAACGACACCAATAGTTTGCAACTGGATATTCTCATTTTCTGTGTGTTCACAAGCAGTGCCAGAGGAAATCTGGTACACACTATCCATTCTCTCAAAATCCCTGAATGTGGATACTGAGGATGAAGACAAACCAAGCTTCATTTCAGAGGTCCTTCACCCTCTTTTCATTTTAAAAGGGCAAAGGGTACCTTGGTGCTTTGCTCCTTACCTGCTATAATTGTTGTGGCCTGTCGCCTCACATTGTTCTTATCTGTATATTCACCATAATCTATCTTCCCTTCAACAAAGATTCGAGAGCTGAAAAAAACCAAGAATTTGATTTTGGTCAGAGAACTGTGCTGCTGTTTTCCACTCTGTAATCAATTTGGGATTGAATTTAAAATGTTGCCCTAAAGACCACAGGTTCCAAACCCCTGGCCATGGGCAGGAATACCATCCACTAGATCAGGCTGCTCAAAGCCCCATCCAGCCTGACTTTGAACACTTCCAGGGATGGGGCACCCACAGCTTCTCTGGGCAACCTGTGCCAGGGCCTCACTACCTTGACAGTAAGGTTTACATCAATATATCCAACCTGAATTTCCCTTCTTTCACTTGGAGCCCATGACTCTTTGTCTTATCACTACACTTCCTGATGAAAAGGCTGAATTCAGAATCTGATTCAAGGTACACAGGCTTTTGTATCAGTTGTTTGTAGCTGCTCTGCTAGTTTGTTTTATGCCACCTGTATCTTATTACAGTTCCTGGTCACCATAATTATTACAGTAATCCATTATGAAGGCATTAAATCCTCAGCCACATTTGTTGTTCACTTACCCCTTCCTCACATACTGATAGGTGACATCCCTGAGGCCAGGTCTGAAGACAGAGATCCTGTGCCATGTCGTCTTCTGACTGACATCACCTAGGGTACACAGAAGTAACAGAGCTAGATGCCAAATCCTCTTTGTGACACAAGACTCAAATTAGTTTCAACACATTTATATTCTCAAATTATGAGAAGTGATTTGAAAACAGAAGTATAGTAGCACTCCATCTCCCACTTCACTCCAGAACTAAATGTTCCACTCATCCTTGTCCAAACAAATTCTTGTGCAGAAGCACAGTTCAAACCAAGACATTGCTTTTTCTGTAAGACAGTGCTCATGGTATTAATTTTTTTCCCCTCATGTAGTACCCACCATTCTAACACCCACATTTTTACCCTCAAACACTCCACACTGAACAGAATCTAGAGAATGAGACATCTGCAGATGCAAACTGATGACAATCAATAAGAAAATTATCTTTTCTTTATTTTTCTCATCCTGAAACACGAGTAAGAGCACAGAACCTGCTGTGCCTCCGACACACCCCCCACCAGTGACAAACTGCCCACTCAGCACACTCTCCTCTCCTCCTGAGGAAGGCCAACAGCAGATCAGTACATGCTGCTGGGCATCAGTGAGACACACACACACAAATGCACCAGCATCTCTGCTGAGCTCAAAAGAACCTTCCTGCACCCCAGAGATTTGCCAGTGTGCTGCTGCTGGCCCTGCAGCCGTGACCTGGGACATGTTGCTGTGCAGACTCACCTCCCTGGCCCACTTCACTATCTCCTGTCCGCCACATCTCATTGGTTGCAAGGGAAAATATGGTAACAGGATTTTTTCCTTCCACTTGCCTCATGATAGGGTCCTGTCCAACCCGACCAAGCAGCTGAACACGATTCATGGCTGAAACAAGAGAGACCAAACACACAGGTGAATTATGATGCTTCTAAGCATGGCAAGCCCTCAGTCAGCAGCTTTTCTCAAGGGCCAGGATCACAACTTTCTGCACCTCCTGAGCACTTTTACATTCTTGTGACATTTGGCTTTTTCAGGCCCCAGCAGATGGTTGACTGTGTCTGTACTGTCATTATCACTGTGAACTAACTGATTTAAAAAGCCAAAGGTTCCTTATCCTTTCTGTTCCATCTCTTTCCCAGATACATCCATGTATCACTTGAGACGAAACTGCATTTATGTGGCTTTTATTTGTTTCATAATGATAAAGCACAATGCACAGCAGTACCTTTGAAACAAAGTTGCATTACTGTACTCCATCCTCTGAATGAGTGAGTCAAGTTTTTAGACCATTACCAGGCCTAGGCAGACACAGTCTATCCCTTCCTTCTCCACGTTCAAGGACAACTGGAAGAGGTCAGGGAAGTATCCCTTGTGCACAATGAGCATGTGAAGTGAATAGTGAAGGCTGAAGTACACCTGCAGCAAACCCTGCTGGGGCAGCAGCACACACACAAGTGCCCCAGGAGTGTGAGAAACAAGCACACAAGAGACCTGAAGGCAGGTTTAGAAAACATGCCAAGAGCAGAGCCAAACCACTGCCACAGATAAAGCACAACTATCTGCCCTATAGAATGGCAGTCTTCATCAGGACTTTCTTCTTTCCCCCCTAAAGTGCTGCTTCATCTGACAGGGACCAGACAGGAAGCCACTCAAGACTGTGGGCTTGAAACACAATCTTAGGTGCTACACTGAGGAGCCACCATTCCTACTGCTTCTCTCCTGCCCTATTTCAGATGTCCTACAACTGAGATAAACACAATGAGTGTAACAATTAAATTGCATCTCAGGGGTACTTACATCTTTCAAGTACCAGTGAGTTAACCGTGTCAGAGTCATGTCTTACAAACTGGCGGAGCGCCTGAAGGAACAGAGAAATGTCAGTTTCCAAGACACAAACTAGGAACAGCATTCACAAGCCTTCACAACTTATTTTCTGAGCCCTTGCAGAGGCTCTGCAAATATGTACTTTGCCAGGTAACTAATGGGGGACCTGAGGAGAGAAATCTATTCAGCCAAATGAAGCTAGTAAGATTATTTAAAGAATATCTGGTTAAATCAAAGAGTGCCTAGAAAAAAGTGTGGCCCAAAGGTACACCTCCAGCAATTATTTTTGAGACATGCAGTAACTACTGTTTTTCTGTAATATGTAAATAAGAGGGAAGGAGATTTGTAGGAGATTTGGGGGTTTAGTTGTTTGAGCTTCAGCCTTTGGAAACAAACAGGTCTGATGGTTCTGCTCCAAAAAGTACATCCATCCACTGGAATGAGCAGTGGAGGCACTGACACCTTTGTTCCCAAGGCAAATCGAGGACACAAAATTCTTAGTACTACAAGGGGGAAAGCCGTATCCCAGCAAATATTCCATCTTAGAAGAGAGGCGGGGGGTGGGAGAGGGGAAAGCCCAGAAAGACTTCTGCCAGAGATCCAGGTGCAGAAACTGGAAAAAAGGGCTCATTTCCCCGATCAGGTGGTTCCAGAGCTCCTTCTCCCCAAGGGCAGACCCAGGGCCGGGGCCCCGGCCCAGCGGGCACGGCCGGCCGAGGGCTCCGGGCGCTCGGCTCTGTCCGCCCCTCCCCTTCCCGGAGCGCTGTTCCGTGTCCGGAGAGCCGCTCCGGGCTCCCGGCGGGGCACAGGGGCTGGAGCCGCGGCTCCCCCGCCGCTCCGAGGGCGCCGGCCCGCACGGCCCTACCTGCCACGCCGGTCGCCGCCACATGCTGCCGCCGAGCCTGCGCCTGGAGGGAAAAGCAGGGCTGAAGCAGCGCCCCACGGAGCCCCGAGCCCGCGCCCTCCGCGCCGCTCCCGCCGCCGCCGCGCTGCGCCCGCGGCCGGCCGGAACAGGAAAGGGCCGGGCCGCGGGTTCCGGGCGGAAACGCGCCCCAGACCCGAGCAGCGCCCGCACCCCGAGCCCCCGTGGGACCCCGAGGTCGAGGAGGGGGAAAAAAAAAAAAAAAAACCCAAAAAAATATCATCACTCCATCATCCGTTAAAAAATGATAAAACCTTTATTCGCACTAAACGATAGGCTCGAACAGTTAAAAGCCAGCATGTGCAACATCGTAAAACAAACCAGTAAAAGCTGGAAATGAGCGAGTTACCAAGTGCTCTCGCATAGCAGTGCAGGGCTCTGTCCAACCAACACAAACAAGCGACAAGGACCCCCAAAGTTACATTTAGCAGGGAGAGGGGGAAGCGTGTATGAGATCTCAAATACGAAATACATACAACCATCAACATGGGCAACTCCAAAAAGCTGAAAGAGCCCTTTGTAATTGCCCTCATCTTTGCCGAAAGGCTGCAGTTCACAGGCAGGCAGCCGCACCACGTGCGAGGTACTGGAGGGGAATTGGGTACAGACAGACCCAGCTACCAACACCCTGCAGCTGCCTCCCCCAGGTGAACAAGGAATCCTCCCCGATTGACAGAAAACGAGGCGGGCACCAGGGACTAACTAGTCTGTTAGAGCACACCCAGTTACAAAAATTTGAAAGAATGTTTTTCTTCAACTCCCACTCCTTAACTCAAAGTATTTCCTATGACTCTGTGTCCCCCCTCAGTGAAACACCACTCCAGCTGCACCCTGAGCCCCCCAGGACAGCTGTGTGTAACCAGCCTGGCTCCTGATGTGTAGCTAAAACTGGCTGCCGTAGTCTCTGTCTGCTTGATCCTAGAAGGTACCAGCTGTAGATGCTGTCTCCCTGTACAGCCATTATCACCCCTCTAAAACACAGTCAGCCCAAGTGTTAAGACCACAAAATCACCAATAACAGGGCCCAGCTCAAGATAGAGGGAAGTGAGTAGAGAAAATGTCATTCTTTCGTCACAGCAGAGTTACACTGAGTCCATAGCAAGGCCAATTACACAAAAAAATAAACAAGTAAAAGACTGAGGATAACGTTAAATCCCATTATCCAACATTTGTAAGTCAGTCATTCTTTTCTCAGCCAACATCTCATAACTAACAGGGGAACAAAACAAAAAAAAACACAAACAGGGAGAGAGAATATGGGGCATTGGTCTGTGCAGACCCTCTGCTTTCACAGGGCCATCATTCAGCAGTCTTTGGACAGCACAAATTCAGAAACCCAGAGTAAAGCTAAAGGAGCGACAGCTCTTCCCTCCCACCAGACGCTTGCTCTTCTGCTTAGAAGAGGTTTCAGACTCTTGTAACTTGGCACTTCCTAAGGCTTGGTCCTTCATGAGGCTCTGGGCAAGGCGAGCTGCTTTAAGTTCCCTGCAGGGGGGAGACGAGGGAAGAGGAAAGCAAGAAAGCCATGTCATGTCATGGGCATGAATCCCCAGCAGCTACAGAAGCAAACTATGAACAATCTTGCATTAGAGGGTTACTGTAATACTCCAGCTCTGCTCAAAAGGGGCAGTTTCTCAGCCCAGAGGGTAACATGAAGATTACTGTAGCTGTCCCTAGAGTTCCTGTTTGAAAAGATAGGAGCTCTGAAGATTTACCAGAAGAAAACCATGTATCAGGTCAGCAACACACTGGCACCAGCATGGGGAGCACCTGGCTCAGTTTTTCTCCCATTGTTTCAGATAGTTGTGAGTGCTGAAACTTAGATCAATGTCATCTTATACATATATAATACCTAAATAAAGGCAGATGCTTCTTTTCCATTGCCTTTCATCCCTTTCTGGTACTTGCTGTTCTTCCAGATCATTCACTCTTCTGTCTACACAGAAAACCTCCTCCCCAGCTGAGCACTGCACTTAGAGGGGTTGTGGGGCAGTTCTTAGATCCCAGCACCCCAAAACACTGCTGCCAACAGCAGTGAGAGGGAACAAGGGAAATCTGCCACAACCTGATATTTCTCTTCCCTCTATGCCTAGCTCACTATCTCAGTGCATTATCAATTCCTCATCTGCCCACTGGCTGCAGGTTATATCAGCATTTGACACCACCAGTGGTTGCAGGAAGTGCATGAGTTCACTGTTAAAACTCAGCCAGCTCCTCCAAGCCAGAGCTGAAGCACAGCTGCTGCCTGGGCACTGCAAGTCCCTGTTTTACATCCCCATCATTCCCCCAGCTCCAGGCACAGGAACTGGCTGGGGATTTCTGCACGTGCATTCTCCCAGCACTACCACCCTTCATTCAAAGCTGGTGACCAGCATGGTCGTGCCCACGCCTTCTCCCCTTCATGCCCAAGCCAGCCCTACCTTTCCAGCATGGCAGTCTTGCATTTCTCCATATTGAGCTGCTCCTGGAGCTGCACAGCTTTTCCACAGGAAGGACGGAGAACAGGGTGTTTGGTGAGAGCCGTGGCAGAAGGTCTTTGTGCTGGGTCAGGGTGGATCATGAGCTAGAAGGCAAAGGAGTTCAGAGTTTAACACTCCTTCCTATCACATGCCAGCTGCAAAAGCCACCATCCCATCATCCTCACCTTGAGGAGCTCAAGAAAACGGTGGGGAAGCTTCTGGGGGATGGGTGGGACGTTGCCTTTGCGGATGTGGTGCCACAGGGCCCCATTGTGGGGCAGCGGTGCTGTCCCGGCTGCCAGAGCCACCGTGAGTGCCAGGGCAAAGATGTCTGCCTTGGGCAGGTAGCAGTATTGCTGCAGAGAGAAGGGAAAGCTGTTAGAAAGGAACATCTTGCTGCACTAAGCAAAGGTGAGGTGCGGTATGAGCTCAAAAACAAACAGCCAAGCAAATGTTTGTATGTAGCACTGCCTTCAGTGAGCTGTTTCCTGCTCTTCAGCATGAAAGCACTGGCAGTAGGACTAACCAGCAGCACGTTGGATCTCAGCCAGCCATAAGGACCTTGCAGGCCACGTTGGAATCACTGCAGTAACTCCAGAGGATGGCCTAACACGTGTGTACCTCCAGCCTCCACCACAAGGCAATAAGCTACCCAAGCCCAACTCAAACTGAAGGCTCATCTCATACATTGGTCCAACAGTTCCTAAATCCACTTGCAGCACAGATAGTGTCCCTTAAAAATCTGAAGAACACATCCAAGCTGGTTGTTCCATTCTGATTCCCTTTCCATTTGTTGGCTGGAGTGTCAAAACTGCAGTCAGTTTAAGAGATATGTTGTGCCTCCCACCACTATTTGTTCAGTGTTTGTTTTACAAGGCATCTGTCTGGGTAAATATATTCCTCAATAATCACATCCAGTAGTTTCATCTCAGCTGGATATGCAAATCAAATGTCTTTAAACTGATAAAGGTTTTGTCTCACTGATCCCTCAAGTGGAATAGTTGCAATAATCCAATGATAGCTACTTATGAAGTATTTACATATTAACTAAGTATTTACATGATAAGACTCACACCATTATTGTTTATGATAAAGTGCTAATTTCACAGATTTCACAGCCAGACCAGACAGATGAAAGAGGAGATAAGGTGAGGAACAACTCAGACTAATGACTGCTCTATAGCTGATCTCTCCCTACTGCCCTGCTCTAACAGTTTTACCTCTTGCAAAATTTCATTGGCCAAAAACCGTCTGTCTCCTTCCTCCACCTGAGGGTTTGTTATTGATGTCACATGTCCAAGGTCACCTGAGACAAAGAGCAAGCAGCTGAAATGTAATGAAGCAAACTGAAGTCATTCTCCAATAAAAGCCTGCACTTGATAGGCACCCACAGAGAAATACTGAGTAAGAGAGCAAGCCTGCTCCTAACTCAGGAATCTGCACTTGGAAACAAGCACATGAATTTTCTGTGACTTTTCTTAGAGGGATTAATCCTGGTGAGTAATCGGGGCATTCATGAATATCCTATCAGTTCTATGTGCAAGATTCCTCAGCCAGAGGACACAGCAGTCTCAGGCAGTAATGGGCAGCCCTAATCTTAGGCCAGCTGTAAAGTAGGCTAAAACCTACCAATCTTATACACCACACCAGGAGAGAACTCATCTTCACTGTCACTCTCCTCCTGCCCAGCAGGGCCTGAAACTGCCAGCTTGTGACAGATGAAGATATTACCTGCAAGACAGAGAAGTTTAGCAATAAGGTGATACCAGCAGTCAGGCTGCAGCAGCCTGACAACTCTGTCAAAATCCCACCTGTCAAAGTAGTTAAGCTTTGCAGCCAGAGAAATTATGCACATGCTTCCCACCTAGTAGTCAGCTTTATGCCCAGCTCACATTCAGCCACACAGCTGGCATAAGACAGTTCTATCTTGTGCATTAAATATCCCAGTGAAATCAGCTTTCCCCTCCCTCTGCCCTCTATGGGAGAAGCATAATTTCAGCAGGAAAACAGAGTTCCCCTCTGAGAATATTAACTATGTGACAGAGGAGAAGCATTGCCCTGGAGGTGACCATCCTGCAGAGAGGAAACTGTGTTTCTGTTTTTGCAGGAACTTAATCCCCCCCAAGGTAGCTAAACACACAAAAGACAAGTGTTGTGCAACAGGACAGTAAATAAGGAAGTGCCCATCTTCCCTGGCAGCCCTACTTGCTCCATCAGTATGCAGGTGATTCCCATGAGCTAGGATTACAAAGGTCAGGAGACAGGAGTAAAATGCTGCCGACGATCAGAAAAAAAATCTCAAATTTAGATCAGCAGTAGTGGCACAAGGCACAAATCAAAATAAAAATTAAAAAAAAAAAAAACCAAAGCACCATACACAAGACAAGGGCAAGGTCCTCTTTTCTTTGGAGTACTACAATCAGTCCACTCAGAAGGATTTATCACAGGTCCTGCCCCTGAGGGTTCACTAGGAAACCCTCCACAAAGGAGAAGGGCACTCTACTTACTAGGTTTGATATCCAGGTGCACAAGGCCAGAGTTGTGGATGTATTTTAGACCCATGGAGACTTGCAGCAATATTTCCTTCAGCTCTCCTTCTGGGAAATACTGCCCAAGCTTTGCATTTTCCAGCAGTGCATCTTGGAGACTCCCACCTAGAGGAAAACAGTCAGCCTGAGACCTGACAGAGGTTTTATGGAACAGCATGTTTGAAACAGTTTAGCTGCCCAGAACACTTGGAGGCTGGCTAGTGACAAACCCCCAACCCCAGCAGCTCTGTGTGCTCTCCTGAGCAAACTTGGCCATCACCACTTGGCTGCAGCCTTCCCACTGCCCTGGAACACCCAGCCTGCTGCTCAACAAGGATGGCCAACTGCAGTTCTACCTCCAGCCTACAGCTCTACATCCTGCCAGGAGGGCTGACCTCTTAATGATGCTGGTGCTGCTGCAAGTGAACAGCAGAAAAATTAATTGCTTCTGCTGTGCTTAGATGCAGAAAGCAGGTGTAGGAATGGTGGAACAAAGAAATTCAGTTCCCACTGGCAGATCTTCGACTGAAAAGCATTAATATTCGACACAGTTTTGTGAGTATCCATCAAGACACTTTGGATATTTCAGAGCTAGAAGCTATCATAGCCTCTGTCTCCATCAGCTTACTTTTGACCACCTCTCCTTTAGCCTCAGATGTTCAGCCACCAGGACACAAGCAGTACACTGATGCTGCAGCAATGAGCACCACATTTTGTGTTTGCCTCCACCAAATTTTAGAGCAATACTCCAAACAGCTGTCACCACTCTTCGTTGAGCCCCAAGACTACAGCTGCAGTCCAAAGATGAACATTACATATTTGCTTTCAGCAACTCCGGCAGCTAAAGGCATCTTTTCCAATTTCTCTCAAGCAGTGGTATTGCCAAGGGCAAACTTCAGTAGGAGTTTGCCACCCTGCCTGCAGCAGCCCATTTATACTTAGCCTCATCATTTGCTGCATTCCTCTGCAGCTGTAAACCCCTTTTTTCTAGTCAGGATTCAAGGTGCCTTCATCCAACCAGTCACTGTCCACGCCCATTAGGAGGAGGTTTTGCCAAGATACAGGGACCTTGAGTCAGCAGCTCTTGAGTCATTCATATCAGGTGTTACCTGGACAGTCTCAGCACAACCCTGAGCATCAGAATGGGGAATGCTTTTCCAGGCCAGCCAAAACAGAGAAACAGCTTTCAAATCCCAGCAGTACAAAATTCCACTGCTTCTAAAACATTAGCACACTCAGAGCTTCACCTAAATATTATGTGCCCTTACTGGATTCTCCACAGAAATGCAGCCCCAGGGCAGTTTGCTTTGTTGTAAGCCACAACACCTACATGAAGGTACAAAAGAAGGGAACTTTGCCCATGCTGGGATGTCAGCCTTGAGCAGGGTGCACCCTTACCATTGCAGTGCTCATTCTGGATAATCATGTGGTCATCCTCCGCCCAGGCCGAGTAGTAGCGCACGACGTGGGGGTGGTGCCCCAGCACGGCGTGGGCATACACCTCCCGCAGGGCCAGCTGCCTAGGGGGCACACAGGGAAAAGCTGAGCTGACAGGCTGCCAGAGGATACCAGGCACCAGGAGAGGAGCCCTGCCAAAGTCCTGAACCCCTCTGTTCCCCCTTTCTCTCAGGTTTTGACAGACAGACTGGCTCTCCCAGCTGCTGAGGCAAAACCTGCCCTTGCTCAAACGCCCTGAGCAGCTGTTAAAGAAAATTGCTGAGCAAGTCTTTTGTTAAAGAGGCAAAGGCAGCAGCAGCTTCAAAGACTTTGCTTTAGCTACAGGACACCACAAGCTGGTCAATATGGATAAGAGTAGTGCTGGCCATACAGCAAGGCAGGGACAGCAGTATGTCTGTCAAATAAACTTCTTGGCAGTTATTGTAAAGAAACTCTCTGCATGGACCCAAGGTGTTCAGGTATTCCATCCTCCCACTTTGCAGTGCATGTGGCTTCTTCCTTCCCTAGACATTTACATCCCATAGTTGTATAGTGGTATCTTCCCCCACGTTCCCAGCTGTTACTTGTGTGCAGCAGTAGCCAATTCTTGCTCATGCCACCCATCAGATGCTTTTAGATCCACACTCCCTCCTTCCCATCACACCTCTCAAGAACATGCCCATCATTTCAACTGGCAGATTCCAGCAAGCACACTCACTCATCTGAGGATCCTGCCAGAGGCCTTTTGGAGCGTTTGATGGCATAAACACATCCATCAAGGCGTTTGATGCACTTGTAGACAGAGCCAAATTCCCCCACACCAATTTTTTCTAGTTCCAGGAACTCCTTCTTGTAGCGGGAAACCATATTGCTCGCCTTCAGAGTGTATCTCTGCAAAGAGACAGAAACAGCAAAGGCAAACAGGAGCTGAAAGCCTCAATAGCTGTCATTGTTCTAGAGGTGTGTAACACTGAGCACCCCCATTGCTCCCTCTCCCATTTGGGGTGCTCATCCAGGCATAGGTGCAGGTGTGTGGCCAGTTCTTGAAACAGCCATTTCAGTTCTTGAAATCACCTTTCACTTGTGTTTTTTCTGACCACTTTAAGGCCACCTTCCCTGGGTTGGCCAAGCTGCAAGGCTGGTTGGTTTTATATAATCAGGATTTGTTAGCCATAGAGGTAGAAATTGTAGTTAAGGAGAAATTTAGTCTAGTTGGCTGTATATGCCTAAGCTCCTTGGGTTACTACCATGAAATCCCTTCTCCTGATAACCCAGACCAGTTCCCACAGCTGATGGAGGCACTCAGGGATGAACAGCAGGCAACAACAAGGTGTTGGCCTAAAGACAGGAGTAGAGAAGCCCTTAGATCTATTGCCCATTTTGAGCTCAGGAGAGGAGCTTGGTGTGTTGGCTCTGTGTGACCACAGCTATGCAAGAGCAGCTCTGCCCTGGCAGCTGAGGTTGCCTGCAGCCAAGGCCATTCTGTATCAGCTCAGGCTCTGCAGGTTTGAAGCACCAGCTGTTGGCTCATGGCAGATTAGCTGGTCTCAGGGTATTTGTTTGTATTCTCACTGAAATCTCACCCAGAGGCACTTTTCCACAAAGAGTTGAAAGCTGGCAGAACTGCTGGAACATAATTATTGCTACAATAATGGCCACTAGGGATCGAGGAACTGCTGGTGCTGCTGGGAGAGTGATGCCTACTGGCAGGGGAAATAAGTAAAGAAAAGATAAGCACTGGAGCATGAAGTGAACAACAAGAGTGATCTAAGTGATTTTTCTCCATCCCTTACAGGGACAGCAGCTCATGTTGCTCAGTGGCTTCCTCAGCAACTGCTGTGATTGCTGTAGTTTATGTTACAGAGGAGAAGGTAAGAGTTGGTCCTCACAGCCAGTAAAGTGTGGCTCACATGAAACAGCAGCCCTCCCCAACAGGTTGCATTTCATAAGGCAGCTGTATTTTACACTATCTTAAGAAGCTTGGCAGTAAAAATACCTCCCAGTACACAATTTTATACCTATATTACATACTCAATCCCATGTGCAATCAAGCAGAATAATATTCCAGTAATTCACAGGTTACTTGAGGCTTTCTTCTAGGTAAAACAATAATTGTGGTAGCCCGGGTGTTGCCTGGTGGCAGATTTGCTCTGCAGGTGTAGTTTTTCCAGGGAGCCCATTTGCCTGCAATCCCAGTCTGCTCGGCTAGAGGGTACCGTTGTCCTTCCATAAGCCTGGCTATTGCAGTTGGAAACAATTCCACCTTTTCCAAGTTTGTCATCGCAAACAAACGTTAACAAAACATTCAGCTTAAACCTTTTCTGTCACAGGTATTCATCCTCTGGCACAGTGCCACGGTTTCTACTCCAATAACAGAATAAATTCCATCAAACACCAAGCTTTTGCAAACACCTTATCCACTCTGTGGGAGGAAAACGTACAGACACTCACCTTTGGAGGCAGCTCCTTTTTAATCTGGCTTCCTGGATGAGAATCCTTCCTATAACAGAAGATTAGGAAAGTCGGGTGTATCATTTCAGTGCAGCAATCCAACTGGATTTGAAATTAAAGCATCTTTCAAATGAGCCTCCAAACCTTGCTTCACAGCCTAATCATGTATTTTATAGAGTTGATAGACAAGTTTTTAGTTGAGCTCTTAAAGACTGCAGTCCCAGGTTGGGAATTCTTTGTTCTCACTTAGGAGGCCTCCACAAAGCAATTTCAGCACTGCCCACAAGACAGAGTGGCATTTCCAGAGGCATCATGCCCCTGGCCTCCTTATTCCTGCTGAAGCTGCAGCCATAGCACTAAAGAGAGCTCTTGATCCCCCACTTACCTTTGTGAACAGAGGCAATGATTGATTTTTATTTATACTTCTGTTACCTTGATACATCTGCTAACATTTACTCTACAGCAATGAATACTACAGAACCAGATGATTCATTGTTGGCAAATAAGTCCAGATACTGAACATCTCCATTGCTTATCCCCTTCCAGCAGTCTGATTTCAGTCTGCTGCCTAAGAGAAGCTCACTTACAGCTCTCCTGCAGCCTTCCTCTTCCCATTAGGATGGAAGAGCGTTTGTCGATAGGACTCAGGTGTGAAGGGGTTAATGTTGACAAGAGAAGCGTGGGAGGAGTCCTCAGGGTCAGCACGGGGAGTGAGCCTCAGGTGTCGGAGGCCTTTGGGCGGGACCTTTGTTGCAGATGAAGGCAAAGCTGTCTTCGATAACAGGCTCTGTGTTGAGAGAGGAAAAAATAAGTGGCAAATAAACCAGGACATTTTTTTGTTGTTGCTATTTCAGAATAAAATTCTTGTTCTCCTGTAACTCAAGGAGAACTCAGCTCCCTTCCTTGGCAGAGCTGAATGATTAAATCCCTGTGTCCCTAGTTTAGTCTCCACAGTTTTCATTTTCCACAAAGCATTCCATTCTTTGTTAAGCCCTTTCATAGTCTATTCCCTGCTCACTTGGGCAAGGCCTGCAGAGCCATTCTGGCAATCACAGTCCTCAAGAGGAGCCAGCTGCTCCCCTTTCCCTCCTACAGAGAGGTAGAAATTGCATCATATGTTGTATTAACATGGAAGACCTAGTTCTGCCAGGCATGGACCATTGCATCAGTTCAGTCAGGACAGGTTTGTCAGGAGATGAGCTAGAACACCAGCCAGATTTCCCAGCACTTAGCAGCATTAGGATAGGGGAAGTTGCTAGAAATATTTTTTTATATGGCTACTAGCAAAGAAAAATGAACCCGTTTCTCCTTACAAGTGAAAACCAGAGTTTCAGAAATTAAAATTCAGAAAGATCTGGATCTTCTGTAGTTCACCTTGCCACAGAACACAGGCCATTGTGTTTCACTCACTGGTCCAGAACCTTGGCCCATAGAAAGTATATTCAGCAGTCTTGAGCTGAAGACAAATCTACTCTCTCTGATTTGACTCCTTCGGTAACCATGAGCTTTTAAAAAAATACATTTGGTTTTGACTTGTTTCAGCTTCAAGAGAGTGGCTTACAGTCTAAAGGATCATTTAACATTGTGCTTTCTTTTAGTTAAAAGCCCTTTAAGAACACAAAGTCTCCCTATTGAAGATCAAGGCACTCTTATATCTTTTCAATCCCACAGTGGTCTCACTATTACAATCCTGGAGCCCCATCTCCACTCACATCTGGTGGCTCTGCCTGCAGTTTTAGACAGGGCTCTGCTCTCTCATCCTTTCTATCACTTTCAGATGGTCTAAGGCCAATGCTCTCAGATTTGTCTACAGGCAGATTTAGGCCCTTTAGAGCCCATCTTTTGCAGCATGCTTGGAAAACAAGACCTTTATCCCAGGAGAGAAAGGAAAATAAATGGTTGATTTCATGTGACTGCTGCTTATGGGCTACAACATGACAAACTACAAGTTTTGAATCATCCAGCCAACATGTTACCTACACAATGCACACCCTGAAAGCAGCATTCCCTACCTGCAGCCCATCTGCTCTGGAGAAGATTTTTATACACCTCTATTGTGGTTTAACCCCAGCCCTCTGCTTTTGAACCCTTTGCTCACAGCTACAATGCCTTCCTCAGTGGGATGGGGAGCAGAAATAGGGAAAAACAGGTAAAGCCTGTGGGTTGAGAAAAGAACAATTTAATGATTAAAATAAAATATAATCATTATTATTGCTATGAAAAGAGAAATAAAACCCAAGACAGCCAAGTGATTCACAATTGCTCACCACCTGCTGACTGATGTCCAGCCCATCCCTGGGCCCTAATCAGCCCCTCCTGGCTAATTTCCTTCTGTTTATATGTTGAGCATGACATTCTATGGTATGAACTTTCCTCTGGTTTGTTCCTAGCAGCTGTCCTGGCTTTGGAGCCACACAGCTGCAGGTGCTTCTGCTCACTGGCAGAACATGGGAAACTGAAAAGACCTTGACTTTGGGTAAACACCACTCAGCAACAACCATGTTTTAGCAACACTGTCCTGAAGCCCAAAATGACAATGCAGTACCAGTTACTAGGACAAAATTAACTCCATCCAAAGCAAGGACAACTTCTCACCTATGTTAAGGTGAGATTTAGGGAGATTTCTTATAAAGGGTCATTACAGGAAGTTTTTTTGAGGGATGCCCTTTAGATGCTTTCCCTTAGAGAGTGGCAGGCCATTCCTCAGGAAATATTGCCACACAGTCAATCATATAAAGCCAGAGGATCATCCTTCTCTCCACACAGTCAGGTTTCTGGAGGAGGACAGAAGTCACAGCCTAGCTCAGAAGCATTAAAGCACTGATCCTCTGTGTAGCACTTAAGGAAAGGAGCAAACAATCTATCAGTAGAGCAGGAACACTGAGAGAAGAGCAACAGCCACGCTTCACTGCAGGTCTGGACTGCTTGGAGCCATGCACACACCAGAAATCATCTAGGAACAGAGAAGCTGCTGCCAAGTCCCCACCTGTGCTTACTCAAGACAAAAAGCAGTTGTATTCTACTCTCTCCAAGAAGTTACACATAAAACAGGGGCTGGGATCATTCTCCCAAGAAACTGATTCAGTAGCTAAGTTGCATTTAGGACAGTGACACAGGTGAAGAGAGGCTAACTCCCCTCCACAAGCTCACTTTAGTTTGCTACCCTTCCATAGGAGATCTGCTGCCCTGAGAGCAAAGCCCTGCTTTCTTCAGATCTGCTGAGCAACTCTTTCCCACAAAAAGGAACACTGTGGCACCAGACAACAAGCTGGCTGGAGCTGACCACTCCTGCCAGGTAAAGTACACATCCCAGCCATAATGCCATTTCCAATTTTCAACACCAAACCTGTTAGCATCCAAAAATGTGCTGAACAGAGCAGCAAGTGCAGCTGCCTACCTCCAAGCTCCCCCCAAAC
Source organism: Agelaius phoeniceus (assembly GCF_051311805.1). Classification (NCBI taxonomy): domain Eukaryota; kingdom Metazoa; phylum Chordata; class Aves; order Passeriformes; family Icteridae; genus Agelaius; species Agelaius phoeniceus. The sequence goes on from NC_135269.1 coordinate 13,360,559, forward strand.
CACGAGCTTCTTGAAGGGAGATGCATTTCTCTCCTACAGAGGCACCCCAGACCTACCATTACCTTAGGAGTGTGAGGGGTGTCACAGAGCTGCAGCTTTTTCCAGGTGATGTGCAGTGGTGTCTCAGGTTTACTCCAGCTCTTGCTCACAGATGGGGAAGACTTCAGGGTGGGACTCATCCAGGCTTTTGTTCTGCTCAGGAAAATCTCACTAAGCTTTCTCTGAGGGGTTTTTGGCAGAGGACTGCTCTCTTGCCATTTCTGGAACTCTGAGCTTCTGGGGGGGCTCAAGTTCAGGGAGTCCTCCTCATTTACACTTCTTTCTTCACTCTCTTCACCACAACTGGAAAAGTCCAGTCGCTGGATGAACTCATTGTTGTTGTCCCAGTCATCCATGTTAGCACATGAAACAGAGCAGCAGAGCTGATACTGGCCTGTTTTGTTAAAGAGACAGAAAGTTTATCTGTAAATACTGCTGCCTATCTTCTTCCTCGCTTCAATAAGGGCATCAGTTCTGCTGACCACACTCTGCAATCCCACACACACAGAAACCTTGGTCATTCATCAGTGTAACCAGACAGCATTGGTTAATGAAGAGCACCCCAGAATTACCAGGTACAAAGCCATTCCACTACTGCTCACGTAAAAACAGATTTTTGCTTTTTGCCTTACTGGCATAAGTCAGATACAACTCAGAAGCCACTGCCTTTGCTAGTAAGTTTCCAAGAGAACTCCACTCTCCCCTATTCCCATCACACAAGGAAACACATACTGAAGAATAACACACACAGCCTCCACTCACTCTCTTCTACATTAAATTTCTCAACCAGAAGGGAGAAAAAAAAAAAAATCCATGCTACATACAGCTGTAAAAGCAGAGGGTGCCCCAGGGAGTCACCAGATACCCCACAGACAGCCTCTCTCCTGCCCTGGGCCATTTATAACCACCCCACACCTGAGCCAATGCTAATGGGAAACATCTGGAGCTTGGCAGCACCTGTCCACAGTTGCCTGGTGGATGAGGGATTCTCTCTGGATGTGGATTTGCAGTGCCAACAACCAGCTCTGAAAGGAGCTCGACTCCCTCTCAGTCTGTCATCTCCCTGCTCCTGCATGCTTATCCCTTCTCCAGCTTCCTGGGGCCTGGAAGGGGGAGTGATGTTTGCTGACAGCCTGTCTGCTCCATAATCCCATCAGAGATCCAGCCTTTGTGGGCTTTACCTTTTACCTGTATGCCCCTGTGATGATGGGAGCCTGTGTTTCATCCTTTGAAGTCTGAATTTCACTTCCTGCATTTAGTTGTGTGTTAGTGTGGGCAAGCATTGCAGCCTGCATGGCGAGGACATTAGCCTAATTTATAACGTAGAGATTTATGAATGTATCATTTATAAGACTTCAGGAGAGAGTCAGGAGCCATACACAGGTCTGGGTACAGCTTCCCATTTGGGGTTTCAAAGGAGAGGAGGGAGGAGCTGTGCTGGGAAGGCAGCCCCAGAGGTGGGGTTGCTCTGTTCAGGTCAATGTCTCTCCTCACTGCAGCTCTTTGTAAAAACCAGGAATCTTCTGAGCCTTTGGCAACCTGTGTTTCAAAGTGGGACTAGAGCAAGTTTTAACTAATTGGGGACAAGGTGACAGCAGCCTTTTCTCTTAGCCTTGAGGACAGCTGCCAGAAGGATGTGCAGAGATTGGAGGTGGCTGCTGCCCATAGGAGATGGGTGCTTGGCAGAAGCAGCACCTGCTTTCCTTTGCACACATCAAGGCAATTCCCACCAGAACACACAGGGCCACACAGGGCTGAGCTCTCTGTGCTCTCCTAACCTATTCCTTAAATGAAAATTATGGCCTTATGAGTCTCTGAAACCGCTTGTTAAGACCGTGATGAACAATTCATTTGACAGAGAAATGATTTGTATCCAATTCACCAAAACAGCCTCAGGAGGACATGCCAGGAGCCCAGAGCTGGTTGCATCTGGCCCAGAGTTGCAGTATTTCTTGCAGGCACAGAGCTGTTGCTGCTATGCAGCCTCTCTTAGCCTGAAATGTTTAATCTCCCTGTGCTGCATCTCCCTGTGCCTTATCCTGAGCGAGGTCCAAAAGCCTGGCAGTGCCAGGGCTGGCTGCTGTGACAAGCTGTGTCTGCAGCCTCTGGCCAGCTGAGATCCAGGGCCACTTCAGTACTGCTGGGATCTGACTGCATCCATCAGATGTTCAGTACCTGAAACAGTAAATTGAAATATATTCATTCTGAAGAAATAATGCCTTTAGTCCCCAGGACTACATGTTTTTAGTACTCAGAAAGGAAATTCCTTCAGACCAGTTTTCAATCCCACCTTAAACAATTTTTAAACTTTTTCCCCCCCTCAGGATTTAGAGGAACTATCCATTGTTCTAAAGAGGGATGTGATATGTAAAGGTGAAAACTTGGACCTGCTGTGTAAAGAGGGGCCAGCTTGTTCATCTTGCATTTTAAAAATAAAAGCTACCACACTTTCATTTACATTTTTCCTGACTGTTCAAAGACCTGATGACAATTTCCTGAGCCCTCAGCTGGAGGGAAAAGGTGTTCATTTTCTTTTGAAGTACAGTTTTTATTTCTAAAGGGGTAATATTATCTTCCAGCCTAAATCATTTCAATTTTGGTGAAATAATAAAACAGTAGAAAATGTGGTCTTTGTTTTTTGCATGTATCCAACAAAGAGTATGCTCTCAGCAGGCCCAGATTTCTGGCCAAAGCCATATCAATTGCTCTGGTACCCCCAGGTCCCTTGTCCCACGGGTTTTTTCAGCAAAACTCAGAGCTCAGAGCATGATGACGTTTCACACATCTCAGAGCCAGCACTGGCAGCCCCTGCTCCCTGTCACTGCTTGCTCTTCCCACTGCATCCCTTCCCTCATGCTGGGGCAATACTGGTGTGACTGCAGTGCAGAGGGGACCAGGAACAGCTCTGCACCACAAATAGCTCGTGTGGGTCATGAAGAAATTCTTATTTGGGATTTATTTCCTGCCTGGATTGCTGGGGGACAGACACTTGACATTTGTAGCAGCACTACTGTGGAGATGAAGATAGAAGCGAGCTGTCACTTCAGCGTCACCAACATGCAAAAATATATTCATCCAAATGAAGATTGGCACTGTCTATACAGTTAAAGCAAAGCATGTGGCCAAGTATTTGCAGAATCTGGCTTTTCTTTACACAGTAACAAAATATTGTGCAGGGTTTGTTTCTTTTTTTCTTTACCAGTCACCTTCTCTGAAAAACTCCATCTGCTAAAAACCACCTACTCTGGTCTATAGCTCTGCAAAGTAAACTTGTGCATGGGCTTTGCGAAACAAAATGCCCACTCAGTGTTGGAGCTGTCTGAAATGAAGCTCACAGCAAATGGATGCTAATGTTACCAAAAAAAAGAGAAAAAACCCAAACCCCAGTGCTAAGGAAACTGGATGATGGGTTTCTTAATGGGGTATTGAACGCTCAGAACTGCTCAACAGGAAAAAAGTTAGACAATTGAGGCTTTTATGACAGTATCTCCCTTTTAATTGGGGCCTGCTTAATTGGGCAATTCAATTAATCAGAAAGACCTAGGGAACCAAGTTAATCCTAGTGACACTTAATGACATTGGTGGTGGCATAAGGAGGACGGTAATTACAAAAAGCTGGCTGACTGTAGATGCCTTGGTCATGCTTCTGCCCCCAGCTTTCAATCTGCTTCTTCTGCCCAGAACTGTTTCACATCCTTCTGTAGCACATATGTACATATGCGTGTATATATATATATATATATACATACACGTGTGTGTGTGTGTACACATACCAGTGTACTGATACTGGACCATTATCCCTGACTCCTTCAGATTTGTGGCTCACAGCTTCCACCACAGCCATTTGAGGGGGTGCGAGCCTGCCCCCGTTGCTCTGCCCAGTTGCCGTGGCTTTCCCAGCAGGACGGCGCTAACGGGGCTGGGGGAGGCAGCTGCTCGGCGTTGCTGTCACAGCCGGGGGAGGACAGAAGGCGGGCAGCTGGCTCTGCCCGGAGCGAGGAGATGAAGCACGGGCAGGCGGACTGTCCGCAGCCCCCGAGCTCCTCCAGGAGCCGGCACCGGAGAGCTCCGAGCCGGGATCTCCGCCGGCTGCCCCGGCTGCTCCAGCCCCGCCCCGCCGGTGACACCCCCGTGCTCCCGCCCCTCGCTTCCCGCCCCCCGCCGGTGCGGCGCGGGGGGTGCGGCTCCGCTCGGCTCGGCTCGCTTCGGCTCGGCTCGGCTCGGCTCGGCTCGGCTTGGCTTAGCTTGGCTTAGCTTAGCTTAGTTTATCTCTGCCCCGCTCGGCTCGGCTCATCTCGGCTCGGCCCGGCTTGGCTCATCTCTGCTCGGTTCATCTCGGCACGGCCCGGCCCGGCTCATCTCTGCTCGGCTCGGTTCATCTCGGCTCGGCTCGGCCCGGCCCGGCCCGGCCATGGTGGAGCGCTCGGACGAGGCGCCGCTGCTGTTCTGGGCCGAGGGCCCCGCCGTGTCGGCGCCGCCGCCCGCGGCCGAGCCGGGCAGCAGCAGCGGCGGCGGCGGCGGGAGCGGCGGGCGGCGGCTCGGCGGCGGCTGGAGCGCGGCTCCGTGGGACGGCGAGGGGCCGGCGGAGGCGGCGGGGCCGCAGCGGGCCGAGGCGGAGGAGGACCAGATCGTGGCCGTCTTCGTGGTCACCTTCGACCCCCGCACGGGTGAGCGGCGCCGGGAGCGGGCGGGCCGGAGCGCGGGGGCCGGGCCTGGGGCTCCCGGTGCCGCTGGAGTAAGATGGATGCGGCCGGGACCGGGCTTCCCTTGGGGAGCGCTGCCCGCATCCCGCCCCCCCAGAGACCGCTCCTCCCGCCGCGCTGGGCGGCGTGGCCGGACCCCGCGCTGAGCGGCCGCGGGAGCCGGGCTGCCCTCCGCCCCAGCGGGACCGCGGCTTCACCGCACGGCTGCCGGGGTCGGGGGCGGGGGCAGTGGGCATTGCCGAAAACGGAGCACAAGGGGATTGCTTTTGGTCTCCATCCCGCCGAGAAGAAGTTCTGGCGGGAGGAAGGCGCCGCGTCTGGTGCCGCTCGGAGGAGAGGGATGGGTGTTTCTCCACGGCGCAGGGAGTTTGTGGACGGCGCTGGGGCATCCCCTGTGCCCCGCACAGATTTAGGCCGAGCCTCTGCCCAGCGCTGCCTGGAGGGCACCAACCTGTTAGCAGCATCTTGAGAGCATCCTTCTGTCTCCGTGGAGTGGCGCAGGCCTGCCCGCAGCTATCGGTGATGGATGGCGTTTGTGGCAGGCGTAAATCCGGCAGGCTCGCAGGGCATGATCACCAGCAGCAGCAGCAGCTCAGCTGCCTATTTCTTGGTGACCAGTGTGTTTAGAGGCTGGCCTCTGGTGGATCTCTGGGACTTAGTGCTTTGAAAGAGTGCTGCGATCCAGGAGGGCAGAGGAGAGGGGCAAGGGAATTTATTTTCTACTTCTCACTGCTGTATCCATCACTCTCAGTGTTGTTGGACTGTGCTGTTGTATCACTACTGACAGAGGTTATTAATTTCAAACCTGTAAGTCAGCATTTCAGAAAATGTCTTAACTTTGTTTTCCTAGTCCCAGTGCTCCCACAGTATCCACCAAACAGGATCTTAGGACACAGATAGGAAGTTAGCACCTGCCTTGTACCTGTGAACACAGGTACCACTGTGCAGAGGGGTCTGGTGTCCTGAGACACATTGCTGGGTCTTCTGGCTGCCAGGCACCAACCTGGGGTTCAAAGGCAAGAGAGAGATTCAGGAGCCCAGGAGTGAGACTGAGCTCCTCTTTCTTCTCTAGACCGGCACTGCCTTAGCAGATCCACAGCAAAAGTACAAGAGACAGGAGTCTGTAAAGCACAGTGAGGTTAGTTCATCAGTGGAAGGGGAAAGTACCTGACATCCTGCTCACAAGAGGGCCTTGGCAGTGAAGACTGAATGCCAGTCCTGAACTGAAAATCCGAAGGAAGTAGAGAACAGGAGGTAGCTGCTGGAGTGATGTGGTGCCAGCAGTGCCCACTGTCAGACAGCATGGTTGCTGTGTCCCAAAACACCCAAGGATTTTGAGAAGTTACCCTTTCATACTGCACCAGAGGGAAGTGTCTTCAGTCTAGAGGTCATTCACTCATAAAAATCTGAAATAAGATTGGATGTCATCTTTCCACCAGGAGATGGAAAATGGAGGTGTTTTTCCTAAGTATCCAAAACATGAGAGAGTCTGGGTGACTGCAGCAACAGCAGGTTGCCTTTCAATCCGACAGCATATGCCTTCTATGAAATTGTGAGATTTTCTTGAGAGTTGGCAGAAAGCTGAGCTTTCTCAGGAGTTTTTCTGAACCAGCTGTTGCTTTGAATGAAGTCCAGGGAAAGTTGGGCAACAGCTCTTCTCACATCTGATGTGCAGTTAATGCTGGGTGTCATCAGTCTTGGAGTAGTCTGTCAAGTCCAGGAAGATTCAGCCTCCTGCTGCTACCCAGCAGGGATGATAGGACTGTGAGCAATTCACCAGCAAATGTCAGCTTTACAGCTGGGGAGCAAAGTGCCCCGTGGAGGGTGTGGACTTGGAAAAACATCATGAAGGTGCAGTGGTGTGAACTTGCTAAGGTCAAAAAGAGAATACAGGAATTACTGGTAAACCACATCAGATAGTGTGAGGGACTTCTGTAATGTTTGTAAGGGTAGCTGGTCCTTGTGTATGACTTAAAGGAAATCATCCAGTTAGTGTCTGAGCTGGAAACCTGCTTGAGCCTGCCTAGTAAAAGCATGGACCTCCTTTGGCAGCTTGCTGAGGCACAGGAACAGCTGAATTTCTGGTGGTGGCTGTGCAGGTTGTTATCCCAGGTAGTGTCTGCCCAACCACAGGCAAGTAGGTGGGCAAGAGAGGTTTTACTGGAGCAGCATGAAGTGGTGACCATGCTAATAAAGAATGTAACAACTTCCCTCCAAAATTTAGATGGGCTTGAAACAGAGGAGCTTAGTGTACAGCAGTTGCATGTGATGAGCTTCCAAAGGTAGGTTATGAGGTTGCCAGGTCACTGTTACAGTTCCGGTGTCCCTGTCACTGTCAGTGCTCATGTGAGTGACTGACATAAGAGCTTCGGAATCGGTGCTGGTCTCACCTGCAGCATGGTGAACCCTGTGGCACTTGAGAAGGAGCTCTCCTCACTGCTGTTGTGGGACAGCTGATAACAGTCACCTTTGTAGAGGTCCCACACAGTCTGTTAGTTTAAAGGGTCTGTGAGTAATGGAGACAAGGAGGGAAAAGAGGGAAGTAATGTGTTTTCCACCAGTGAACATGCAAATATTCTGTTTTTCTGTCCCTCGTTTCTCCTGTGCAGGAAATGGAGTGAGTGTGATGTTTAGGTTTCACTTTTTGCTTCTCCTGTCCTGGCACAACATGGTAGCACTGCACAGCAGGGGACCCTAAAGCCCTCAGCAAACATCTAATGGTGAGGAGTGACAGGTGATGACCCCAAATGCTGGTGCCAATATCTTCTTTGGGAGGATGTGGAAAGGGGAAATACAAGGGAAAGAGGAAGAACATCCTTAACTTTGCACACTAGAAAATGAGTGCTGGCTCAGACCTGACCTGAAGGTGGGAGATAGCTTCCAGGAGATCAGATCTGCAGATCTGACTCTCAGCAGAATCACTAGTCTGCTCCCTAATGCTGGGTGACTCTCACTTGGAAAGTTTCCTGTGTGCATGAGAGCTGCTTTCTCCGTGGGGAAGGGCAGTGCTTCCTGTTTTTCTACAACATTGTTCCCTCCTCCCCGCTCTGGTTTCTCGGGTAGACTGGCAGTCCTGTTGCATCTGGGTGAAGTCTCTCCTTTGTTTGCTCTCCTGTTTCGCCAGACTGACTTTCCTACTTTTTAATCTCGGCGTTTGTTCTCTGACTGCCACGTCACTCATGTGCTCATGGGGCAAGGTGGCGTGAGGAACAGCCAGGAGCACAGCTGCAGGTTGCTCCTGATAGATCCCAGAAAAAGAAATAGCTACCTGATAAGTGAGCTGGTTTTGAGGTCACATGCAGGGTAAAGATCTGTTTCAAGGCATCCTTTCCTTATTGCTGCTACAGAACAGGCATTGTTTGAGCAATGTCCGCTTTAACACCTCTGCCGCGGATGTGACACCTGACAGTGTTTGTGACTGAACTGAGCAAAGCCCATCTTCCTTTGCTCTTGCTGGCACTCTCACCTATTGATCTATGAATCTACAGGTAGTGACCAATAAGGGATGCTTAAAAGCACATCTGGCCTTAACCACAATTTCATGGTTATGAGGCAACAGTCTCAAGAGTTGACTTCCTCACGCTTTCAAGGAAGGTTCTTGCGCCTTTAAAAAGCGAACCAAACAGGCTCACACAAGCCCCAAACAACAAAAGCCACCATCTATATATAATCTGCAGCCCTCCAGGGGAGCGTGCAGGCTGCTATGATGTCAGTGGCTCTCTCTGCCAGCCTTTCACACGCCTCAGAGGCCGAGGCTCCGCACAGCAGAGCTCTGTGCTCCCGCCTGTCACTGCACAGGGCTGCGCTCGGGGTCACGAGGCTGCTGCTGCTCCCCGGCTCTGCAGGAGAGCTCTGCTTGTGCACTGCCACTGGGCTCCTGGAACCACAGCTCCTCCTGTTGCCATGCCTAACGCTCTTGGGTTTTTTGAAGTCCTTGCCAGGCAGGGCTGGGGGAGGTCTAGTGAATACAGCATCTATGTGAGAAGAAAAATAGCCTATTTAAATGTCAGTAGCTAAGCCCTATTCCTGTGCAGGCATATACTTGTGCAGTATGAGTAATGAGACAAAAGACAGGCTTCAGAAATGAGGCCGCAGATTTAAATATCTTCAAGAGTCTTGGCTGAGTGTAAGGCCCCTCCAAATGTACGCTGTCTGTGCAAGCACTGCTGGAATGCTCACCCCAAAGGGCAGGGAAAGGAGTGAACCAGTAGGAAACTCCTTTGTGGTGCACCTGCCATTGCATTATCCTGAAGAATGTTGGTTTGTTTGCCTTGCTTTTAAAACTAAGCCACATGACTTCAAATGCTGTGGGCAGACTGACAGAGAACATAAACTTGGTGGGTAAATTTGGAGCACATCTCAGTACAGTGGGAATGTCCAGGTGAGCAGGTTGGGCTCTGAAGTGCTGTCATGGGAAAGTGTGAGAAGTCACCCCTTTTTTGGTCTGTGGTAAACTTGTTGGACTTCATTTGCTTTAGGGACATTTTGTGACCTTTCTGATATCATCTGTTCCAGGATCAGGCTCCTCAGGCCTGGCCTTTTCCCCTGAACAACTGCATGCTTTCTGGCTGGGTTGGCAGGTGACAGATGTTTGCTGATCTTGATCTAGCCTGTAATTTATGTACTTTTTTGTTGGTTATTCTAGCATGCACAAACACATTGCAGTACTTGGATCACCTCAGTCCCCATATAAAGCTTCAGGTAACTCCTCCTATCCTAAAGAAAATAGGAGACATTTCAGGGAAGAAGTGATGACTTGGATGATAGCTTAGGGGTTTCTGTTTGACCAGGCCTGCCAAGCACAGGCAAAGAACAATACTGGTGGTAGTGTGAGCTATCCCAGAAATTCATCCTAAAGAGCAACAGTCTGTCCTTTGGTTCTTTCTTATGGGATAGATGCTTGTGTAGACCAAAGCTTATGCACCATCAGGTAAAATCATAGCTGCTCTGTAAGTGAGCTTATCATGGATAAATCCACAAAATATCACTAGCTTCAGAAGTGGCCCCAAATGTCCTGCAGTGTCTGTGTGTTGTGCTACAACAAGTAACATTTGCAAGAGATGTGTGGAGTATTGTATGTCATGTACTGCCTGTGACAATTTGGGAGTTCCAGGAGTTGTGTTAGGACACTGTTAACAGGTGTCCCAGGGTTAGAAAAGCAACAACTTGCTGTTGATGATATGTGCATTTTAGAAAGGGGTACTGTATTCAAGCTTACCCAAATTGATTTGCTTCTCTGCAGGCAACATGGTGGAATGGTGTTTACCCCAAGATATAGATTTGGAAGGTGTGGAATTCAAATCCATGGCAAGCGGGTCCCACAAAATCCAGTCAGATTTCATGTGAGTACATCTGAGCTATGTTACTTCTTCCTTTCTTGGCTGTGCACCTAAACCACCAGCTCTTAATTCAGAACATGCAAGGAAAATACCTTTTAGGAAGCTAGGGTCCTGCAGAAACCGACTTGCTAAGCTGTTTCTACCTGTGCCAAAGATACTTTTCAGACACTTGCAGTATCATGTTAAGTACCAGCCAGCTGCAGGGATCTGCTGTATGTCTGCTTTGCCTGTGGAGACCAACTGGGGCAGGCCAACTTCTCGCTGCTGTGCAAATCTTAATGTGTACTGGGCAGATGATCTGGACTGCCACTACTGAGACTGTCAGCAGAGGCCTAGGGTGAAGGGCAAGGAATGGCAGACCTGAAATGGGAAGGATTTTGCAGGACCAGGACTTAGAAAAATGTTCTTAACTCTGACAGGTCTTTCGGTTCCTTTAAATGTTGTTATAAACAGGTCTCACTTTCTTCTTTGCTAGTTCCTTCAGTGGAAACACATAAGAGAGGAATTTTTCTGCATTCTGCTAACCCAATGTTGCAATGCAGCAATGTTTTGCAATGAACTGCAGTGTCACAGTTCCTTTTGGTCAGGAATAACAGTTACTTTCTTAAAGGCATGTGAACTGAACTCTTGCAGTCTGATAGTCAGAGTGTGCTTCAATGTGCTGGCACCCAAAATATGACCAAGTAGCCTGTAGTGTACTCAGACCTGCATTCACTGCAGGCTTCTTCCTTGGAGGAAGGGCTCTGCTCTGACTGAATCATGCATTCTGTTGGTCTTCCTTCTAAGTTACTGATTTATTTTATATTTACTGGCCTGTGACGTGGCTGGTAGGAGCTTTAGTGGAAACTCCTGGGAACTCTTGCCTTAAATATTTTGTCTTGCTACTCAGAAGACTGGGGCACCCAAGGCCTGTCCACAGCCCTTCAGTTAGCAGGGTGGGATTTCAGGGAGCTCCTTACACAAGAAAATATATTCCCAAATCAGCAATTTCAGCCCTCAGTTACCTTTCTTCTTCTTCCCTCTTTGTAACACTAACCCTTCTGTCAAACCTTTGTCTGCAGTTATTTCAGGAAGGGGCTCTGTTTTGGCCTGGCCTGCTTTGCCAACATGCCTGTGGAGAGTGAGTTAGAGCGTGGTGCCCGCATGAAGTCCGTGGGCATCCTCTCCCCTTCCTACACACTGCTGTATAGGTACATGCACTTCCTGGAGAACCAGGTCAGGTAAGTTCCCTTGGGAATGAGCCTGGCCATTCCCCACCTGGGAGAGGTAATGATGTTCCTTCTATGGAGAGCAGTTTTAGGCAAGTGAGAATTCAGTGACAATGCTCTGCTGTGGTTTCCTTGACTGGCTATTTCTGCAGAAAGTATTACAGGTTCACAGTGTGAAGGAGACAAGGAACTGATTAGCAGCAGTTTGTTCCTTCCTTAACAGGCTAGTCAAATGATACCCAAACCCTGGTTATTGTAGGCAGACCTAAGTGTCATAGGGAGAGTTGAGAGAACAAGAAGTTCCCCTTTTCTCCTTTTGAAAACTATTTTACTAGGGGTTTACAAAAGGCTTCTAATTGTGTAATGATGCTCCTGGCTAGCTGTGTGCTTCAGTTGTGTTGAGTGGATCCAGCAGCAAAAATGGTGATGGTAGAAAACTGTTTCTACCTGAGTGTATTTAAAACAGGACCAGTGCTATGCACACCCCAGCTCACTGCCTGTGTCAGTGTGTGTGTGTTCTCTGGCTGCACTGAGAGCTGGTAGTCCTGATGTTTCTTCAGCCCTCCTGGATGAATCTGTGCAACTGAGGCACCCAGGATCCCTTTTAGCTGGGAGAGCAGATGTTTGCTGGGGGCAAGGCACTAAACAATAGTATGGAGATACTACAGATCTCCCCTTTTTTCCTTTCTTTTCCAGACACCAGCTGGAAATGCCAGGGCACTACTCCCATCTAGAGGCATTCTATGATGACAAGAAAGGAGTTCTCCCTGATAGCAAGGGCACCCCCAGCTCTCAGCAACCTGTCCACTGGCTGCCTTCCATCCACAGATACATGTACCCAGAGATGAAGGTGAGGCAGGTGCCTGAGGCCTGCAGGAATGGGCAGAGGGCTGCTGCTCCTTGCTGGTGCCTCAAACTCCTTTATGTAAGCAGTCACTCCCGCGCTTTGCAGGCTGCTTAGATAAGATTTTGTTACTTGGACCGTTGCAAGCTGTGTGCTGGTCTTGCTCCCACATTTAGACTTAGCATCTGTGCATGTGTCCCTGCTTCACCTCTAAGCTGTTTTCTTCCCTTTCGCTCCACCTGCAGATCACACACCCTGCTGGCTGTATGTCTCAGTTCATCAAATTCTTCGGTGAGCAGATCCTCGTCCTCTGGAAGTTTGCCCTGCTGCGCAAGCGCATACTGATATTTTCACCACCCCCAGTTGGAGTTGTCTGCTACAGAGGTATGTTTCCAGGGACACTGCAGAGCTCTGATCTAGTAGGCTGAAGCATTGCAGAAATTGCCTGCAAGTACTGAGGGGACAGACATCATGCAGGTGTTCAGAATCCATTGTGACCATGCCTCGTGAAGACACCGCTCAGGCTGCATTTACACGTTTCCTACCAAATGCTTTTCTTCAGGCCTCGTGAGTAAGGACACATCTGGCACTGTCAAACTCAGTTCCTGTCAGCACAGGATAATAAGAGCACTGACTGAATGTGTGGATTCTAAAATGTGGGATTCCTATGGGAGAACTGATTATTTCCTATGCAAAACAAGATGTCATCATTTGAGAAGTTCTGGTTTTCAAGGGCATTTCAGAGCTCTGACCATGGTTTTTCTAGAGGCCTGTGGGAGAACTGGGCAATTGGGGTTCAGAGTGCCTTGAGGGAAAGCAAAAGCATCTCAGGATGTACTTCTCTTGTCCACAGTGTATTGCTGTTGTTGCCTTGCAAATGTTTCTCTGCCTGGTCTTGGAGGAACTGTCCCAGAGTCCAAACCATTCTTCTATGTGAATGTGGCAGACATAGAAATGCTGGAGACAGAAGTATCATACGTGGCCTGTAAGTATGATGGATTAGGTGTGATGTTTTTAGCTTCAGGCTGCAAAAAGTCTTGAGACACCAGACTGTGGAATAGAACTGATGAGCAATAGGTTGTGCATGGAATGACTAACTATGCAAGCAAGAGAGAACAGTTGGTCTGCTGGGAAAGCAACATGCTGCTCTGAAAATCTTCTCTGGTTTTGGCAGGTACAACAGAAAAGATCTTTGAGCAGAAACGGGATCTCTATGATGTCTATGTGGACAACCAGAATGTGAAGACGCATCACGAACATCTGCAACCACTCCTGAAAATTAACAATGCTGACAAGGAGAAGTACCGACGGCTCAATGACCAAAGGTAATCACAGAGGTCTGGGTGCTCCTGACAGGAGATGTGGAATCAAGAGGACACTGCTCCTTTGTACTTTCCTCCTTGTAGTATTTTCAAAATATCCCACTGGTTCAGCTCATCTCTTGAAGACTCTGGTTGTCTCATAAAGCTTTGAGGTTCACAGTAGGAACGTGCAATTAACTTGTCTCCCTTCTCTCAGGCAGATGTTAATGTATTCTCAAGAAGTGGGCGAGGATTGCAGCTCCTGTGAAGAAGACCTTTTTATCTTGTGAGTGGCTACCTCTAATACTTAGCTGGACACTGCTAGTTTTAGGGAGCCTCTTGCACTTGATTTTGTGTTGCACTGGTTGGCATATTATGAAACAGCATGTTTGACATAATTCCATAGTTAGCTTTCTTCCTCAAGGGTTCCAAAACCATACTCTGGCTCTTCTTCTTCAGATCACCTTCCTTTCATTTTGAGAAGCCAAAATGTAGTATCCACTGGAGTTGCTTATGTGCCAGAAGGGAGAAGCAAATTTTAAAAAACAATCAGAAATGTAAGAATGCCCTTGCAAACATAAGCACTACTGCCAGAACATTTGGCTCTGGAAAGGACAGTGTTCATGGAAAGCAGGCACAGTACCATACTGGGGGTTGGTACAGTGTGGAGATCAGGCCTGCATGTAAAGGATTGGCCCACTGATGTTGCTGACTTCATACCTGGCAAAGAGAGGAAGCAGAACTGGGTATAGAGTGGGAGGTACAGAATTAGATAAAAACCACATGCTACCACCTCTGAAGCCCTGCTGTGCCTGTTGCTACTCACACTCTGCAGCAGGTGAGAAGTAATGGAATGAGACTCTGTGAAGGGCTGTGGGGGCAGAGCTCTGATTGTTGAGCTTCACAGGTGTAGCCAGAGCTCTTTCTGAATAGCTTTGCATGTTTCTAGGAAAGCAACAGGTAAGAAGTAGCTCTCACTGGGGTGTTCTGCACCAGTAATGGAGAATTTATTTACCCACTGGCTTATCAGATGGGTGAAAACGCTACTTCCTCCTTCACATTATGGGAGCTGTAGGCGTGATGTACCTGCTTGGTGACCACAGATCACACTTTAGCTGATAACGTGGCTCCTTCTGAGGGAAATGGCACCCACAGACAGGAGCGTCACTGTCAATTAATAGTTCCTGCTTTATCTTTGTTCATTCTGGGTCACCGTAGAGAGAATGGAAAAGTACTACAGCGCCACCCACCAAGGTGGGATCTCTGGCTGAAGGGGGTTCAGTGCAGTTCTGGGGCTCTGCTGCCAGTTTGGTAAATACATTGTCTTTTTGGAGAGTGTGTACAATCCCTTTTGCTAACTTTACCCTCTAGGTTTTTCATGGAGCAGAACAACCGCATATTCCAGACGCTGATGGAGGTGTCAGCCAGCCAGGACAAGACCCTGACAGCTGAGCATGCACGAGGCATGGGCCTGGATCCCCAAGGGGATCGAAGCTTCCTCATGGACCTCCTGGAAGTGTATGGCATTGATGTCATGCTAGTCATTGACAACCCCTGCTGCACTTAAACCAAGGGCAAGAGAGATGGGGAGCAAAGATCACTTTTTAAAGACTGCCGGACATTGCTTAGGAGGATCACTGGAACTCACCACAGCCACAGTTATTTAATAACTTTATATGGAGAGTATTTATAATTTTAAAACAAAATGTGATTTTATTTTCTCACACTCAACTTCCCAGTGAGTACCTGCTCTGAGGTTCCTTTTGGTTTTGTCTCCCTTTCCCTTTCCTTTGTGTTTTTTTGTTTTGTCTAGCTAGGACCAGTGGCACCTTTGCACCAAATCTCACTGTTGCCAGTGATAGCTAGGTTTTGGCCTAGCCTGGATACCTGAGGGCTGAAGACCTCAGGAAGCACTTTGATGACAACCAATGTGAAATGCTATAGCTGAGCTTTCAGACTTGACTGGAAAATCCTCCTATCAATCCCCCTTCCACTTGGGGACTGAAGAGGGCTTTAGCACAAGCTGTTAACGGCCCAATCTCATAAATAGCTCCTACCAAATTTATTGGTGGGGACAGTTAAACCAATGATAAGAACCAGAACTCCTTTAAACATTCCTCACCCAACTTTAAGGTGAATTGGAGTCAAGCCACCCTTCTTTGTAAATGGCAGAAGCAAGTTTGGGATCGGGGATGCTACAGGATCTTCTGACTTTGCTTACTGGAGCAGCACGGTTTCACTTCCAGCATCTGAGGTGCTCTAAAACTGGCAGAGACTGCGTGGACCTGTCTCCTAGCTGGAGAAGAGCAGCCTCTCTCCTCAATCCATCCCACCACCACCTTTGGGTTTTAGTTGCATCCCACCTGCTGCTTTGGTTTAAAATCTTCAAACCAGCAAGATGGTCTCCATGTAACAGGGACCAACACCACTGAGCCACTTTGCAGTCACTTTGTTGTCCAGCCTCAGCTTGGACGGTGCTGGGCTGGAGGGGGTAGAATAAGAATGCTTTAACTACTGTCACTAGCCCTTCCTTTGTAGCTAATGGGACTTGTTGCTCCTTTGCTTTAACACTGTCTGCTAATCCTCCTTTTGTTGAGCCTTCAGCACTGCCTGCTGCTATCCCTGGCTTTCTGTGTGAGACAGAGAACACACCTTTCAGCTGGAACAACTGAAGTTTGCAGGAGGTTCCCTTGGAGTTTGGTATTCTTACCTGGCACAGCTACTAGGACCAATGTTTAAAAGCAAGTCTGTCTTTTTTTCTGGGCAGAGCTGTAGAACCAGATGAAACAGATGTTTTCTTATGCTGTTGAAAGAACAGGATTCAGTTCCTGAAGGACTGGTCATTACCCCCAAGAAGGCTATCCCAGTAAAGAGTAACCTCCTGGCCATACAAAATCCAAGAATGCTACTGTGGGTTCCACGTGTGACATACAGCTTTGCTCCAAATCCTTCAGCCAATAGCAATATCAGCTTTAAGCTGACTGTTCTTCCTCCTGAACTGTGGCTATAGCTGAGAAGTTGCTGCTTCTATCATTACAGATTTCAGCACCCTTGGAGGGCTTTCTGTGCACTGTAGGAATG
Source organism: Agelaius phoeniceus (assembly GCF_051311805.1). Classification (NCBI taxonomy): domain Eukaryota; kingdom Metazoa; phylum Chordata; class Aves; order Passeriformes; family Icteridae; genus Agelaius; species Agelaius phoeniceus. The sequence goes on from NC_135269.1 coordinate 13,377,074, forward strand.
CAAACTGTAGCTGATGTATCTGTTTGTCCTAACATTTTATAGGATGAGACAGAGCCTGAACCACTCTAAAGCAGGCAAGCATCTTTTTGAAACAGGTGAAGCAAATGTTCTCCAAGCATACCCTCTGTAGTTTGTCTCCCTCTGGAAAGGAGGAGGCAATTGTTCCTGCAATTTGCCTGTCTGAGCAGTCACTCCCCTAGCTGCTTTTTCAAGGCTTTGGGATGTTTTTGTACAGAAGAACATATGCTGTTGTTCATACTATCAATTGTTCACAACAACTGTAACATCATCCTTAGAAGGCTGGGGAAAAATGCAGAGAGAGGTAAAAACAGCTGAGTATCATTTAATGGAAAGAGCAGTCTCTTTTCCTTAAGAAATGGCTTTGTTTTAAAATTTACACCTGAAGTATTTAAGTGGCCCACAACCTCCAACACTTTTTTCCTCTAACTTCCACTTCCATTTTAACATGCTGCCTGCAGTGATGATCCCTGAGGAAGTACAGCTGAACTGCCCTTGTACTGCTGTCACTTTTTCAGACATCAAAAGAAAACCAGAACTGAAACTAGTCACAAGCAATTTCTCCTCTCACTTTCTGGAAGGTTTGCTACATAGTTTAGCTGTAATCAGTTGTTAATGACTTTCTATTTTCTTTGTCAGTAGTTCTTTTGCTAAACTAAACAGAAACCTTTGATTTAATGTTGAAATTTTACAGTCACTGCAGTCAAAGGCTTTCCAACACCCTGCATTAGAGCAGTGTTGGAACATGAGATCTAGTAGATTGCACTGACATAGTCCACTGCACAGAAGCTCCTGAAATTCCTATTTGACATTTATTAAACCTCTGCTTTTCAGAAATCAGGTCCTCACTTGTTAGCAGTAGCATGGGTGCAGAAGCATCAAAGCAAGCAGATTGCTGCAGCAGCATCCATGTGCTACATCCAATTGGATGCTTGCAGCCTATCTTGTTCTTCCTTGTAATTTTGTTCTTCCTTGTAATTTTGCTTCTCTGTCAAGGCTCTCTTGGCAGGCAACTGCTGCAAAAGTCAGGAAGTTGTCCAACAGAAGACAGAACAAGAAGACCTTTCTCTCCTAACCCTTCCTTATTTGATTAGCTGCAGAAGTGCTTTCACCTGCACTCCTTTTCTAAAGGACAGTGCTTTTATTTTTGTCATGTGGAAAGTTCTCAAGAAATGGGTAATGGGTACATAATAGAAACAAATTGTTATAGCTTGGGACATGAAGGACTGTTCTGTGGAACCAGTTTAACTGAGTCTTATCTTTCCAGAAGATACCATAATTCAAGGTAAAACAGTTATGTACAGATATTCGAAATCCCCTCCTGGGCACTCAATTGGTGCTTTGCTGCATAGTAGCAGCTGGGACACATCTACTGGGTATGTTTTGAATCAAAAGAGGAGTGAAAATGTGGCATAAGACAGGATATTACTGATTTGTCTTCTCCCTTTGCCTTTACAGTGGTGCCTTCAGTTTCTTGGGTGTAATGCCTCTGGTCAGTTGCTGTGATCAGAGCCCAGGTTTGAATGGTGGTTACAGTAACCAGGTCTGTGCTGTGCCCCTGTGTATTCTCCAAAACTCAGATTGTTGGATACAGGTTCTCAGCTTATACTTGCTTGACTTGAACCAGGAGAACAAGAGCTTCCTAACTGCATCTTAAATCAAGCTGCACTAGAAATGCATAATCAAGCAATGAATTATTACTACTTGTTTTGCATTGGAGGGTAAAGCTTATGAGAGACATAAAAGCTTGGTTTTCTAGCTGAACAAGCAACACCATGCCAGACATTTAAATCATCCAAGTCTTACTGCAAGGTTAGGCCAAGCTGCATAGAGCTAATAAAGAACTATAATGGATACTAGGAGAAAGGCACTTTAGGGAATCAGAATTCAAATTTGTCTTAGACATGCCACTTCCTTTTTTTCTAGCACACATGAGGTACTTACTGCAGTGTATCTTACAGCCAATGGTCACCACTGTCACAGGGGCTGAGCTTGCCTGCTCACCATCCTTTTGGGCAGAAAAAAGTTCCATCACTTGTTCAAGAGGAAGTAGCTCCCTGTACAGGTTATTCAGTAAAGCAGGGTTATGGTGATAGCCCATTTTAACACCTGTCAAAGTTAATGAACAAAAGGCTGGGAGTAGCTGTGGCCCTCCTGGTCACAGACTGTGCAAGGGACAGGCATGCTTTGCTCAGGGAGGTGGAAAGACAGTGGCTCCTGGAATAGCAGGGCAAGAGCACTCTATCCTAAAGCAGAATCCTAGGTAAAAAGCATGCACACTAACCCGAACTCTCATCCTAGTCATTACTTCTAAGTTAGTTGCTGTCTTCTTCCCACCTTCCCAAAACCAGTGGGGTGTAGTGATTCTGAAAAAGGACAACATAAATGTCTTTTACAAGGGACTGGAATGTATTGACTTAACAGTGTGATCTGTCTAAAACTGAGGGAACTAAATCCCTGTGAACCAGGATTTTAGATCTTGGTTAATAGAACATGTCATTCAAATGGGAATGTTTAAATGTGGTCAAAATAAACAGGTGCCTTGAGTTGGTCCATCATTAGATTGTTATCCCTCCTTTTTATTTATGTTACAGTATTTTAAGCCCTCCTAGAATGGACTGTAAGTTGAAGCCAGAATAAGTGTTTTCTTGAGTGGGACCTAGGATTCTACTCCTCCTTCCTGTCTTGGGAGTTTTACAAAGAAAGATTTTTGTGTTGCTGTCAGCCAGAAAGATGAGAACTGAGTCCTTTCCTCAACACTTTAGATAGTGGGTTCAGCCCCTGCCTATTTTATGTAGTGTCTGTCTCACACCTCCCTTCTGAACGTTGCAATTCAGAGGCCTAGAATTACCCTATACTGGAAGAACTCTGAACTGCAGAGGAAGGAAAAAAACTACTTGAATGGTATTTGTACAAGCTACTCAACTTATGCTGATATGAATATTTAAATACCTGCCTGTGTCTCAGATGATCCTTGGTACATCAACATCAGAACAGCATCAGCAACACCAATTCTGAAGGGATCTCTTGGTTACCCTCAAGCAAGGAATCACACTGCAATGGGAGCTATGGAAGAGAACGAGTGATTTTCCCTGTAAAATGGTACAGATGAACAAGGAGCCAGTTCTCACCATCTCACCCCTTGCAGCAGGCTGGGTGTAATTCTAACAGCTCTGATGTTGTTTGCATCTTGCAGATGTGTGGTTGCTCCCATAGGCCTGTGGCTCTGTAGAGAAACTGCTTACTAAAAACATGGGTATTTTTTAATACAATTAAAGCTTACCTTTTTGAAATGGCTGTTGCCTTGTCTTTCCTGCCATTGGAGAAAAAACACATTGCTGATTTTATTACAGAAACATCAACTTGAGGGAAAACTCCAATGGTGAGAACTGCCCTTGACTCTGAATGAGCCAGGGGCTGCAGAGCCATGTCCCAGATGTCTCTGTGGCAAGCAAAAAGAGGAAAGCACAACCACCATGTTCCTTGGAGAGTGACCCAGGGCTCCACTGAGCACTCTTCATTACTGCAAACCAAAACACAGACAGCACAAACCAGGTCCTACCACCAGCATAACTATGAAAAGGAACTAGCAGGCTTCTGTTCCCTTCAGTCTCAGTCAAGAGTTACAGAACAGCTAGGGCTGGAAGGGACTTCAAAGGTCACCCAGTTTAGCTAATTTGTGTCTCTGCAGTAGTCCAGGGAAGAACCTTCAGCTTGGTTTCAGCATCTTGCAGAAACCCAACCCTGCTTCCTCTTTCAAGGCATTTTTCCTTTAAGATGTCTCCAGCAGAGGACGCTGTTGGAGCACAGGCTGCCAGGATTCAGTCCTTGACAGAGCTGCTGGAAGCCAACTCACTTAGCTCTGTATTTTGATAACAGCAGAGTCAACAAGTGAACTTAGACCAGACCACAGCGTAACACATTGACTACAGACAATCACATCAGAAAAATAAGGACAATTTTCATTCTTCCAGTAAGCAAGGCAGAATTACATGAACTTCTAAGTTAGAACAAGGGCAACAGATAAGCTTGCCTAAGTCAGTAATACTTGCTTTCAGCAATAAAAGCAAAGCTGTAAACAAAAGCTCATAAAGGCAACAAAACTAATTATGGTACTGAGGCTCAAGTGGATGGAGGTTGCATATGGAGTGGTGAGCACTGTTTACATTAGAGAAGAGCAATCAGCCACAATAAATAATAAACTTTATTTGGATATCCTTACTGGTATTATACTACTGCAGGAATAAAAGGAATATTTACAAAAAAAGGTCTTTTTGACTCACTCAGCTTGTTAAAGAGTCTTTCCAAATGTACTTCGTACAGCTTTGGGTCAATGATGTTTTCCAATTTGCTTCTGTGAAATATACCTAAATTGGTCAAAGGAATACATTTCTACTATATAATTACTGGAACTCTGTGCTGTTGAATCTGGCAAGATGAAAAAATTAACAAATATATTATCAAGATACATATGGGGAATTTTTAAACTTGCTCCAAAGCTTTGTATCACCAACTTCCAGTTTATTTTGTGACAGTCGATAACCAACCATCTATTTTAATGTGGCAATTCCAATATTTCATAGAATTCCTTAGCATTATTCCCCCCAAATATTTTTTTCCCAGGATCCCAAGTTTTGCAAGATTTTTACATGGGTAAAGTAAACCCAAACTCTTAGAACACAAGGACAAGTATACTTAAATTTTACTTTAATATACAATTGCATTACAGCAGTAGCATCTGGCACACAGCACTCAGCCTGTAGTGCTGTAAATGATGTAAATGACGACTTCTTAGGGGAGGGGGAAAAGAAGATGTCATCAAGTTCACATGCATTTTTCAGAATTTTCATTTGCATTTTTAACCCCTTTGAGACCAGTCAAATCATACACTTCCAAAGGAAGTACCTTGCACATAAAAATAGCCAAAAGGCTTCTTAGTCTACTGGGGTTAATCAGGTTGGTTAGGTCTCATGTGCCTTGAAGAGTCAGACCCTGGTGAACACTGGCCCCTCTGCCATGAACTTTCACTGTACCACTGCCTGCAGCAGCTGCTCTCTTATTTTGGGATCACAGAAGAAGCGGAGTTTGCGGGGCAGGAGCTTCACCTCCACAGGCATCGCTTCATACTCCTCATTATCAATGCCAAAGGATCCCTCAGTGCCCTGTGTGCAGTGAGTTAAACATCAAATGTTATTTCAGCAATGCTGATTTTACTAATAAAACAGCTGCATACTTAGCTCAGTCTCAACCAAGATGACCCCCTGCCTGTGCCTTCCAGCCCATTTTCTCTCCACAACACAGGGAGACCTATCCTTCACCACACAGAATGTATTAAGAGTCTGGTGCATGAGATGTTACCTCACTTAGTTACTAATTAGTGATAATTAAACACTAGGAAGCTCTAATGACCCACATTGTTTATACTGAAGGATTCTTTTCTATTGGAACTACAATTATGTGCACTTAGATCTTGGGTCTGCCAGTGGTGACATAAACTAATCTGCAGAAATGCCTGTTAAGTAACTTCTATTAAATCCATGTTACAAATCCCTTTCAGCATTGTTTTACTATATTGATCTGAAACATGAGATGCAAAGTAATTACTGGCCACGAATTACTCAGCAGTAGAATTTTCTCAAGTGTTTAATGCTGATAAAGTCACCATGTGATTAAAACCATTCATCAAAATGGCAGGCTGACTACCTAAAAACAACTTCAGTGACTGCTTTGTGTGCCCTTGACTCACAGAAGGGCTGTGGGTACTCAAACAAACTCCAAGAGAACTGGGACACCAGAGCAGCACAGACGAGGGGAACCAGTACAAGTTCTGGCAGTCAGAGGTACAGCAAAGCAGTCCACCTCCATCAACATGAACTGGTGAGACTCATCCGGGCTGCCTCCAGTTCCTTCACTGGAGCTGGGCCATGGAGTCAAACAGGAGTGCTCTGTACCATGCACCCATGTTCTGAAGATCTTAGCAGCAGCTGCAGTATGAAGACCTCATTTTATACCACAACCCTTACTTATGGCCCAGCTGTACTTAGCCCAGCACTGCAGAGTATTCTTTCAGAATCACAAATCTGCCATGATCTGAATTCAGGGCAAGCATTAGGATCCTGGTTAATCATGACATCATAATTCATGATTTTTATTTGGTAGCAACAAATTTTTTTACCTTTCAACAAATTCTTTATCCCTTAATATGGAAATATTTTACCAAATGATAGATCACTTGAAAACAGAAATTGTCTATGAGATTGATTTAATGTCCTTGTAAAAACAAGAAACTGTCCTCCCAGGGCTGCAATAACAGCTCAAAGGCAGGAAAAGACAAATCTAAATCTAGAACAGGCAGGCACAGCCTTGTCTTCTTTCTCAGCTTCATCATTTCAAAGTTTTGAGGCACTTCCTTATACTGATCTCAGCTCCCCTGCCCTATCTCACCCTCCTTTGTCTCTAATATTTATCTTCTTCTCTACAGCACAATGCCTTCTAGGGTAAAATGTACCCATCTTCAGTGCTAAGGAGAAGATGATCTGCATATCACAGCATTACAGAATGTTTGAATCAACAGTGGATCATCTGGTCCAACCTCCCTGTTCAAGCAGGGTCATTCCCAGAGCACATTGCACAGGATTGTGTCCAGGTGATTCTTAAGTATCTCCAGTGAGGGAGACTCCACTACCTCTCTGTGGAGTCTGTTCCAGTGCCTGGTTATCTGCACAGTAAAGAAGTTCTTCCTAATGTTCAGGTGGAACTTCCCATTCCTATGCAAGACACCCAAGTAAGAGACCCTTTAACCGTCATGACTGCCTTCATAAAAGATCTGCCACTATTTCCTGGCAGAACAAAGCTCCCCCATCAGGTTTACAGACTACTTGGGGAACTTGATTATGTCTGTCCTAGTAGCAAGGGACTCATGGCTGCACTGTGGAACTTAGTGTCTCACGTGCAGTGTAATCCATCTCCCAGATTTAGAGTAGGGATTTCTTAAGTGCAGCATCAACAGGTACAAGAAACAAAGTGAAAGAGTTTTTCAGCTCTCCCAGCTTCTCACCTCTGGAAGTTGCAAGATGCATCTGCTGGCTTGGATGCACTGACTCCCTTCAGGGCACATGTGTGGCTCACGCATCTTTTGACTTCTGTCCAAACAAAAGGAGAGGTAAGGTAAGGACATGCTTCTCTCAGAAACAGCCTTCTTCAGGGATGGCATTTTGTTGTGGTAAATCACTATGCATTTGGTAAACTTAGAGGTTATATACACAAATATTTGTGGGTTTAACTCTGAAAAAGTAGAAGAGTCCTTCCCTCTTCTGCTGCAGTCAATGCATATCATAATGCACCGACAGCCTCCAACTAGCTTCTGCTCTGAGGCTCACTAATTATATTTGAACACTGAGAACAGTTTTGTGCTCTTCACTTCCATGCTGAACTATGCACTTCCTGCAGTGACTACCATCTCCTCATAGCTTATGCAACTAAACTTACCAGCAACCTCAAAGACCTAAGCCAAAAAAAGATAGTAACTTAATGGTTCAATGTAATTATAATTCTATCTAAAAACAAACAAAACCCCCACATTTTTCATATCAAAAAAATATCAAAACCAAACAGCATAACATTTCTTATCAGCTGCTTCTGTTATGACTCATGAAGAAACCCCCATAATTTTATCCATTCCAAACAACATGCCCAGTTTTGACAGTTTCTCTCTTCTGCTACCTGTGAGATTTTTATTTATGTATTGTACTTAGGTAAGTGCTGCTTCCTTTCCCACATCTGCTAATGTCAAAAGGGACCACATGGAATGCAGTTTCCTGTCTTGGAAAGCTGGTGTTGCAAGTGCCACATGGTCCATTTCAAGGCTAAGGCTGCTGTCCTGTCACTGTCTCAGCTGTTAGAGACAGTGAGTTGTGATTCCTTTTCCCCACAAGTGCTGCTGCAGAGTGAGCACAAGCTCTGGGCTGTGCTGACCTTCCTCTGGCCTCCTGACTGACCACACAGAAACCTTTGACTGACCACTGGCAAAGGGTACACTGCACCCCAGGCAGCAACCTCTCAGTCTGGGCCCCTCTCCAGACAGACAGCAACACACAAATAGCCAAGAGAGCAGCACAGAATTACAGTGTTAATACACCACAACTCTCAAGCATGGTGGAATTATCATAGATACTTCTCTGACAGGCAATGCCTGTTGTCTCCAAATTTCCATCTCTAGACTGATATGAAAGAAGGGTGAATTTTAATATTGCCTAGGAAAAGAACTCACAAAAGCATGTCAGAATCTCCCTGTACACCAAGTCTTCTATGCCCCAAAGAAGGCAGTGCCTCTAAAGTCACAGAAAATCCCAGAGAAGGAACATGAGAAGAGAGGGTTGAAACAGAAGATGAAAAACAAAGACAAAGGAAAAAAAGCTAAGGAAAGGGCAGGGAAGGACAGAAGCAATATTAATGTGGAAAGTTTGGTTTTAATCAAATATGTATACACTAAAAGATTGATGAGTGACTGTGAGGGAATTAAACATCCTCCAGCAATATAAATTATAAATCATTGATGGCATGCAATACTGTCAGTTTATACAGTGCTGTACAAACAAGCAGCAAGATTCCTCACTTTAAGTTTAACCTGCTTGGAGTTTATCATACAAGGTACTAGATACGTACAAGGCATACTCTGGTGAGTGAACAGATTTTTTTTTTTGGCCAATGAAGGCACATGAAACTCTATAGAGATGTAATTGTGGGGTCAAGGTAAACTCAAAAGAGCCAAGACATGGAATTCAAGATCATTCAAAGGAGAACACTCATAGAAGCAAATAAGACAATTCCACCTGCAGTGATTGCCTCTCTAGTGGTCCAGCAGAAAAGAAATTATAACTAATTTCCCTTAGACTCTACTCCTCACTCAAGACCAATGTGAAATAGGAACAAGATCAGAAGTCTAACAGCAAGTTTCCATTGCTTGTTGCATCCCACTCTATGCTGGACCACAAAAATACAGGCAGAGAGCAAACCACAACACCTACTGCACATAAAACACAACTGGAATGTCATTTTCATATCCAGAAGCTGCCAGTGTTAAATGAGTCAGAGTAAGATCTCTAACAAAGAACTCCAGTTTTGTGCACTGTGGAGGATAACTGCAACCATGCCCTGGAGTGACAGCTCTCCACACTTTCATATACACAATCTAAACTGGCTACCAGGATGTGGATTACTGATGCCACACTTTCCATGCCTGCTCTCCTTCCCTGCAGCACACCTTAGTAAGCACTCAATTGTAAACAACTCACTTCATTGTAAACAACTCTTCTGCTCCCCCCTTATCTAAACATCAGCTCTATGGCTGCTGTAGATGCTCTTGTTCACACAGATCTGATCCACAGCCAGAGGGCACTTTTATACACCTGGGATGACTTCCTCCTTTCTTGGAAATCCAAGAGCAGCTGCCCTGCAGCACACTGATGCATCCTCACACCCACACACTGCCATGGCAGTTTCCTGCTGGATGTGTGGTTTTCTCTGTGTGACCCATCAGTTCTCATCAGCTCATGTCAGTGCCCTCTCCAATATAAAAACCTCTTGTTACCTGCACTGATAAGCTATTTCCCTTAAAAACCTTTTTCAACCCCCCAAATTCTGGTATTTAAACTATGCAGTAAAAAGGAAGAAAAAAGAAAGAGCTGTTTCACACATTTCCAAAGACAAACCCTGTTGGTGCTAGGCAATAGGGGGCCTCTGATAATGGGCTTAACTCAAATCCAGCTGGCAAAGGCACAGTGGGACCTCAGAACACCCTGATTCTGCCTTGAAAAAACAGGGCACCTTTGCTCTGCTCTGACTCCTCTCTGTAGAACTAACCATCCCCTCCAACTGCTCCCCTACCCCCCCACACCTCTCTTTGTCTTTCTTTGTTACCTACAGGCTTTTTGGCGCTATTTAATCAAAAGAGCTTGTTTCTCTGAACTTTGCTTGAACAGCTCAAAGCTTTCAGTACTGCCTCTAATTAGCTCTCAACAGCAGGGCTATGGTAATGCTCCTCAGAGGCTTTTTCTGCACGACACTGTAACTGCAGTCAGAAAATGAGCCACACTCCTGCAGGAAGCATGTCCAGTCAACACAGGAGGTATTATTTACACTAGGAATACACTTGAATACCCCTGCCTCAAGTCACACAAGCTTGTCTACTTTTTTCTGCCAATAAAGTGTTTGAGAACCCAGAATAACATCTCCTTTATGAGACCAGATTCCTCTTGCTTCTAACAGGAAAACTGCCTCCTCCTTTCCCTCTGTAGCCTTCAAAGCAAACAAATCAGTCCCAGGCAACCACAGTCCACATGTTCATGCAATTTGAAAACAGCTGCAGGTGGTAACCTGACTTACAGTGTATGCACAGGTCTGAAGATTTTATTCCTACTGGGGCTCCTGGGAGGCTCAAATAAGAGGCCTGAGTTGACATCAGTATCATAAACAAGTATCTTGCAGGAATTATTAGAGTGAAGACAAGCAGTTAAAACTGCACTGAAATCCCCCCATTGATTTCACTAGAGGGAGCTCGAAGACTGAGAAAACAGCAAATTAAAAGGTAATATGGAGAGGAGCTCCCCTGGATTCAATAAGAAAATCTGTTGCTGGTAAAACCTACACTGAAGATTCAATGTATTTGTGAGTGGGACTGTAAGAAGGAGCCAAAAAAGGCAGCTCTGATTTGCTTCTTGTAAGAGCAGGAGGAACAAGCACACTGCAAGACAACATCACAGCACAAAGGAAGCAGTAACATTCACTTTCTCCACACACTGCTTCTACATACCTGCAGCCTTTCTTATTCCACATACAAGCAGGACCAACACATTTGCTTAAAGTCCCTGTTTAATTCACATCTTCCAAAGTTCTTCCAGCCTAGACCTAATTTCTCCCAAGAGCTATTGAGATAAGGAAGCTCTTTTCTTAGAGGAGGGCCTGTCTAATCACAGTTCAAGAATTCCCAGGTACCACTAGTACACACAAACCAGCTCCATGACCCACCTCTCAATCCACTGAGCAGCTAGGGCTAAAAGATTCTGGGCTAAGTCTGCACAACTGCCTATAAAACTCAGTAAGGACAGTAATATCCAAGCAGTACTGACTTACAGCAACTGGGGAAAAGATGAAAGATATAGCAAACTCAGAAGCTAGAAAGAACTCCAGGTTCTGAATACTCCAGGTTCTGAAGTTCTGCCTTGTTTACAAAAACAGAAGATGAGTAAGAATTTTAAAGAATCAAAGTCCTAGTCCCTGAGAACAGTGCTGACTGGTGTGCTTTGCAGTCCTCTGCTTCTGAATTTTGCAGCACAGTATGAGAGAAAGCCAGCACACTTTTCAGAGACCCTGCCCCCTTTTTGCAGCCTTGCCATACTCACCCTCTGTGAACAAACTCCCCTTTGCTGACACTCTCTGCCTCGATGCAAATGTCCATGAAGTCCTTAGTGCGCTGTGCAAAAAAGGATTCAGGAACCAAGCAGTTAACATCTGAAAATGCCACACCCATGATACTGCAATATGTTCACACAATGGCCAGTCCTTTGTCCCCCAAAAGGAGGCAGAAGATGCATTTCTGCATTTCATGCTTTATTCAAATCTCAACTTGGGATTTGAATTAGAAATTACAGACTTTATTTTCCCATTAATGAATATTCAATAAATACCACAAGAAGCAAAATAATGAGTCACACGCTTGGCTTCTTGTTATATTTAAAGACAATAGCAGATCTCTTAGGCTCTTATTTAATTTCTATTCAATGGGTCTTTCATGAATTTAAGCAATAGTACAATGATACAACATTTGGCCACCAAACACCCCAGTAAGAGAATTTTAAACAATACAAATTGGAAATCAAAGTGTCCTTGGTAACAATCCTTTAAACTCCTTACTTAGCTTTCCTATTTACAGCCTGCCCTTAAACTGAGTACACAGTACAGCTTTTTTCAGGAAAGCAATTTTGATTAAAAGATACAGCTTCTTTTTTAATGTATTTTAATATTTTTGTTCTGGCAAAAGTTGCAGTGTGCAGATGCAATCAAAATGACAGGAGTAAAAATAAATGCATCTATTTATTGAACTTGGTTTATTCCTTTGCTGTTCTGCAGAGGCACTGCCTGAGCTGCACCTGTATGGCTTTATCAGCTTCCCTTCAATGGGGCAGCCTCTGCATGAGTCTGAGGTGAGACACAGATTGGCTGGCAGCAGATATGGCCTGGTATTGATTCCAGAGAGCTGCTGGGCAGCTTTGAGGACTACAGGGACAATGGTTTCAAGAGAGGGACTTGAATGTAGTAATAAGGGATCCACACTTGTAAAAAAAAAGATGCAATATCAAGATACTTCCCAACTCAAGAAACAGGAAAGTACAACTGGCCTAACATGAACTTGTCCATTTCTCTAGGTTTTGCAAGAGACCTGAGAACCCTACATTATTTCCTTCTTTTCAAAAACAATATTAAAATGCCTCTTGAAGGCCTAAGGGAGGCAAAACAGACAAAACCACAGAAAGAGCATAAGGGAGTTTGAGGCAATCAGATACTTTTTGTGTTCTTAGGTAGGTCTGTTTTTACTTTACATCACTGGCTCCAATCCAGTTCAACAACCAAAACTCTTCTGTTAAGTGTCACCTAGAAACCGCTAAAAAAATACCCAAATACAAGTCTCTGTCTAGCTTCTACCATTACTAGGACACTGACAGTCCAAATCATAAACCACAACAAAGAACAAACTAAAGTTCATGGTGGCATATTCTAAGGAGAAACCAGGATAATTTTAAAAAAAACTAAATTTGCCTGTTTGGGTTCTTTTGGTCTGATCCTACAAGATAACATACCAATATAACTCACATTTTCATGTTCTTAAAGACCATGACTACTAAGGAAGAAATATGTTGCAGAAAGTTCAACACCTCCTGTTAGCCTGGGTATAGTGGAAGGGTTTCCTGCACCCTTGAGGAGGAAATGCAGGGCAGCTCACAAGTATAGGATCACTGTGCAAGCATTTTCCTGTAAAATTAAAGACTGACATCTATCCAAATAGCTTTCACAGCAGTAAAATTGCACCAAAACACAGGCATAAGCCAAAGAGAGGTTCTAAAACAGTGAATGAACAGCATGAACGTGCTGAGAAGGTTATGACAGGAACAGTTCCTTTGATGCCATGCTTCTATACTTTCAACTACATGCACTTCCTTTCCTTCAAATCAGTGTAGCCCATGTCCTTTCCCTAGTACCAATTATTTTTAACTCCACTCTGCAAGTCTAAAAAAAAAAAGAGAAAAATAAAAAATTCCAGCCAGACACTCAGGCTCAGCTTCCTTCTAGCAGCAGTTGATAAAAGAGAATCACTCTCACATAAGTGAAGAGAGAAAGGAATGCTTCTTGGTGCTTTTTTTACTCATGGGAAATCCTAAAACTTCTGTTTGGCTACTGAAACCTTGTACAAATTCTTTCTGATCCCACTGCATCCCAGTTTTACTTTGGTCTCCTGTGCTTTCACACTGGATCTGAAACTTGCCCATTCCTCGATCATGGACCTCTTCTTCCATGAAGCCATAAATGTTATTTATATATATATATGTATTTATATATATGTTATTTTATACACCCAAGAGTTGGAGTTTAGCAAGACAGGAAAACTCTGTGGGCAGGCAGCATTTGGAATCCCATTATGTTAGGGTCTTACTGCTAGATCAAGCTGCCTGTTCCGAGTTGCAATGGAAAGCTCAATGGTGGACAGCTTCAGCTCCTCCCAGTCCTCTGGGGCTACCTCGTGGGGGAACTCTGTGTAGCAGGAAGAGAAGGTATCAGTCATTAAGCACAATTTAATTACACAGATCACTATGAAGCAGATGCCAGACACAAAAATCAGTCTGAGCCATTCTGGTTAGTAGTTTTGTTTCTCTAAAATGTCAAAATCTTAAAAATTTCAAAGGAAGCTTAGGAGTACTGAAAAAAAGAAAAAATACCATCAGCATTTGCAGAGTATGAGAAAAGACTGTCAAGCCCAGTACATCACAGCCCTGTGAATCCTTATGTCCAGAGATTAACGTATCTTCTGGGCTGGTGACAGGAACATTTACAAAACCCGCTTAATGCTAGTACCAAAATACCAGGAATCCAATGTTCAGGAGGCTGTGGTAACACATTTTCTACAGGAGGCAGCTCCACAGTTCAGTTCTCATATCCAGGTCACTTGGTTCGTGCTCCTACATGAATCACCTCTGCTAGCCAAGGAGGAACCAGGTCTTAGCAGAATACCCACCCTCCTTCCTCCTGTGGCCTGCCATGTGCACTGCCCAGACAGCAGCCCAACCCAAGAGAGGCTCAGAACACAAAATTTATGGCACAGAAAGAATTTCACATACTAAGAGAAATTTAGGCCTGGCCCAAATTTTACTGTTCAATTTAAAGCAACATTTGTTGCTCTGTGTCAGCAATTCTCCCCACCCTGGAAAAACAAAGGCTGCTCCTCTCTGCCCAGCTCACTAAGAAGCCATTCTGCTGGAAGATTTCAAGAAGCTCACCCAGAAGTGCCAAGTATCCTCAATGGATGCCTCCACTGCAAAGGCAACTGTGAGTCCAGGGAATGCCCTGGGTTCTCTACAAGTGAGTATTTGCTTATGAGACCACAAACACTGGCAGGACTACTCTGTTCCATTTCTAACAGACGCCTCTATAACAGTCTTGACAAAAACAATAGTTTAAATAAATAAAAAAAGGAAACAAACAGATAAATAACAGTAACAAAAAAGAGAGCAGTGAAGCAGACACCTCTGGATGTGTTAGAGGAGTAGAGCCTGCATGTGAGTTGATGCCAGAGCACAGCCAGCCCACCTTTTGGGGATGACCAGTATGATCGAAGCCGTCTGTAAAGCCTCACATACAAAGGAGGTCTGGATGATTTCTCCTCCGGCTCTTCTGGAGGTCTCTCAGTTGGACCCACGTACATGAGAGCAGCTTGATGTTTCTGAGGCCACTCCTTGGATTTACATGGAAAGAAAAGACAGAAGATAAAGGACATTTTGCTTAGGGCATGTCCTGTTTATTCTGTTTAGTCCTGTAGCCTAATTATTGTGTACTCACACACAGTCCTGCAGAGCTACTCAGGCCCCCTCACTGCCTCAGCCTACTTTATGGCTCGCCAGTCTCCAGGTTCATGGGGGAAATGACATTTCTGCAGTTTCAAAAAGATTACCCACAGTTCCCAAATCCACTAATCTAATCCTTCCCTGCACAGAAGTAAGGGCATTTTCCCCTTGATGAACAGAGGGTGAAGGGATGTTTCCTTTGCTGCTGATGTGTGGCAGGGTGACACAGCTGCTTCTGGCTGGAGGGAACAACCCAAACCAGCCAGGTCACCAGTAATGTCTGAAAGCACAGTTGGTTTCTGCATGGCAAAAAAGGCAACCTCAAAGAGCAACTGCTCAGCAGGATCCAGTGCAAACAGACAAAGCCTACAGTGCTGTGTGCAGCCAAGGGGCACTAAAACCTGACAGGCCTTTGTTTTCCAGCAACTCAAACAATCCTGACCTGACAGTCAGGTGCTTCTGAACAGCAACTCAACAGCTCTTAAGGCAAGTCATGTGAGCTCCCTAAAGCATCTTAAAAAAAAAATAAAGTACCAACACATTATTCTTGGTGATACTTCAGATTCCAGCACCAGGGCTACAGAAGAACCTTAGCTTTTGAAATATTTCCAGACACTGACAAAATTCACTTCCTGGCATTGTTTGAAAATAATTTCCAAAATGCTGCAAACACAAAATTTAGGGAGGGAATAATTTAATAGTTTTTAAATTAATATACTAAAACAACACAGCCAAGAACCCACATGAACTCAGTACAATTATTTTTCCATGTACAAAATTTCAGAAGTAGTTTTGGATCATATAGCACAGGTTGGTAAACTAATTCACCTCACACCTCTGAGAGCAAGGAATACTTCCATAATAAGCAGGACAAACAGAGGTTGTATCAGTAGGGCAGTACACAAACAATAAATATTAATGATTAAATGGAAAAGAAGCAATGCTGTGATCATTTAAGCCTGTGTATTTTAGAAGGGATGATAACACTCATAACAATGCCCCTACCAATATGAGAGGTGCTATTTCCAATTACACTTTTTTTCAGCCATGCATCATCCTGTTTCAAGAGACCCACTGCAGTAAAACCAGAAAATATGAAGTGTGGAGCAGCAAACACAAGCCAGGAAGAGATTAAACTCAACAGGATGGAGACACTTCTTGTGGAAATTAACAAAATCATAATATAAGAGGCACATAAAGCAATGTGAATATCACAACTAGGTGAGATCAGGTAGAAAGTTTTCTATCTAAATGGCTGAAGAAGTGGGCACTTCTCTTTAACCTTCAGCAAATTAAACAGATCTTTTTAATGTACAATTAATAGCTCACCAGAGAAAGCCACTATCACCAGCCCCAGCTGAACCTAAGGACTCAAAGAAAGTAAGAAAGGAGGTGGACAGAAAAGAAGAATAGGTTTTTACCTAGAATGCCAGAACACAGAAGCATAACCTCAAATTTTCTGTGGATGAGAGGGGGGAAAGCCATCCCAACTTTTCTGGATACTTTACTATTAAGCCTCCCTTTACAGGAGCTGCCTATAAAGGAAGCATTGGCATTGTCACAGACAGCATGGCTAGACTGCACTATTTGATCTACTGTACCAGCTCCTGGGCATTTTCCCTGCCTTTCAGGAGGTTCCTTATATGTTGAGAGAAAAGGAAAACCATGTGAATGAAAATGCCTTACCTTTAATACAGGTCAAATTTTAATCTTTCCAGGATCAATTTTAAGCAACAGGAAAGTTTAAGGTGAGATAAAAGCTATTCAACTTCATGTTCATTTTACTACACAAGGAAGCCTGATTATCAATGTGCATGAGCAGTCTAATTATAGACCCTTCTGCCAGAGGAATAAATCAGAGTGAAATGTTATTACAAAGACTGTTGAGAATATGTGGCTGAGCACTTCAGCACTTCACCACTGCTGCTCACCAGTTTCACAGGGGGTTACTGGCTTCCCCAGGTGATCTTGGAGCAAAAATTAAAAAAAAAATTTACAAGTATTTTTTTCTCCTTTCTCTCTTCAGAAGTAAATCTATCAGTTGGTAGGCTTTTTAACAAGTTGAGTTTTAGTCCCATTTTATTTTGTTACCAGAATCCTTCAGGAAAGCTTGCAGACATATTATACAAAGCAAAGTCAGCCTGTTCATTTCCCAAACACTCTCCTCACAAGTAATATTTACCTTAAATATACTGAACAAATGAGCTGCTTTGGTTTTCAGAGGCCCAAGGTACCAGTACCTGGAAAAAGAACAGAAATAGAACTTCTAAGATATCCAGGAGTCAATATTGGGAAAGGGAGAAACTCTGCATGAAGTCAGAGCATACAGACTTGTTTGCCACTGAGTTAGTGCTCCCTGACAACCTTTAGCTTTTTGATTCTGTAAGATAGTTTCTACACATCAGCAGCCTAGCAGTGACATCCCTATCCTGAGTTACACATCACCAAATTGCAGTGTATAATCTTCACTACAGGCAGCAGGACATCTCACTACCAGAATTTTACTTTGCTGTGTGAGACAACTGGGGATGATTCAAGGGTCTGTGGTCTAACAGCTGGTGGTGTGCATCTCAACAATATGCAATACAGCAAATTTCCAAAGGTTAGAGGAAGCAAACAAAAACCAAAAGCTTCAGTGACAAAAGAACCAGCAAACATTCATTAGTCCCAAAGGATTCTCACATCAAAATCAGAGTTTTACAAAATAAAAACCCTGCCAGCCACACAGCACTGTACAGCTAAAGCTAAAGATGTGACTGTATTTAGGCAAGCTTGGCACACATTTTGATCAGTGTCATTCACCAAAGAGGGTCAACAAAGCACATTGAACACCACCAGCTCAAGAGTTCTGCAGATCTAAGGATCTCATTAACCATTAAGGCATGCAAATGTGCCACCACTCCCCTCAAGCCATGAAATTGTCTGTAAAATAGTAACAAGACAGCACCAGGTCTCCAGCAGCACAGTCATTAGCAGAGGGACTGTCAGACACACTTCAGGAACTCTGACTTATGGCTTAACTCCCTTTGAGTTCTTTTCAGTTTAAGATCTGCTGCACTGGAACACACCAAATGTTTTTAGTCCAATAACCCATCTCTCACAGGGAGCAAAAGTGGATGAAGTGGGAAGGTATAAAACCAGGAGTAGCACACGAGGATTTTGATCCAAGCAGACTCTGAGCACTTGTCCATTTGTTGCTGAAGTGCTTTCCAAGCTGGACATGTTTCTCTGCATTCAAAAACATTTATGGAAGGAAGCAGGGCTTGAGGATGTTCATGTACCTCATGTACCAAATGCTGTCATGCCTCCAGCACTGAGCCCAAAGGACTCTTACAAAAGGGAAGTGCTGCAGGGAAAGATGTGAAGGCTGACACCAGGAGAAGAGCAGAGCATGGGCAGGAAGCCCAGCAGGAGTGCAGAGCAGAGGGAAGTGCACTTCCTTGAACTGGGGGCTGCAATTAGCAGGAGAGCCTGCAGCACAGCCAAGTCAGCACCTACACAGCCCACTAAGAATGTCCCTGGCCTGCCAGGGACAAACAACCTGACTATTTACTGCATCTCCCCCATCCCCTCTCAAACCTACTCAAACATTTGCCAGACAAACTCCAGAGGTCTGCTACCTCTTCCTTCCTGACAGCTCATTCACAAAGCACATGGTATTTCCTTATAGCTGCACTTCCTCCATAAGAGCTTGGGGAGTGAGCTGCTTTGGCTCTGCTGCTCCTTCAGCAGATAATACCTGTCACTGGATACACAGACACTGACATGTTATGTGTCCATCTGGAAAAAGCCCAGTAATTATGAGTTTAGCATCCTGAGAGCAGTCATCAGATAGCACAGTCCATGCCACTTCTGGCAGGAACCTGAAGGCATTTCTACTGCATCTGATGTCCCTTGCTGGAATTGAGTTTCAGAGTACACACACAGCTTTTCATTGGCAGATGATGAAAAACAATGGCCAATTACTTTACTTAGACTTTACTCAAGGGAGAGATTTTCCCCCTGTTACAATCTGAATAAAGTTCCAGAAGCAGATACCACAAGGCAAGAAGAAAGTAAATACTTAAAAGAACAGGTCAGCACCAAATATTTATTTCAATTTACAAGAATTCTGATACATCTTACACTCCCATGTGTGTAATGAAAGATCTAGCAAGAGCGGGTGCCTCTGCCTGTCAGATGCCTACATTCAGAAAAAGACTTAAATGAGAGAGGGGAATGTGTCTTTTTAGGCAACAGATACTAAAAAGGGGACTGTTTCAAAAAATAGTATTTTCTTACTTGCTAGCTTTAACTCCTGCATCTCTATAAGATCCCCATCTTAAACCAGAGACTGCAAACACTGGCTGCTCCTTTTCTCCCTGTAAAGAAAAACAAACATTGCAAAATTGCTTTCTCTTAACTTCAGAAAATAAAGTTGGAAAAAAAGGTACAAAAACAGCATAGCTACATAAAAATGTCTGTTAAATTTCTACACAGAAATTTAACAGAAGAGGTACGACAACAAGCTAACAACAATAAAGCTTAGCAGAATTTAAGCACTGTACACTCCATCTGCTCCAGAGAGGAATATAAGAGGTGAAGTTTTGAACAGGTAGCCTGAGTTTGACTGCACACCCAGCAATGGCATTTTCATTTCGTGGATTTGACTGTTAGCCAAAAGCAAGGAGCTCTGCACAGCAACACAACACTCTTGCTGCAGAAATGTCCATTCTACAACTGAACAGAAAAATAACATTCAGAAACCATACGAGGCATAGTCAAAGGTTTTCCAATTTTGTATTTTTCCATTTGTCAAAGAAAGCTATTAACTTCACAATCCACATGAATGCATCAAATCAGCAGACAGCTACTGCTCTCACCATTGCTATAGAAACACCACTGTAGTAAGTTTTGTATTCATCAATACTCTCTGAGTCTCAAAGAAAGGCAATGTTGAGGCATTCTAGTGTTTTCTTCTGTTTAGATTGTCTGATGCCATAGCACATGGTGGAGAAATGACTGCCAGCAGAACTGCTGATATCATAAACTAAAATTCCTAACAGCAAGACACAGAGGAATACCATAAACATAAAAAAATTAGAATGGGAAAGCTTTAGAAATGTTGCTTTTCAAATAAGTAGACGCTTTCACCTTGATCTGCAAGACATCAAGTGGAACTGTCTCTCCTTTCAAAATGGCCAATGTAGCATTAGTAATATGTCTGCAAAACAAACAGGAAAAAAGCAAAGAAAAACAAACAGGAATAAAAGAAATGAGTAAACTTTAAAATTACTTTTTTTTTTTCCCAGCAAATTTCACTACAAGTCCAAGTAGGGCTTTTTTTTAGCAAAAGTAAAAACCCCAGGGAAACGTGCTGCACTTAACTGAAATCAGAAAGCAAAATGGGTGGTTGCAACACATGACAAAACCTAACAAACAGCAAAATACAGAAAACAGCAAAAGGAAATTATCAGCCTAAGCTTTTGAGATATTCCTCCTTTTTGAGTTAACTTGAGAGGTCAGAGGCCAACTGTGTTGCCTCCTGTTTCAGATACTTAACACACTAAGGATCCAAATCCAGGTTTTATTTTAGTGGTAGCAAGTATTACAGCCTGGGAGAGAATGGGACAGCATGACTGGTCTCAACTCATGTGTCTGAGATTGAACTGCATTAGTTGTGTGTTAATTTATTTTGAAGTTTTTCATCAATGTAAATCTACCTATCAGCAATGCCCATACTGTTTAGGTCTCCAGTAAGTTGTGGGCAGTAGCCAGGGCCCTTTGTCATTTCAAGCTGTAAAGATTTCGTAACCAAAGTGTCTAAGCCCACTAGACAGTCTATGTTCAAACCTTGACGCATATACTTGACTGAAACCCCTTCTTTGTTTTCAAAGTTGGGTAACATTTACTTTCCATGCTGCATACATTTCAAATGTCTCAGCTGGACAAGGAAAAAAATACAGTTTTCAGATCCAGACCAATATTGATGTGAATCCGTGGGAGAAACTGTCCTTGGTTTCATCAGGATTACAATACTCAGACAGATAAGGAAGCTGTTCTTCTCACAGCCCATCTTCTCTCCCAGCTCTTATCTTTCCCTAAGACCTTTAGAGTTCCTTCACTCCTAAGAGAGTGCTGAAGGAACCAAAGCCCAAATATTTCTTCAAAAAATATCACTTCTGCACTTCTTAACTCGGGCTCTGCCACTGGTGCGGGCTGTTAAGCAGCCTATTGACCAAAATACCTTCAACTTCTCCAGTGTGCTGCAGTCCCACCTGCACAGTTCATTACCTTGGCACAGGAAGATCATCCATTTCAAACAGCTTCTTTAGAACCCAAACATAAATTATTATTTTAATCTTAGCTGCTGATGACAGCCTTGTCCACCTTTCTGAGCTTCAAAGCAGTCTGGTAGTTTTAAGGAAGGATGTTATGCCAGCTGACTCGTGGGTTTTATGTATGATGGATACCAGCAAGGGCTCCACAAAGAGAACAATGTTAATGAGTTACTGGGAGAGTGAGACTGAAAAGATTTCAGGACCAAGAAGAAATATATTTATTATTATGAGAGCAGAGGAAGGGAAAAATTGAAAAGAAATGAAGTGTGGGGAAAAGAAAGATTGACTCCCTTTTTTCTTTATAAGTGGACAAAACAATCCTGCAGCAAACTGAACTGCAAACAACAGATACCACCAGACTGGATCGTATTGAGGCTGCTGAAGAATTGGGTTGTTGGATTACTGCCAGCATCAGTCCCACCACAGGGAAAAGTCACCCCTGCCCTGCAAAAGTCAGTAATGGGATCCAACCTTTCCCATATTGCTGTATACCTTACTTTGCAGGTCCTAACCAGCCTATATGTGGACCAGTTTCTAGAATTCTTAGAGTGGAGAAGGGTCAGAAAGAGGACTTATTTTTGGCTTATTTTGTCAAATCCTTGCTATATCCTTGTCATACACTTTCTGCTATTCCTAAGAGGCTGATCCTTTTAATCCCTATTTAAACTCTGAGCATCACATGATCACAGAGAAATTAGCCACAGCAAATGATATCTAATAATACATACATTTCCTTCTTTTAATTTTTAGTCAGTTTTTGGAAGTCATTAACTCCGGTAAGTCCAGAGAATCATCAGGCTCTGCCCAGAGACTGCCAACTTCTATGTAACACAGAAGAAAAAGAAAAGCATCAAGCTACCAAGAAGCACTGCTTCTTGAAAACAACCAACCATGTTTCAGAAACATGTGATACTTACTGGACTTGATTTGTGCTCTCAGGGTACAGTGTGTGGCTCAAAGTGCAAGTTTTTCCAAGGGGTATGAATCCTATAGGAATCTTACTGAAGGCAGCCTGGACACATAAGGAGAAGAAATTAACATTTGCATGAAGCTTCCTGCGTGGAGATCACAGCTGTGTCTGGCATCACCCCTTTGGCACTGTGCACCAGGCACTTCCTCACACAATGACTCAGAACATGGCACCCAAATCCGTGAAGCCACCACTGCCAACTGGGTACAAAAGAGCTCTCTGTGATCATTAAGGGCATTGTTACATGCATTTTGGCAGCCACATCCCAACTAATGCATGGATTCTGTCAGCAATCTGCCATCTTTCTTAATACTGATGGAGGCATCACAGGCTCTGAATCCCATTTACCACAGCAGAAATCCCCCTCTGACAGAGTAACCTTGCACAGCAAAGAGATTTTCTCACTTAAGGAAATTAATTGATTCCTCTGCCATCCAAATCATGAAGCAGCAGAAGGTCTAATTTTTGGAACTCACTGACCATATTATTTTTCTGTACAGCTGTTCAGCAAAAGGGCTTGTTGAAGGAGCAGGTTATTACCCTGTACCTCATCTCAAACCTTGCTTTTTGAAGCATGTCAGCAAAGCAGTGTAAGCTACCCCATACCCCAGTGCATCATGCCTGTCCTGGGGGATGCTGCCAGCAGCAGCAGGACACAGCCAATCTGCAGCCACCTAGGAATTTCCCTCTCACTGCACACCCACGCCCTCTGCCCTGCTGTGTCTGTGTCACCTGCAGGTGCTAACACTCTCAAACACCCTGCTCTCATTTTCCTCAGCACTGCCTGCAGTGTGCAGATGAGAGGCTGTTGGCAGCTCCTGCAGTCAAGCTCTGCTCCCCTGGCTGCTAGGAACAAGGCTTCTGGAATACCCTGCACAGGCTCTTATCCAGGCAACAGTGGTGTGACACCCCCAAGGGAAAAGGGAAGCAGGGCACAGAGAGAGGCAGCTCGAGTGCAGATCTCTACTCCTAGGACACAGTGACATGATGGACAAGAATTCCTTGGCCAAAAACATGAAGTGACACGGTGGCAATACTACAATGCAGTATTCCACCCATAATTGTGCTGGATGCAGAATTCCCTACACTACAAAATGATCCAAGCTACATCAAGATAAGAAGCCAAAAAATAAAGACAAACTAGCCAGTAAAGCCTCTAAACTTTGCTTTCACTATTGTCAGATTATAAAAGTCTCAGGATCCAACTATAATAATATTAGATTTAAAACAATGATGCCCCAGAATTGATATAACTAGCCTTCCTTTAAAAATATTGACTTGGTTGCAGAGTCCCCCTTGTCACATTCAGACACAGCAAATGTCTAAACAGATACAATTCTAGCTGCCAAGGGTATCATCATAATCTTGTCTGGATTGTTTTAATTGAGTTTTAGCCAGCTCCTGCCAGAAGGTTTTGGGAACAATGATTCCCTCCTTTCTTCAATAACACTGTCCTCCCACTTGAAGAAGAAAAATCTCTCTCATTTCCATTCAGAGTGATCCACCTTGAGAGGTTAAAATTTGCTTAGTACAGCCATCTGCATAGGTAGGTATGCACTGCTTGAAGAAACAGCAAAGCAATCCCAAAGCAGTAGGAGTGTGACCATAACTGAATTCAGTTTCAAGCCTGTACAAACACAAGAAAAACATGTACTTCTGCCCAATGCTTCTGCCAAACAAAGTGGCATGCACAGCTGGTCCATGGGTCTTTGAAAATTGAGCATTTGGCTTCTCCACAATCCCTGCTCTGACGCTGGAAACTTCCCAAAGCCATGGCTTGGGAGTCACTGCATTCCCTCAGAAAGGGAACAAAGAACAGCAGGCAGCATTGCAGGACAGTAGCCCAGCTGGATGGCTGCACAGAAAGCTGGCTTCAGAGTAGTAAGCAAAGTATTTGCTGGAGGCAGCTGAGGCCAAGAGATCACAGTGGATGCATAAGACACTCCAAGAAATAAACACAGTTTTTAAAATGACAACTTCTCACCTCGTCTGCTCTACGGAGAAGTCCAGTTATGACCTGAAAAACATGGGAAATGCTCTAAGAATTTTATTTTTTAGTTACAATAAGAACAGATGAAGTTCTTAACCACATTTAATCTTGGAGATTTAAGGAGCAGCTACTCTTTTATGGAAGGTGCTACAGTTGTTTACATGGGAAAGGAGGAATGTTCAGCCTGCAAACATGTTGGAAACAGCAGGTTTATGAGTGTGCCCGAGTACATGCTGGTACCACAACCAATGCCAGTGTAAATGTTTTAACACTGAATAATGCTCTGCATAATGCAAAACCAGCACTGGTCAGTGCAATTAACACAAGGCCAGAATGACCTACAGATGCATTCTGATCCCTTTTTCTTAAGGTCACTGTATTCATTAAGCCATTGTCTTATGAAATCAGTAGTTAGAAATCAGGAACTGCTTGAATAAAATACAGTCTTGAAAAAGAGAGTATCCCCCAGTTCTGCTCCAGTCATTAATCATCTTGACAATAGGCATTTATTAAATAAGTTCCAAGCTTTGTTATCATTCCCACGTAATTTTTAAATTATCTGATTCCCACTTAGCAAAATATGCATTCCTCTTGGGGAGTTTATAGAGAGGAAGGAACTTTGAAAATCAAACCACTACAACTATACCACACAGAAAGAACAAGTTAGAATCATGTCACTCCAAAGAGTTTGCTCATTCCAGAATAAAGTTCTGGAAGACAGCTATGTCACCCACTCTTTTTGTCCCCCCTCCCATCATCTCTTAAGACTAATACCAACCAGCAGAGTGTTCTGTCCCCAGAATATTAGAACATTTACTAAAAACACAGATTTTAACTGCACAGATCTCTAGGAACAGTTGTTATGAGGCTGCTGCATTGCACAGACTCAATCTTCTTGCCCTCAGCCCAACCATGATTCTCAACAAACCAGGCTCCTGCAGTACCTCTTGGACTGTGCCATCTCCTCCTGCAACAATTATCAGATCTGTATTTTCCATTATTTCCAGAAGCTGTTTTGCTTGTCCCTCGTAATCAGTCTGAAGAAACAGAGATCCAAACATGAGCACTCAAATGACTATTTTTAGTATATCTCTTTCCTAGAAATAATCACCTATTCATTTGGTTAATAGTTATTTTTATATAGGCACACAGTACTGCGTATTTCTTACATTCAGAGTTTTTTTTTCCAACTTACAAAACCAGATTGATGCATAATATAATATGTGCAAGTAAACACACACAGACACACACACAGAGGTTAAATGAAATATCAGAGCAAATCTTACTCAGTAGATCTAGAATACCACAGTAACCATCTTATTTCCAGGTAATATTACATTGAAACAAATCCAGGAGCCAATCACTTGCAGAAGAACTCCCACAATTTTTAGAGCCAAAGTGCTCAAGTGCATCTCCTGAAACACAGCATCAACTACACAAAAGGCCACTGCCTGAAAGCCACTGACAATGGATTTAGCAGTAAAGAGTACTGACTTTTTAAACCATTAAAACTGTTTTCTGAAAAATTCATGACTTTTACAGAGTCATCTCAACCTCACTTCCTGGCCCAGCCCTGTTTTGCCAACTTGTTGGGTCTAACACTACCAAGCATCAGTTTTAAGTCTTGCAAAATGATTTCTTCTCTTAGGGTGGGACTAGGTACATTTAATGATCAGAGAAAGGGATTAATAAAAAGAGCATTTTAATACTAAACCGTGTGGAAAAGATTCCAAGACTGAAAGATGCATATCAGAGTACTCTGCTGTTAGGACACACTGACTATTAAGCAATCCACATATCACATATCAAAAAAACTGCAGAAAGAGCAGAATCTCTTCAATGTTTTGTTGTTCTTCTCTTTCCAAAGGAAACCTGTGTGTTTATTCACACCATTAGAGTTCTGTTTTCGTGGTGAGAATGTTGAATTATTTGGAGAGACACAGAAATAATTTCAGTGTAAAGATAAAAGGTTATTTTTAATTAATCTGAACAGTTCAACTGGATGTCAAAATTCCTCAGTTTTCATTTCTTCAAATTCAGGCAGAAATGACAAATTCAACAGCAATGGGCACGCACCACTAGCCAGCACTCAAATATTTAGAGTTTTTTCTCAAACATGAATTATAGAAGGGCTGCTTGAGACAGACAAACAAGCATATGTACTGCTTTAGCTGAAAATTAAAATCTCACTACACTGTTTGAAAACCAACTGTGAATTAAAAAGATTAGGTGTCGGCCTAATATCTCAGTATTTATTTCTTCCTGTAAGATATCTACAGGACAACTGAGAATTTCAAATGCATATGGATTTGAATTTCAATTCTTCAAGAGGAGAAAGAAGAGAGTCAATATTTCTACTGTAGCAGGACGTATCAGTTCTTACCTTAACCACAGTTACATCCAAGCCAGATAAGTGCAAGATTGGTGCAGCATTCTTTTCAAAAAGGTTCCCAGCTTTGCTAGAAATAACAGAGTAAAAACTGTTTAATGATGCCTGTGGCTGAAAAAAAAATTAAAAAGGAAAGAAACAAATGAATAGCAAAAAGAAATCTACTTAAAACCAAGCATTCAATCTCCACAATCAGTCACTCAACCTGACAGACAGGAAAGATGAGATTTCGTGTGGTTCAAATGCATTACATTTCTAGTCTCATATCTCAGATGTCAGGGTTTTGTTGCAGTTTTAATAAGTGCACAAGAGGCTATCTAACTTTCACCAAATATAATTTTAAAAATCCATTAAAACAAATTAAGACCTCCAGAAAGAAATTTGTTAGAAAATTAATGACTTAGAAAGCACTAGCCTTTAGGACCACAAAGAAGCCCATGTAGGCTTTAAGAACTATTTTTAAAAACCCGATTATTTATTACTACATATTATTTAATAAGGTTAGAAGCAAAACGTTGACCTTTTTGTTGTAGGACTGATAATTTTATACCTGTCATTGCATAACAAAAGAACTATATCTCTAACTATAAATTGTTTACAAGTGGAAACATGAGACTTGGTCAATACTATGCATTTTCCAGACTCACAAGAACATGTGAGTCTGAGCACTTTCATGTGCTCATCTTGGTAGTAATAACTCCACCCCTCCACAAAATGCAACTATTCCAAAGCTTATTTGATCAGCAGAAACAGACATACATCACATCCAAGATTATGGTTTTTCTGCTGATGAGCATGTAAAAATAGCAGCCGACCTCTTCCAGGAGTCTTGCTCCAAGCCCATATTTAGCCTCTCAGTTTGTGGGCACATCCCTTTCAAGGGCAGGTTCCCACAGAAGTAAAATCACTTCTTGCCAACTTCAAGTCTTGAAGCAATCAAGGTCATCTCTTACTTCTATAGTTTTTGAGGATGGAAATGTATCACATGCAAAAGTTTGGAAGGAATACAAAGGAATTCTACATACGAGGGAATGACAAAGGCCAAAGCACAGGATTAAAGAAAAAACAAAATATACATATATATGCGTGTGTGTTTAGAAATAATTCTTCCACCTCTAGCAACTAATTCTATTTCTCATCCCAATATTTTTGGTGAAATAAAGTTTGGCATAGTTACATAGCACCAGCTTGGCATCAGAGGGAGGCAAAAATGAGCTCAAAAATCTGGCTGGCTTTTATAGTGGATAGCAGAGCAAAAAATGCAGAAAGAGTGCCTCAAATGAGAGTACTGGGAAGGGGGAATTTTACCCTTTGCAAGCTGCTGGGTTGAGGAAGACTGTTGCTTTCTTCAATGGCATAGTGGCAGGCATCAGCTGGTTGCCAAAAGCCTAAGGAAGAGAAAAAGAGCAGGGCTCAGTTTATCTTTTAAGCAGACTGCTAAAACAGTTCCAAATAATGCATCTCTACAAATGTCAATGGGCTTTCAAGCCCCATGACATTCAAAATACTTCCATCTTCAGCCATTGTACAGGTCTCTTATTCAAAGACCCACACTCTTAGCAGCAGCTCACATCACTGTCATAAGTACTTTTTAGCTCATTTTTACAATTCCACCACCATTTCATTTTTGTCAACCTCTGGTTTTCTGCAATGGGCAGAAATCCAGGGAGCTCTCCTTGACTCCAAGGTTACTGGATTTTCTTTCTTTAGGTAATTCTCGTACACCTGCCAGCCACCTTCTTTCTGCATTCTTTCCAACTTCTGAACTTTAATTTCTCTATCTATTCTACTCATTTTAGTATTTTGTATGCTTCAGTTTTTGAAGACAGGAAAGATAATTACAAAGAGAACCTGCCATGACCTATAAGCAAGTCCACTGTTTCTTACACTTTTTTTAAGCTAATCTCTCTCTCTAAAAATCATTAAATTCCTCCTCAACTTTTAATTCAATTCTGAAGAGGTGTCTCAATTTTAAATTCTTTAAGAGTTTCTCCACAAAGCCTCTTGCACTTTGGACCTATTTCCAAAGCTCTTCAGCACAGGCAAGGAAATGCAAAACTTCCACACACGTTACATCCTGCTCTATAAGCTTCTAGAAGGTCACTTAAAGGCATCCTCACTAACACACCAAATCAAACTGGATTTGAACACAAGGAATACAAGGTATCCAGCAATACCATCCAAAGCCCCACAAAGAGAAGGAACCAAAGACTACCATGCTGAACATGGCCCAGCCAACTGTTCCTGGCTTTTTGTCCCCTTTCCCTTGGAAGTTAACCCCCTAGCAGGAATTTTAATATTGAAGGAGGTAATATTGTACACAAAACCCAGTACATTTTAGTGGCTGTTAGCTACTTAAACTCATTACTAATTCCATGTGCAAACCTTGCTCAGGAAACTGTTGTCATCTTATTGCAGGAGTTCCATACTGTTGTCTCCTATCACAGAAGTTTCATACCTTCTTGGCATTGCTCATGGGCAGCTCCTCAGAGCACTGACTCTTTCTTCTTCACAAAGCAGCCAAATGACTCCAGTTCCCTTCTCAACCACCCACCCCACTCTTTTATAGCACTCTTCTTCCCATTGCTTACAGCTGTGGCCTGTTAAAGTCAGGCCTGTTCCTAATCTTTGATAATTGGCCCAGCTGCAACTCCTTAGGGGTAAGATTACTCTCTACACTGTCTTTATTTTCTTATATTCTATTCCCCTACAGGAAACCTCAATTTAAAGAAGGGTACAGCTGGCTGTGCTGCTTAAAACATCCCAATTTCTTCTTCAGGAAAGAAAAAGCATGAGAGACGTTGCTGAGAGTAAAGAAATCTTCGAAGAAAGTGAAACAAATCAATAGCACTTAAGTTTTACTCAAAGATCAGCTGGAAAACAGACCAACTTATTATATTGCTTATTATATTGGGTGGGAATTGGGGAATAGGGGCCCTCTAGTATGTTACAGCTGTTAGAAACAACTAATTATTTGCTTAGGGGGCACAATATGATGTATTTGCATGCTCCAAACAATCTAGCAAGGCTCTAAACAACCCAACAAGGCTCATAAAGATTTTATTAGTAATGACATAATTGCTTCGTTATGTAATATACTTAGACATTTATGTTACATACAGAGGCATTTCTAAAGCAAATGCTGATTTGTAAGACAGGAAATAAAAAAATAATAATGCAATATTCTAGAAGTCTTTCAGAGCAGAACATAAGTAAAGACAACTTACAGTCATACCATAAAAATGGTTATTAAATAGATATATATATGTATATATGAAGGTATAATTTAGGCAAGTCAGTGCTTTTTCACTTTCTGGTCACATGCACACTTACAGGTGTTACATTTCTGGACTTCTAAAATGACAACCACTATTCTACAACTTTGAAAATTCCTTTATACAAAGCTTTTATAGTGCTTTATGAATACCAGCAAAGAAACTACATTCTTTTACAGGAAACTATCCTTGAGTGAATTGTTTGCCAGCTAAACAGCACCTCTTTACATGCGCCCAGAGTTCAGCAACAACAAGGTCAACCAGCAAGACTGATCTGCCAAGGAAGACTGAGTCACAGCTGACACTGATTTATCCCAGAGACAGAGGTGTAAAATGTTAAAAATATAATAAATGGGTTCTTCATTATAGAATCTTTCCATAATCATTTGCCACACCAAGGCTGTCATCATGAACTGATGTATTTAAATTCAGACACACATGGCAGAACCTTTGCATGAAATACTGCTGTCACGGATTCCCTCTCAGGCAGGCAGCTCCCTCACCAATTTGATAATGTAACAGGCTTAAAAAAAACCTAAAAATCCAATGTAAAAATGGTAAGAACTTCACACACACTTCATTCAAACTGAACTTTTTCTTTGGTGAGTTTTTTTCTATTTTTTTTCCAATACTTATATACAGCACTATAAAAGCAAGTAGCATTTTACAAACAATTTTAGATTGTTGTTATTCTGAGGAACATACCAGACACTTAATGCCTTAATGCAGTGCTGCTGTGTGTTTTCAAGCACTATTTGGCAATGACACATCAGTGAGAATGGAAATTGCAGCAAGAATTGATTACTAGGCTTTCTGGTTCATTCCTTTCTAATGCAAGAGTCTTCTGCAGGACATTTTCTCAGGCTTTAACCACTAAAATTGCAGGAAGCTCTACTGACAGTGCTTTTGTATTTTCATTTGTAAGAATAAGCCATAATGGAATAGAACCTGTCTCTAAATAACTGGATTTAAAAAATGGGAAATTCAGGATTTCTACAACTGAACTATCTGCTGGTACCAGTTTTTTCCTTAGCATTTACACCTTTTTGACAATACACACAAACCACTTCATCAGCTCCTTTTAAAAAAATTGGTTTAATTTGGTCAGCATGCTTCAAATACTGAGGGATTAATGGTTATTTTTTGTGATAGAAAAAAACTTTTATCACTTCGTTATTATGTAGTAAAAATGAACAGTGAAAACATAAAGACTCTGAAATTACAAGTATGGTTTATGAAAGCAGTATTTTCAGGGAAAGATTTTCCTTGTTTTTTCATGAGCAGTGAAGTCCCTGACATCTATTCTGGCATGAAGACCCACTGCACAAGACAAGTTGCTGTGAAAATCTTTCAACAGCAGACAGGCTAAATTTGGGATAATTCAGGTGCACAACACTTCTTTACTGAAAAAAATAATTTTCCAGGCCCCCGTACATAGCAATGATGGGAGCAGTGTTACACCCTGCAAAATGTCAAAGATCTGTCATGAAGAAGCAGGTTTAGAATAAACTTTATTTGTGGGAGGTAAAAACTCTTAAAATCCTACAGAAGTGATGTCATCCATGGGCAGAGCACTTACACCTCCACAAGACTGCTTATTAAGGACGAGATTTCTTTGTGGGAATATTGCAGTATGGGAGTTTGCTGACTGCTGTTTGCCCATGCAGGACACAAGCTAAGAAATACAACAGTCAGTATCCTGAGAGAGGAACTCTCCCCCCTGAACAGTGGCCTTCTTGTCCCTGATCAGCAACCAGGCTGTCCCCATTCAGTTCCCAGGAGATGGGTCCCAAAGGAGCTGGGTCAGTCAGTCATCACAGCTGGCATCCCTGGTAAAGTCACTCGGGGTCAAACAGGCAAGGGCAGGGTCTCTGCAGCTGAGCACTGACACAAAGTGGTTTGTGCTGCTTCTGCCCAGCATCCACCCCTCCTGGTGGGGCTGGGATTTCACTCTTATCAACAAGTCACCTCCCTGACAGAAGTTTACAGGCACAGAGCAATTGCACATGCTGCAATGGAGGTCTGGGTACTCCAGCAGCAATTAAGATCACCCCAGGGATAATGCTACCCTCCCCTGCAGCAGCAGCCAGTACACACAAGGGGCAGCACCCCTGGGCATCCAGGGAAAGAACACAGATGATGGCATCATTAGAAGGCTTGTCACGTAGGAAAGGCCCACTGGGAAAATCTCAGGAGCCTTGCACAACCAAGATAAGAGGCAGATTTTAATCAAATTTTATTACTTTAAACAGTATTACCTGGGCTTCTTGGCATGCAGCTCTTCGTAGCAGGTTATCACTATCAGGTAAGACAGAAAAGAGAGGGGACATTACGTTGTGTAAGTTTAAAACAATTTGCTCATTTTTTTTAAAATGTAGGTATGTACCCTTTTTACACACGGTTTGACAACACTGGAACAGAAAAAAACCCAAAACATTTTAAGGATAAAACACCCCCATTGATGCACATATGCATATTCTTTTTTTTCTGCATGTGCACACAAACATTCTTTCTACAAAAAACAAAAGCAGAAAACAAAGACCAGGAGGCCAAGTGTGCTGAGATTATGTAAGCTCTGGCACACTGTGTAACTGTGATTTATTTATTAAATTACTACAAAACTGTACCCCAGAGCTCAGGTGTGGGTTTTTCCAGTGCTCTTGCTGCCTGGTGTTTGCACTAAAGGTACTTACTTACCGTTCTGGCAGTGCAGAAGGGTTCTAGAGAGGACTTTGTGCATTACAACTGTGAACTGCCCTTTCCATCAGTCTGCAAGCCAAATACACATTAATGCAGCACCTCCCACTCACCCAGGTCTGAGCACGGCCCAAAACAGTAACTCAGAGAGGTGAAAAACATTCATTGCATTAAGTGAAGGGTAAAATCAAAAGAGAGGTGCTCAGCGTTAGGTATGGCACAGATGGTCTGTTCAGAAATATGTTCCTGACTTGTCACTGGCCAGGGTATATAGACAGCAAGCACTGGAGACACAGCTATTGAGTGAGGAATGAAAGTCTATTCCTTCCCCAGCCCCAAAAATGCCCTATTTCACCTTGCAGACAAAATGCCAAGTACTGTTCTGCTGTGCCCAGTGTCTTGCCTGTCCTCTAGATTCCAACTCTCCATCCTCCAGTTTGTCCTTGCCTAGCACCTGGCCAGACCATATATTTTTGTCTCAAAATATCACATACAAAACCCCCCACTTACAGTCAGCATACCAAAACAAACACTGTACCAACCAAAAGGATTAAAGACCAACCAGACAAAAACGGGTGGCTGGGAGAACAGCACACTTCTGCCCCAAAGTGTGGCTCATCAGGCCAAACCCTGCCATGGAAATGGCAGAACAGAAGGCAAGGCAAGGCCAAACCCAAGTGCCATCTACTTGATGCCACTGGTTTACAGAATTTATCTGTCACTGGAACTTCATAAGCTGCTCTTTTTGGCATCACCAAGAGATGCTGCAGTGCCATGAAAAGAGAAGTAGGGTGACTTCAGGTGAGATATAAAATTGGGTTCTGTGAAAATAACTACACTATAAAAGCCACAGATTTATTCCTGGTAATAATGAAAAGACAAAGGAAGAGTTCAAGCACAGAAAAAGAAAATATGTGAATAATACCTCATCAGGATAAAAAGTAACTGGAATGTCTGATGAAGAATTCCTCAGAGGCATGCTGTCATATTTGCTCCTTAAAACCAAAGGAGTAGATAATTTGTATTAAGCACCTGCAATATCACTTAGAGGAGCAACAGCCTTGGGTTTGATTGCAGTAATATGATGGAAATGCACCAGTTAAAATAACTCTGCAAAGTTTGGTGTTCCAGGCTGTGCAACAGCAGTGTCACAGCTAATTCCAGACACTCAGGACAGTGTGACAGGCTGAGTCCACACTGTGCCACTGAGGGCATGAGCCCTCACACAGGGACATTTTCACCTCCCCCTGTGATGACGTGTGGCCAAAGCAAATAGAAAATAATTGTGATTTCAATACATAAAATTGAAATATTATGGGATATCAAGGAGCCCCCATTATCAAATGATTGCTGCACAGTTGATGTCTTTGAGAATTGCTGTCCTAACCTTCTGAACAAATCCCAGCCAAACCCACGTTATCTGTTTACTTCACATTGAAGCTATTTTGTTCAGAAGTCAAGCTCTGTCACACTGTCAGCCAGGCTGTTTTCCTGGTGCCCCCAGCTTTATGCTGAAGTGTTAATTGTCTTGAAAATTAAGTCCAGAAACACTTCCCAAATACAAGCTGAAAATACTGTATTCTCTTTCTCAACCTCAAAGATCCTCAAAACAACTGTCAAGGATTCACCCCAGTGAGTTTTACCCATGAAAATTAAGCTTGACAGTTTAGATGTCAACATTTATGCTGATTTTCTCCTGCACTGAAGCACTTAAAGAGACAGAAGAAGCCTACTTTGACACTTACCATTTTGGTGTCAAAGGAAAAGTCTAGATTCTGAGACTAGAAGAATCATTTACCACCCAGCAATTTCCAGGTGATTTGTCTCACTTCTCCAGCAGCACAGCACCCAGAATCCCACACCATCCCAGCCATACTCATAATGTTGAATCCCATAATTCAACTGGGATATTTAAAAGTCCTCTGAATTTGTCAAGGATGTCCCAGTTTGGCTTAAAGATGCCAGGTAATGGGAATTTTTTCATTTCCTTAAAATATGATGTCAACACTTAACTAGATTCAAACTCCAGAAAAAACAGTACACGTGCACTAACAGGGATGCATTTTTCAGAACAGCAGTCCCCCTCCTGCACGACAGCTGCTGCATTTACTCACCTCACTGGCTCACCTAAAGTACCCCAATGGCCCTGCAAGTCCTCTGCAGGTCATAACAATCACTAAATAGAGCTAGAAAAATGTGAAAACCAGCTAAAAGGTAACTTCTTAAAGCCTTCTGCCTCAGTATGTATTCATTCTAAAAATATGACTGCTCACCAGCTCCCAGAAAAGATGAGACTTTAATAACAAACGTAAGATTTTGTTGATTTTTTGTACTTTATTGTCTACTATTAGGTAGTTAAAAGCTTTTTCAAGAATCCTCAAACGTGAGCAGGTGGAGGCGGAGGGAAATTGCTCCAATGCTTTAAAGAATACAAAGAAATTTCTTCTGACTTGCACCATATCCACAGCAAACTAAAAATCAATTTTTACTTCACATTTCCCCTAAGGCCTTATCTACAGCATTTGGCCTTAAAGCCAAACAGACAAGCAGTGTTGCATCTGCTGGCAAACTCAGGGCTGTCTTCCTGCTGTGAGAATTAAGCATCACACAGCTTACAGCTGGGCCAACTTGCTTAAGCAGTAAAAAATTGGGAAACGGAGAGGAACAAACAGTGGCAGCAGGGTATGGAAGAAAGAAACTGTCCTAGGCTGAACCCAAAGCCAGAACATTCCCAGCACAGCCTCAAGGCCAGCAGTCACAGCAGCACAGACTCTGTGGAGAACAGAGCACCACACCAAAGGATGGAACCAACACAGAAGGGACACAAGAGTGACTGTGCAGAGCTCCCCACTCCCAGCCATGCCAGGCTGCCAGCACACAAGGCTCTGAGAACACAAAATCTGTATGACCTCCTCTGATTCCTCTGCAACACCCCTAGGGCAGGACAGCTGGCCACGGCTCCTGTCCTGAACATTTTCAGCTGGAATAGGGCATTGATACTCTTACACATAAGCACAAGATGCACACAATT
Organism: Agelaius phoeniceus; assembly: GCF_051311805.1. Lineage (NCBI taxonomy): Eukaryota > Metazoa > Chordata > Aves > Passeriformes > Icteridae > Agelaius > Agelaius phoeniceus. The sequence goes on from NC_135269.1 coordinate 13,412,874, forward strand.
TAGTATGGATGCTGCTCAAGATGAGGCTGAGTTCTGTGAGAGAGCCAGCAGAAGCCAGGGTGGAATGACAGTTCCCATGATGAAAGTCACTCAGGGCAGCAGTGAATGCAACAAGGAGAGGACAGTGAAGTTGAGCTGAAGCTGTTTGAGGCTCTCAGCTGCAGCAAGGATCTGTCTTAGATCCAAACAAAGCAATTCCCCTAAAAGTGATCACACTACAAATGTAAAGAAGCTCAGGATCTCATTCCAAAATGGGTTATCAGCATTAAATCTAAGACTATTAAATATACTCAAATATGAAAAAGTCTAAAAACTTTAAAGTTTAGTGACTGTACCAAACAGTTTTGTGGGGAGAAACTTGACCAAAGCTGTGCACACAGGATCAGTCCTCAGGAGCTATATCAGAACTCCTGAAAAAGATTTTATCTTAGCAGAGAGCTTTTTTGGCTGCTTCTAATACAGCAAGAGCACAGAATCCTCTTTACTGGGTATTAGAGTTTACTTCCATCTTGGCCTTGGAAGGACATGAAAGACAAATCTTAGGTTTCATCAGCTTTACCTAAGACTCAGAATTTATACTCTGTTTTTTTGACAAAGTTTGGATGAAATAAAGTCAGCTACTCAGGAAGTATATGCAGAAAGGTGACAAAGTGAGTTATCAGCTGGCAAACACACAGAGACTAACATTCAAATTGTAGATAACAGCACCACTCAGGATTACTGGCAGGCAGTCAAAGGCTCAGGTGCTTTGCCAGCATTTTCTACTGAGAATGTCAATACTTTAATATATACAGGGTAAAACTAAGTATGTGATGAGTCCACAGCCTCAGCAGAATATCCAGTCTCCATCCTGACATGGTGATGATCACTTATACAGTGACATCACTGTAACAGTCTGGTTAAATCTGACAATCAGTTCATCTGATGTCCATCATGCTGGAGATTTCATTTGTGCTGATTTGGCAGAGCTGGTAACTCACTGCAACCCCGGGGGCTACAAAGAACAGCTGCAGTTCAGTTCAGGAAAGGTGACCCAGGACATAAAGTTGAGAAGGGATTCCAAACTTGGTGAAAATTTTAGAACAATCAAATGGTAAAGAACAATCTTTATTTGTAATCACCCTCACCTGTGTATGTGAAGCAGAAGTATATTACTGTGTATGAACAGGCATCTGACAATCTGCATACCCTGCAAACTCTGATCTAGGATATTAAATTAAATGTCCCTTGTACCTGCAACATGATATGCTATAGATTAAAATGAGCCTAATATATAAATTCATGCAATCAAGACAACCTCACATGTAGCTACACTGATGCTACTTCTCAGATAGCACAAGAGTGTTTGCTATCCCAAATGCAAGATAATGGATCTTTAAAGCATATTCTTTTCTAAGAATAAAAGGGATTTTAAGATGCTTTATGGTTTTGCAAGAATGGCAATGGGGTTCTAGTTAACAGTAGTTCAACCAGACATAATTCCTATCATTAGAAACATGAAAAACCTTTGCCACCTCCTGACTGACAGCCCTGTGAAGAGGCACCTTCTGCACTATCACATGCTCAGAAGGGCTGAATAACTCATGGCAGAGGGGGAAAAAGCAAAAGGTTTCCTACTTTAATTCTTCCTGCTCATTCAAAACTCCTTACTTTAAATCAGTCAGTATTTGAACCAACACCCCCAAACTGAAAGGCTAATACACTGATCCAGAAACTAAACACTGCAGGAAGAAAGTACCAGGACTAAGCAGCCCTGGTAAGACTAAGCATCCTCAACCTTTACAGTTATTGCCATCCACAACCTTCAGACCAACTCAGTGATGATCCATCACACTGCAGTGCCCCTCTTCCCTTTACACCCCAGGGAGCACAGGGCATCCACACCAGGCTCCACAGCACAGACTTCAGGGTGTGCAAGGGGCACTCCCACATCCACTTCCAGGCAGGGAAGAGGCACTGGGAACAAGCCTGGAAAAGGTAACACTCTTCCTGTCCATACAGCATCCTCCAAACTCTTAAGGAAGTACTTCATAGCTCTTCTGTCCCTGTGAGCTGGGAGAGACTGCCTAGAGAAGAGCTGCCATTTATCTATCTGCAGGACAGATTGTTATTGACAATAGCTCCACTTAATGCAGGCATCATGGCTGCTGCATCCAGAAGAAGAAGGAACCTTGAAAAGTCAAAAAAGCAAATCACCTTCTCCTGCAAGAACAGTATTTTAGAAAACCCACAAGGACAGAAAGAGGGATGCAGGATGGCAAACAAAAATTTTCTTTGGCTGCAAATAAATGACCAACATCAGCTCCTTCCAGGAAGCCAGAGGCCAATCTGAGCCAATGCTGTGCTAAAGCAAGGCCCTTCATCAGGAACTTGTGATGCCAGAAACCAAAGCACAAGACCTCACTACACTTTAAATGCGTTCTCAAAGGGCAAACATCAGTCTAGTCAGGTATGGCTCATGCACAGCAACTGAGCCTCTGATGTGGATAACAAGAAGCCTCAGAGCCAACCCAGCCCCTACAGATCCTTCCTTAACCTCCTTCTCTCCCAGTGCTGTCTGTGGCCATCTGTGCATGGGGCAAAAGGCACCTCTAGGCTCCCCAGCACAACTGGGACACAGACACAGAAACTGGGAACAGGGAATGTACAAAAAACACTCACACCAAAAGCTATCCCCACAAGCTGCAGAGAGGCATCCTGGCCTACTCCCTGCTGTCCACCTGCCACAAGGTAAGGTCCTCACTGTTCACAGAGTATCACAAAGGGCTGTTGAGAGCACCTTTGAACTCTTCTTTACACTCTTGCCATCAGGTTCTTGTCATTCCTTGTTCTTCTCTAACCTGGATAAAACAACTGCAGGGAATGGCTCAGAAATTGCTAAACAGCTGTCAGTGTTTCCAAACAGTGTTTAAAATTCTTGTGAAAATGCATGTATTTTATGATTGGCTTTTGGCAAATATTAAAATGAATATTATATGTGTTGTGTTAAAAAGTAATGCTGTATTAATTCTCTTAAGTACTGTGTTAAATATACTTTTAGGTTATAAAAATTATTAAAATAGAAACTATGCTATGTAAGATACTCTTTTTAAAAGAAAGGACTCGTAGCAAGATAGCAGCTACAGGACACTTAAATCTTTCAGAGAAGAAGAATTTATTGCTCTCTTATCAGAAGAAATGAACTTCTTCCTGCCTCAAAGGCACTGTTAGGATTTGGAGGGAGAAGTTGACGATGACCAGACAGAATCGTGTATTTAAATGGAATTTATGCATCATGTATGAAGTGTATGGAAATGCAACAGGCTGTTGTTTTTAAGGGTTAATCTTTTGTTAACGGGTGTCCTTTTTCAGGCTCCTGTTGCCCAGAAAAAGGTACCTGGACGTCCATAACTCTTTGTCTTTATTGTCTCATATTGTCCTAATTCAGTTTGTCTAAATTATTATTACTCTAATTGTATTGCTATTTTTATAACCATTTTATTACTATTAAACTTTTAAAAATTTTAAAAACAAGTGATTGGTGTTTTTAACACTCTGAAAGCAGTAGCTGTGGCCTGCATCAAAGTCTCACTGAGCTGTCTGTCATCACAGGATTTCCTTCCTTGCACTTCCAGTGCCTCCTAAGGAAATGCTGTATTTTCCTTTACAGACAACAGGGAGATTGGAGGATGGGATATGTAAAATTTTTCTGCCCCCAGTACATCATCTGGGTTAAAACACCATGCCTACACTTGGGGCAAACAACTCCCACACACCAAAATTTAGATACCAAAGATTCCCTTTTTGGTTGTTTGCCTTTCATATTTTTCTCCTTATTCCCCACCACACCATCTGTGGCACGCTCCACGTTCTCAGTGATCCAAACACAATTTCACCACTACCACACAAGAAATCAGTGTACATCTGAACCCAACAGCACATGGGCACAGGAACTCCCAGACACAACAGATACAAAGGGGACACTGAGCCTCAGTGCTTCAGGTAAGAAGCAGGCAACTAAAGCAGATGTACTATGTAAAACAAAGGCTGATTTAATGCCAAAGTCCCTAGGTAAAAGGATGTGAAGAGAGCATAAAAACAACATAAACAGATTTATTTTCCTAACTTTTCCATCGAGGCTTTGGCAGCATTGCAATGTAAGCAGAAAAGAGCACTGTTAAAAACCTGAGTAAACAATTAAAAATCATTAAGACAGTGACAATAAGCAGCAGAACCAAAAGTAAAAGCTTTTAAAAATAATTTGGCTACACCTGCTTTTCAGTCAAACGCATTACCCATAATCCCGAAGGACAAGGATTAAAAGATAAACTCAGCTTTTTAAAAAACACAAATGAGGATTTTACTTACTGGAAGGGACATTTACTCCCCAGGTAAGCAGTGCCAATAACACCACCAGGTATAACTTAGGGAGGAGCAGCTGCCAGGCTTCTTCCAAGCCGGGTGGGTGACAGCAGCAAAGACAGCACCGGGGGTGGGGACAGCTCAAGGCTGTCGGTGCCACGGCTCAGAAAGATCCAGGGACTCTTTTTGTACCCTGTAGCCAGGGACTACAGCAAACAGGACGAGGGAAAGCCCACAGGCACAGGACACCACGCTGGCATGGGCCACGCTCAGCACACCCTGCAGGCCTGGCTCCAGTAATCCCTATTGCACAGGCTCAAAGCCAGCTGAAGGCACACGTGTGGCTCACGACATTCTGTTCTAGGTTAGAAGACAGAAAACCTCTCCTCTCCAAGAGGCCCCAACACCGCTCATTCCAGCCAGACATCCCCACATCCCCTCTGTTTAAACCTCCCGCCTGAACCCGCCCCAGTCCTGCAGCGCGGCCGGCGTGGGAAGGCAGAAAAGGCATTGAGCCTCCCACGGCCCCGCTGCTGAGCGGGAGGGAGATCCATCCCCTGCTGCTCATTCATCCGGGAGGGAGATCCATCCCCTGCTGCTCACCCATCCGGGAGGGAGATCCATCCCCTGCTGCTCACCTATCCAGGACGGAGATCCATCCCCTCCGCCTACCGGGGCCCTCCGAGAGCCGACCCCATTTTAGGCGCTCCCCCTCCCTCCATCTCTCCCTCCCGCCTCCCCGCCCGACCCAGCGCAGCCCAGCCCGGCCCGGCCCGGCCCCAGCCGGCATTACCAGTGCTTCCCATAGAGCCAGTGTCCGCCCCAGCCCAGCAGGCAGGCTCCGAACGTGGATTTCTTCCAGTGGTGCCTGAGGGCCGCCAGCACTTTCGCCATGGTGCCCCGCCGCGCCGGGGGCCGCTGCCGTGCCCGGCCCGGCTCGGCTGGAAACGGCTCCCGCGGCCCCGGCGTTCCGCGCACGCAGCCGGCCCCGCGTCACGGAAACAAACAAACAAAAAAACAAATTAAAAAAATGCCGCGAATCCCAAGGAAAAGAGTTTTCACTCTTCCCAGAGTCCCGGCGCTCGCTGCCCCGCTCCAGCCCCCGAGAGGACTTGTTGCCATAGGCTCTTGGCTGCCGGCGCTGACGCTGCCGGGAGCACGGGCAGATGGAGATGGAGCGTGGCGAAGGACAGAAATGAATAGGTCTTTTTTCCACATCGATAAAAATATCCATGGTGTTGCCCCAAGAAAAAAAACAAAACCCAAGAAAACCCCAAACTTGCCAGAACCACCAAACCCAAACCAACCAACCAAAACACAACAACAACAAACCCAAAGAAAATCAAAACAAAACTCACAAGTAAAACAAAATGACGAACAAACAACAAACCGAAAATATTCCATTCCAAATATTCCATAAAATGCAGTTAGAAGAAATGTTGTCCAGGAAGCAGGGGGGTGTGAATAATGCATGTATTTTATGATTGACTTTTCGCAAATATTAAAATGAATATTATTTGCGTTGTGTTAGAAAGTTATGCTGTATTAATTCTCTTAAGTACTGTGTTAAATATCGTTTTGGGTTATAACAAAATGTTAAAATAGAAACTATACTATGTAGGATACTTTTTTTTAAAGAAAGGACTCACAGCAAGATAGCAGCCACAAGACACCTAAATCTTTCAGAGAAAAAGAATTTTTTGCTCTCTTATCAGAAGAAATGAACTTCTTCCTGCCTCGAAGGTGCTGTTAGGATTCAGAGGAAGAAGTTGAGATGACCAGACAGAATCCTGTGTTTGAATGGAATTTATGCATCATGTATGAGGTGTATGAATATGCAACAGGTTATTGTTTTTAAGGGTTAATCCTTTGTTAACTGGTGCCCTTTTTCAGGCTCCTGTTGCCCAGAAAAAGGTACCCAGACTGTCTGTAACTCTTTGTCTTTATTGTCTCATATTGTCCTAATGCAAATTGTCCAAATTATTATTACTCTAATTGTATTACTATTTTTATAACCATTTCATTACTATTAAACTTTTATAATTTTAAAAACAAGTGATTGGTGTTTATCACAGGCGGTTTGCTGTTTAAACCTAACCATCAAGATGGCCATAAGAACCTGGAGAAATGTCTGCAGTCATGCATGGAAAACACCAATATCACAAGGATGCCATGCAGCCATGAACAGCAGGAACATCCTGCCAGGGGAAGGTGGAAACATAAACAAGGGGCAAGATCTGACCTCATAATGGAAAAAAGCTTTGGGACAAACTAGTGGTGGTAGCCTCTCCCAGCATGAGGCTGTAACTAGTATTAACTATTTTTCACAAGATTACCCACCCAGCTGACCAAGGGAAGCCAGTACATGTATTCCTTTTGGATTTCAGTGAAACTTTTGTCAGGAAAAGCCAAAAATGCCAGAAATTTATGTCCAAAAGAAGACAGAGGAGTCCTGCAACTTTATTGGAATAAAGGGGGAGAGTCCACTGGGGCACACCTGCGGGGTTTTTTCTCTTGAGGCTTTGGAGGGTGCAGCCTCCTTTTACCCCGAACTCCCGGCCACACGTTGTCCTCTTCCTTTCCCCACTGGCCGGGGTGCTAGGAAGGTACAGCCTTCCCAAACCACCTGCAACATATCCCCCCCTTGAACCTCTCATTTTACCCCAAAGTTCTGAAGCTCAATCTTGTGCAAACCCATCTCTGTTTCAGGAGCCAAGCTGTCTGGGCTCTGCAACAAACCTGCTGCAAAAAGGTCAGGAGGGACATTAAGACCCATTTCAAAAACATTAAGACCCACACCTTCACCCATGGAATTGATGGTCAAGACATGAGCTTTCCTCTCAATCCCTCCTCTTCTTATTTCTCAATTTGTCTTTCACAAACCCTAGTTATTATTAACATAACCTCTTATAACATCTAGAACAGTTGAAGCATCCTTCCTGACTTTTCCACCTCAGGGCCCTGCACCAGGTGTGGCAAATAAATACAGAGAATAAAGCAGACAATGACAGTTCATATTCACCAATTAATCCCTAGAGGTCCTTGTCTGTGGCTACTGATAGCCAAGGTCTCCAATCCTTTTCCTCCAGTTGAGAAGTGCAAATCTCTGGGGCTTTGGAGACCTTGACCTGTGTGTGATGGGTCCACCCATGTCCAGCTGTCCTGGATGGTGTTCCTGCAGTCCTGGTTGGATGTTCTGAACAGCAAAGTCCAAAGGCAGTGTCTGTGCTGACTGTGCTTTCCTGTTTGAGTAACCCCAAATGAGCTCAAGCAATCCCTGAGGTTCTGCCCCCCAGCTCCCAGGGAGGAGCAGCCTGCAGCACCCCAGAGCAGCCCATCATTACCAGGCTGGCAGGGGCAGGGATATGAAGCAGAATCTCCCACAGCTTCTCTCCCAGCCTGGCCACATTCATTGTGTTCTTGAGGAGCTGGCTCCTCAGCAGCAGGACCTAGGCAAGCCAGAGAACTCACCTGGTCCTTGGTAGCCCTTCTATTTTGCTGCACCCAGTCAGTACAGAGTCTTAAACTGGGTTAAAGCAATGAATATTATTACACAGAGAAAATGTATAAAACTCCTCAGTGGACACAAGCTGTCACTGTCATATTTTCTGGAAAATTCCCTTCACCAGGATTTCTTCTCCTGGGAAGCTGAGAAGCCTCAGAGAAAAAGGAAAACAATATAATCTCATTTGCTTCTCCTGTCTTTTGATGCTTTGGAATGTGGCTGGAGATTGTTTATGCAACAGGTGAATTGTTTTGACTTAATGACCAATCATGGCCAGGCTGTGTCGGACTCTGAGGAGAAAGTCATGGGTTTTTAATTAGTATCTTCTTAAGCCTTCTGTAAGTATCCTTTCTCTATTTTTAGTATAGGTTTAGTAGAGTATTCTTTAATATAATATAATGTCATAAAATAATAAATTACCCTTCTAAGAACATGGAGTCAGATTCTCAATTCCTCCTCTGTCTGGAGAACCCTGAAAATACCACAACAAGCCAACTTCCTGCTCGTGTCTCATTCTCCCTGGCCTCTCTCAACCCTGTACAAGGTGTTTGAAGGAAATGGGCAAAGGCAGCTAAGAAAATAACACAGACTGGGAATTCACATACCCACACCCATGTTCACCAATTGCAGTTCAATAAAATGCACCTGCTCATCTTTTCCACTTACCAAAAGAACATTTGGACAATTGTTCCCCCTTTGGCATAAAATGCAAATTAGAGGAATTCCTGAGTCTCCTAGGAAACACACTTTGTGGTTCAGCAAGGGCTGCAGTGTGATGAGCCCCTGATCCTGACACCCTAAACAATCCCTTTCTAATGTTCTTTTTACAAATAGCACAAATTGATTCCTTCCCAATCACTGTCCTGGTGGCTGCCCCCTTCCCACTTGTCCTGGGGCTCCCTGCACTTTTCCCCAAAGTTTCTCCAGACACATGAGAGACGGTGAACAGCCACAGAGATTTCATAACAGTGCTGAGTTATTCCCTCTTACAAAATGCCATTTTAGCAATTCGAAAACATCAAAGTCAATAAAATGGCTTTTTCTTTTTTTTCTTTTTTTTCTTTTTTTTAAAGCTTCTCCAAATCCTTCTCTTAAGAATGTCAGGATGGGATATGAGTTGTAACATAAGGTGGCTGCTTAAGGCTAAATTTGGGATTCTGGGTGTGCAAAAGTCTGTTCTGCAAAAATCAACTTGATGCAGAAGATGGTCCAGAAGACACTCTGCTGTTAGTGATAAGAAAAGCTGATTAAACCCTAGGGATTAATATCCATACTATGTTTTGGGGTTTCTTTTCCCTTTATTTTGCAGAGCAGAAGATCTGGGATTTTTTTTTCCTTTAAATAAGAAAACATTAAATTATCTTCTCCTGATGAATATTTCAGGCATAGCCTCATATAGTAGCCATTGCTTCCCACTTAAATATTCCAGGTTCATCTGTGCACTGCATCCCAGTGTGCTGAGTATGTGTACTTGATGCAGGGCTGAATGTTCCAGGTGGTGCAGAGTGATTAAATGTCCTACTTTTCTTTCTTTTGGTGTTTGTCCTACATTTTTAGAGAATTCAGGTGGTATGGCCAACTGCTAACAGCAATGATAGCCTCAGATATTAGTACTCTCATCCTTTACTTCACTTATGAAAAGATTGTGTGCTGATAAATGCTTTTCAAATTCATAATTCTCATGTGGTGCCACAAATAATTTACAAACATCTATAACTTCCTATTTTGCAACCAAGTCTACAGAGTACAGTTACGTTCATTAATGATGTTTCCAAAACAAGCTTGAATTTTTAAAATAAACCCTCTTTAGTATTCAAATACATGTTCAGAGCAGTCAGAAAAAATGCTTAAATGTATGAAAGACCTGAGCATCTCTAAGATGGCTGAATGGCAATTTTCCTGTGTTCATAACCATGAAAACACATCAGAGTTAGCATAAATGAGAAATTTTACCTCAGTTGCTAGTTGTCTTCAGCATCCCTAGCAGAGGGACTTGACCCTGCTTTGGGCAGGGTGGTTGGACAGGGTGAGGTCCACAGGTCCCATCCCAGCTCCCTGCTGGGACTGTGTGACACTATGAGAGATTTTGGGTTGCTGATTTTTGATGTGGGGCAAGAGAGTTGCCCTTAGAAGAAAGAGACAGTGCAGACAGCAACCACAGATTGTGCACTTCTCTTTTTACTTGGCATTACTTAGAATGCAGTGGCCATTCTGAAATCCCTCCTGGCAAACACGTATGTCCTAGTTTTTGGCTGTGGCTGTCTGATCACCCTCAAGGTAGATCACACCTGCCATGCTGCAGCATGTACCAGGTAATTCTCTTTTAGCTGTCCTAGTTTTCTGCATGTCAGATCAATAGGAGCAGGTATTAGAGTGTGTGCAATGGCAAATGAGAGGATAAAGGACTGATCTTGAGCATCCTCTAGATTATGTGCTGTAGTTATTTTTTAGGCCATGTAAAATTCCTGCTTTCTTTTTCATAACACTGTTCAGAGGAGGCTGGAATGTGTGATTTTGTTTTCTTATGATTGCTAGGTGCTTTTTGTAAAAAACAGACTAATTCAAAAAGCTGCTCTGTAACTCTTAAAACTTGACTGGAGAAGTGTGACCTAAAATTATCTCACAAGTTGTGTACGAAGACAGGTGAACACCTCATCCTAGTTACTCATGTCTGACCCTTGTATGAGGAGTAATTTTTTATCATTCTGTCTCTACCATCAGTTCCAAGCCTGCTAGCAGGAGCAGATACATGATCATGCTTCAGGCACATGCTTATTTGTTACTTTGGAAAAGTCACATCCTCAGTCATCTCAGTGCTCAGCCACACAATGTAAAAGAGACAGTAGAGAGGGTTTTTTGTCTACTGCTTGGCAATGCCCTACAATTGATAAGGACAGAAAATCATTTAGTCTCCATTTCTGTCCAGCACAATCTGTGCCTATGTTTGCATAAAAAAAGGGACCTCCCCAGTCCACTGTAGTCCTTCTGTCATCCTTACAGCAATGGAGAATTGGGAGCCCTCAGCTTGCTGGGTACTCTGGCATTTGAGACTCATTTATCAATGCTCTGGGGGTATGGAACTGCAGTGCCGTCAGCACATCCCGTGCCATCATGGCAATTCTGTCTCTTCAGGTGCTTTCTTACAAGTAAAATGCAAATAGCTGCTCGTGTTGCAAAGAGACCAAATGGAGTGCTCTGCAGGAGCTGTGTGTTTACTGCAGCGCTGCAGGTCCGTGCTCCTGCCAGACCGAGGCAGCCTTGTCTGTTCCAGCCTGCCCACGTCCCTGTTTTTCACATGATTAATATCCCTGTGGCCAGAGTGACAGGGAAGAGAATCCTCACACAACCTTCAGGCTTTTGTGCAGCTGATGAGGAGAGAAATGGAATCTAAATATTTCCATGTCTCTGACCCAGCAAGAGAGATTACAGTTTGCTTTGTTTTCATTCCACAACACCTGAACACCAAGCATGGTTTAAGCTGAGGGAGAGCCCTTTTCCTTTGTGGATGTGAGATGCACTAACTGCATACCTCTCCAGATCAGGCCGTGGGATGGGAGCTCCTGCCTTTTGGGCACATCCACCTCTGTCTTTTCTTAACCACAAGCCACAGGCATAGGCTTTAGGCTTGGCTGCAGACAGAGCTCTTTCCCTTCCTGCCCAGGAGGGTCCCTGGGCTAGCTGAATTCTCTTCCCAGTCTGTGTCTCTCTGCTTCTGTTCTTCTGGTTTTGTGTCCAGGGCCTGAATCTCCTCCTCCACAGTGCATCTCAGGTCCCACTCCATTCTACCCCAGCCAATGATGTATCTAAGAGAGAGGAGCACTGCAGCCACTGAAGCTAATCAGAGAAAGTTCCTGCCTGTGAGAGCAGAGAAAGTTCATGATGGATTCTCTTGCCCTTATTTCCAGCTCTGCCTGGAGGTGTGATTCCCTGGGGCAGTCATGTCTGCAGTCAGTGCCTGCTCCACTGGTTTGGAGAAAGAACGGAATCACATTGGCAGGGTTTTTGGTTGGGTAACTCAGAGAAACTCTGCACAGGAATAATCCCTCCCTTCTTCCCCCTCCATGCTCTTCCTTGGCTCTTCTGTAAGGAGAATGTGACCTGAGCTTCACCCTCCCTAGAAGGAAATTCAGGAGCGTGCCTAGTGTACTTTTATGGCAAAACCCATGACCTTTACACCCTGCCCCCTCTTCCCACATCCAAGCTATTACACAGAAATATTCCCTAATTCTCTGAGTTTATTAACCTTTTTTCCAAGGGAATGAATAGAGATATTCACAGCTTTTGAACAGCAGCAGAAACCCATTAAGTTGCTCTGTGGCAATCTTGTCAGGAACTTGTTCCTTTAGCAGAGACATGTTTCAGAAGGCTCTACACTCACTCCCAAACCATTTGGATTCAGTAAATGCAGGTGCCACTGAGGCATCAGCGTGAGCAGGCCTGGACCCTAAGCTTTGAGTGTAGTTAGATCTCCTCTGGGTCTGCTCCAAATGGGGGAGCAAGGCCAGTGCCCTGGGACTGGGATCTCTCCATCCCCCTAGCAGCACATGCCCCTGCACAGAAATGTCCAGCAGCTCCTGTGCTGATTCTACACTCTGCTTCTCAGGGAAGGTCTCAGTGAGAGCTACATCAAAGACATCCATTTTGTTGCTGGTACAGGTTCCTACCCTCAAGAAAGTCCTGCTGACTGAGGCTAAGGTCACTCCTCTCTAAGCTCATGCTGTTACTTTGGTACTGCTACATATTAGAGGACTCAGCATAGAAAATTGTAGGATAGCAGGAAGGAGAGAGAAGGAGAGAGCCTGACCTGCCTGCAGGATGTGCATTCCTGTCTAAGCAGCACCTACCTGGAAGGGATGTAGCTTCCACCCAGCAGGCTGGCAGCACCAAACCTCTCCTGCCTTACATCTGCAGGCAGGTATTGTCACTCCTGCACTGAGTCTGAGTTACATCTCGTGGGATGTAACCCACGAGACTCCTCACTCAGGCATTTTGCTTTTGGCAGAGATTAATGCTCATTGTTTAACAAAAGAAATAAGTTGTATTCTCTCCTTTTATCCCCGTTGTACAGCTGGATGAGAGAGAGTAGGAAATTAAGGCTTTTCCGCTGTTTCTTGATTTCAGTGCATCCACAAATATTACATGTACTTCTCTATATTCACTCTGAGATACTGCCTACCCAAAAATCCAGATGCTGCTATATACCATCCTGGTTATATCTCATGGCCAGATGATCTCGTATTCAGAAGAGCTTCTGAAAACTACTAATATATCTGCAGCAATGGTTCATTTTTCACTGAGGCAGTGACATCCTAATCTATGGACCAGATGGAGTGGGGCCTTGAGCAATTGTAATCAAAGAGCAACAGCCATAGTTTGAAGGAAAGAGATTCCCTGTTGGTTTTCTATTAAATGCTTCTATTTTCATTTTCCTTTGACTCAATTGTGTGCATCACCATGGCCCACTGAACACATCTGGCTGACATCTTAGATCAAATACTCGGCACATTACTGCGTTTGCTCAAAGTTTCACTCCTTCCAAAGTCAGTGGCAATGCTCTGTGACAGTGACTTGTTTTATCCTTGTCCTTTGATGGAGTTTGGGGATCAACAGAAGCAGTTGCAGGCAAAGGCAGGCTGAGAAAATCCATCACTGTAATGATGAACCACTCCCATTCCTTTTCACCAACCAAATACCTTTGCAGCTGTAGAAGGTAGAAGATTAATTTGTCTTGGATGCTGGAGTGCAAAACAGGACCACTTAGAAAAAGTATAATCCCACTGAGTTACTATAAATTGGTCTAGTTCAGTCCCTGCCAAAAGATACATTCTGCATCTTATACTGACAAGGATCTTTGCTCACAAATTGTAACTGGCCACTTCATCAGTCTGTGAAGCAGAAAGTCTTAATGTCTTCAAGTAATTGTATTTTGTTTTGTTTTCTCTCAGTAAATCAGTTAAATCAGAATAAAATCTGATATTCTACTTTCTCATAGTTTTCAACTATTTGAAGGTAATCACTTTTCCTGTGAGAAAACAGTTGTTGGAGTTACAGATCCTGTCATATATACTGGTTCCTTAGCATTAGAGAAAACATTAGAGAGTTCTTCCAAACATTTTCTTTACAAACTCTGTTGCATTTTCAGCAAATGTACTTCAACAATCTCTGTGGCTAGCTTGGTTTTGAACAGTTTCACTCTGCATTTATCTTCCAGAAAGTTGCTAAGTGATATGGTTTTATGAATTGGTTTTGTTGTTTTCATGTTGTTAATTGACATGCTAATTATGACTGACACAGGCACTGCTTGTAAATCCCATGTTGTTTCTTTCCCTGCATACAGTGCATATTCTTTGAATTCCTATCACATTGTGATCTGGTATCAGTTCAAAGACTGGCTTTGCTCCTCAAGCTGTTTAGACATTCTTTTCACTTAATATGCTGCTTTAAGGATCTCTGATAAGATGTTGCTGAGGGCAGTGTGAGACTCTGGGACTTGACTAGGCTGGGTTAGAACAGCCATGTATTTTACATTAAATGAAAGTGGTTTGAACCACAGTAACAAGCCAATACTTGTTATCCATGCTCTCCAAATGCACAGGCATTACTGACTCATTTATATGACATCTTTGCTTGCTTTGTTTTCTTGCTTTCCCCTGCTAGGAACAGATGGGAAGAGTAATTTAAATACCGAATACTATAAGGTACCTGGAGTAAAGTAAATTAAGGAAATACCATAAGTGAGAGAATGAAGTGTTAAACTCTAACAGGAGATTTACAATTAAGAATTAACAGAGATGATAAGCTTTGCCAAGAAACAGCAATCACTTCACAGAGTGAATCTTGCAGAGGATGGGCAGGGCTCTGCCATTACAAATACATGGAGGAACCCAGGTCACAAGAAACAGAGGACTCAAGATGTCACACATGTAAAAAAGTGTATGGACTTATGCAAGCAGCATAAATTGGGATAATGTCCATTCCATGATGAAAGAGGCAACGAACACCAGACTTGACTTTGCTTCACAAAAACATGTGCATACTAACAGAAGGAATATATAGGATGGGTAATGAAAACAAGGACAGCACCACATGCTTAGATGAAAATTATACATAGTGGAAATGTACAGCATAGCAGCCAAAGATGAAATTATCTAACTGGAAATAAATAAGACATTTATTTTTTAACTGTTATACAGAAGCATATGTGTTGCCAGAAATACTTTCAGAAGATACTTGTAGGAGAGTCACACATAGCGGAAAGTAAATATGGAAACAGAATGGACAGTGATAAGCTTATTAAGCACAAAGAAGTATGTGAAAAAACTGGAAAATAAATGGGCAATATACTGGAAAAGGCATAATTTGTAATATTGACCCAAATACCTCATAGCACAATGCTAATATTGTAATATTAGCATTGTGCTATGAGCTCCCTGCAGTTCTTATCTTTAGGAAAGGTACTCTTAAACCAGAGGCAAAGAGGGGATGTTGGTGGGATCACTGAATGGATGATGTCAGACCCATCACATTAATTTTTGTAGGAACAAATCACAGTTTCTTCTAGTACTGGGACAAAGCTAAGCAAACAAAACAGAAAACTCTAGATAATGCAAATAATGCTGGAATAAATAACATAAATTAAAAACTGCAATGAGTATGTCATGGGTGAGATGATGAGGGAGAGCCTGTCCACATAGATGAGGAAAATATGTGAAGATTCATTGGGAAGGCTGCTAACATTTGCCCCTAATCTGGCTGCTTGCAGCTACCACCTGGAGCACTGCTGCTTGCTGATGTTTAATGGATGTGCAGTGTCAATATTAATACAGACTCTGAGAAACTGAAGGAGTTTATTAGGGCACTCTATTCCAATGGTTCACAGCACAAGAGTTAAGCTATGCATTCATTTCTCCAAGGACACTATTAATGGTCCTGCAAAGCTTTGCTCAATGCTGCAAAACAATGACTTCTGTGGTACAGATGCCAATGAAATGTGATATTGGTGTGTTCTAGTAAATACAGAGATTTTGGGTTTTTTTTCACAGAAAACTGTGTCTGCTGAAATTGGGCATGTCACACTACTGAGGTTGCCAAGCCACTTCATCCTGGGAATTTCTGCTTGCAGTTAAATACACAGCTGGCAGGCATTTTGGGGGCCTAGAGCTACTCCCAGCTACCTCTGTGAAAATGCACTAGGTACAGCTTAGAATTACATTGTGTGTAATGATATGACTTTGAAAAACAACAAACCTACTCTCCAAAGGAATATCCAAAGGTTTGCCCAACCTTGAACAGAAGACAGACTGAGATTGCCAGAAATATGACAGAGAGAGACTATAGAGAAAATGAATGTTATTAGCAGAATTGCTATTAAAATTCTGTAGAAACTCTCATTAGTTAGGACCAAAATGGATCCATGATAGTCCTTAAGAGACTGAAAAATTTAAGTGAAGAGCCAGGAAAATATTACACAAACCTTTAAAGGCACTAAGGAAGCTGGCAAAATTCACTAAGTGTACCAAAACAAGCAAGAGATTTAGCTGGTTCATCTTGATGGTGGAGGACAAGCTGCAGAGCTGTGCATCTGCTTGTGTGTGTGCACTGTTGCTCCCATCACCTTCCTAAAAGAGTGGGACACAAGCAGCTGTGTACTTAGTGGAGTTTGGCACCTGGAGCACTGTTGGTTGTGTGAACAGGCCTAGATGCAAGAAGGGAGGGAGGGAGGAAGGGGATGGTGAGCCTGTTGTTTCAGCCAGGACAGCTGGGCAGCCTCAGGATCTGCAGGTTCATGGATGTGTGAATGCTTTGTCCCCAGTCAGCCTTGCAGATCCAGGCAGCAGATTCCTTGCACTAATACTGATCCTGAAATGTCACTAAGCATCGAATTAGAAAGGAATGTGTGGCTTTAAGGTAACAACTTTGATGGCCAAGCCTCCCTGTCAGGCTTTTGTGGCCATCACACAGCAGTAAGGGGAGCTAGGCAGGATGTAAGCTCTCAAAAGCCAGGCACAGTTTGATCACTTGGACCTCACCATTCCCAACCCAAGGTGTTCATGAAGGGTCTGCTGGGTCCCACCTCAGCCACCACATCCTGGCTGTGAGGAACCATGGCTGCTTGTCCATCCACACCCTGGGCAAGGCTTTGTCCTGCAGCCTCAAGAGTGGATGGGAGAGCCTGGACCAAGCATCAGTCACAGGTAATGTCACTGTAACGAAATGTGTATCCTGGTAATTTGGGAATAATTGTACCTTAGGTTAATAGCCATTGGTATCTTCTCTCACCAAGTTTATTTACTCCATAACATAGTTACTGTGTCTTAAACAGAAATCACCCTCAAGGTATCATCTTATTATCTTCTCATCATTCTGCAAATCTGTTTCATATTACCAGTAATCTTATTACTACAACTGCAACATTCATTAAGCAAATGGAGAACAATAAAAATACATACAGTAACAGCAATCAAATTAGGTTTGAATCTCACAGTGAGTGATGGATAATTCTGGATCAGCTTGTTTTCATAGATTTTTCCCCATTATTTTCTAAAAAGGTTTGAAGAGCTCAAAAAAATTCAATTACAAGGTTCTCTTCCAGAGTCTGGCCATTTTATAGGACCTGGTTACCACAAAATGGCACAGTCAAGATCAGAATTGGTTGCAGAAGCTTCCCCTTGTGGGCAGGGAGACCTCTCAGAAAAGACAACATTGCTGGGCTCCTGTGGCAAAAACCAGTCCCTGCACAAGCCAGGTGAACTCTGTGACAGTGATCCAACACCTTGGGTATGTCAGATGCTTCCAGGTGACATCCTGAGTGGGCTTGCATAGGACTGGGAAGCCATCACTTTCTTCTCAACATGTAGTGAGTGGCTCCTGATGTTGCACTGAGCAAAGCAAAACCACAGATTTGTTCTGAGCCATCTGTATTTAAGAGATTTGGGGCTTGATCCTCAGCTCAGGGGAGTAAATGGAAATGCATTCATGAAGTGCAGGTGGGTTGATTTTCAAGCTGTTCTTGCCTATAAGCTGTGCCAGTTTATATTTAGGTCTGTTACACCTGCATGAAGCCACTTGAACATGTATCAAAACAATTCCTGTCCCTAGCTGTGATCTGTACTCTCTAGTCCAACAACAGATCATCATTTGTCTCACTGGTAAAATAACTGCTGAGGAATAGAAGTGATTTTTTCCATCTGCAAATGCACAAAAATATAGGTGGAACATTTTATGGGTACATTGCACACCTGATGGAAACATGACTGCTTCTTCTCTGGGTACATCAAAAATATCCTCAGCCAACCTCACTGTTTTTATCAGCTCTACTCTTTTATTTTATGTTCATTCTGGCCTGGATTTTTTTTTTTTTTTTTCTGAGCATCACAGATGAATTTTTGGCCACTTTGGTATGCTCTGCCAAATGGTAGTAGAAGAAATCCAGCCTCTGAAGTATAGTATGTGCCATTAAATCAATGAGGGGATGGTGTGATACATGCTTATGTGCATGTGCAAATTGCTGTGTGGGACAGGGCCAAGGCAGAGAGAGGTGCCTGGATTTGGTTTGGACTCAGAAGAGGCTACTGGTCACTGCCTTTTTGTGCTGGCCCAGTGCCTTCCTAGTTTGTATTCCTCCAAATAATTATAATCCTCTTTTGTTTTAATATGCAAGTTTGCATTTACCTCAATAATTCAGTACCACTACTACAAATATAAGAGAAATACAGCTACACTCAAGTACATTTTTTAGCAAAATGGGCAAAGAGATAATAAATAGGAGTCTTTAAAAACATAAAACTTTCCTGGATCCATAAAGAAAGAATAAAATGGGAAGTTGGAGCACAATATCCCACCCCTGATGGTATGACAGCCTGTAAATATCTTGTCCTTTTCCCATTCCTGCTGTGTGACCCTCCTGTCTGGGCTGTACTTGCCTATGACTGTGCTCCAGTAGAGAAGTGCATCCCAGATGATGAATGCAGCCAGTTTAGGAGGAATGAGGCAGGTCCCAGGGGCTCCCACCATGCTGATCAAAGAGACACAAGTGTTGTGGTGTGTAAAGAGGAACAAGAGGTCAAAGGGAATAAGCTCTCTGGCCAGCTGCCCTGCAACTCACATCCTGCATCACACACTGCCAGCGTTTGTTCTGCTGCAATCCCATCTGGGCTCAATCAGGAAATGCAAAAATGCAGTCACCTTTAAGGAAAAAAGTGTTTGCTACATGTTGGGAGTCATCTGCCAGCCCAGTGCTCTGCCTGGCTGGAGGTTCCACTCAGCACCCTGTTCCATCCTCCCCATCTCCTCTGTCTGCAGCTGCTGGCTTCTGATCTCCAATGCCCTCACACAGCTTGATGTGGGCTCCCCAGGATGCAGAATTTGTAGGAGATCCCTTTCCAGCCAGACCTCCTGGGGCTGCAGGAGGGAGCCAGGACACAGCAACACTCTGTCAGCTCTCACTGTGGTTTGCAAATTTGGAAATGACTCATGAGGAACTGGAAATCAGTAACATGGCTCCTCCTGGACCTTCTCTTGATGGATGGAAGCTGAGCTGCAGATGAGTTTGCCCTCAACCTCCTTGGATCTCTGCAAGCAGAGGGCATTTTCTGAGCTGGCAGGAGCAAATGTGACAGCAAAGGACAAATGAGAGAGGAAGGAGAACGAAGGGCTCTGCACAGAGGTGACAACCTTGAGGGCAGAGCTGGCAAGCTGAGACCTTGGTCTATTTGCACCAGCGTTGCTATTTGTGGCTGGATGCAGACAACAGTGAGGCAGTAAAAGGCCTTTTATTTAAGGTGCTGACACCTCAGGAGAAAATGAGAAAAAGAGAGGTGCTAAAAGAAAAATACATTGCTTTTCATTTTTCTGTCCTTTCACTTCTTCCTTAAATTTTATGGGATGAACTCGCTCAATTTAAGTACTTGTCAGCAAAGGTGTGACAGGACAATCAAGAGCCATCCACTGTGCCAGCTGGGAACACTTCCAGGGGCCAGGTGCTGGCAGGTACCTCGGCACTGCCTGAAGGGAGAGCTTCCCTCCTCCCCCTCCCCTGTCCCCTCCCCACCAGGCAGTGAACCTGGGGCACAACCTCCTGCATTCCCATCAGCAAGTCCTGGGAGCCCCTGGGCTGCAGGAGCACATTCTGTGTTCAGGAATAGATGAATGTGCTCCTAATAAATGTGCAGCTTGAATCTAGCTCTGCAGAGAAGTTGTGGGGCTGGTGGAAATTAATTTGTTGCTGGCAAAACAGCAAAAAGGGACTGTTTTATACAGATTGTGACTATGCCACCTGGCAACTTTTGAGCAGCACTACCTCAGTAGATTTCACAATAAGCTCCTGCAGATGTTAACCTCCATCCCTTCTTACTTGTGGGCAAAGCAAGGCTGGCAGGTGGGTTGTAAGGTTTTCTTCCAGGCTGTTCTGGATGGGGCTACAGCTGGAGGAGGGAGGAAAGCCTGGCTGACTGCCTGTCCTGAGATACAGCTTCCCTCAGGGCATCTTCCCATCTCTGCAGATGTGTTTCAACTTGCCAAGTGTACCTTGGGAGCATTCAGATCCTGACTCAGAGACAAGGTGGATCTCCGTTCCGGCCGTGAGAGTTCCCCTGTCATCCTCCCCGGTGGGCTCCTCTTTGGGACTCGGTCCCAGAGCAGAGATCTCAACACCAACAGAGCCTCCCAGATGAAAGGAAGCCCTGATGGCAGTAACAGCAATGACAGCTGTGATGGGCAGAGGTGTCACCCAGGACACAGAGCTGCTGCTGCCACCTGCGTCCCCTGACTTGGCTGGGCCTCCCGGGAAGCTGCGCATCTTTACGGAAAAAGCTGAGCTCTGAACAGGATATTTTTAGCCTGGTTTCCTAAGGAAATGAAGGTTCTGTCACTTCATGTCTGCCCATCTGTCCCCATCAAACTCTGGATCCACTGGTTATTTGCAAACGAGTTTGATGGAGCATTAGAAGTTTCAAAAATATTTAGATTTCTATTTGTGAAAATCAGTAGCTGGGAAGAGATAAGGAGGGCAAGGTAATGCATGAATCTCTATCTGACAGAGGGGAAGGAAGGGAGGACTCAGCAGTCACCTATTCTGTCTGAAAGCTCTTTACAAACCTCAGCACATGGCATTTCTTGCTGCAAATACGGTGGGTAGAGAATTCCCAAGGGAATGAGCTAGGTTAAATGAAGCAGAAACTGCAGCCTGTCAGAAACACCCCAAATGTGAAACTGAGAACTTGAAGCTTTGTTCAATGCACAGGGCAACGCGTTTCACTCAGCCTCCCTTGCTCTGACAGGTTTGAAGGAAGCTTGTAAGAAAACATAACAGAAAAGAAGGGGATCTGCATCACTGTGAAGGTGGATATTTGGGGTTGTTTCATGTTTCATATTTTACCTGCTGAGGACCTTGTCTACCTGCATGTGTGTGCTCACTTTATTTAGTCATTAGAAGGCACTGAAGTACCAAGTGGCTTTCTGTGCATAATGGTTTCAAATATATATGGCCAGCTCCAAGTGCCAACTGCTGCTATGAAGACTTTGCCTTTGTGTTTTATTCCCTTCTCTCCCCCTCTGCCTGCCTCTGCTTTTCCAAATCACATGCTCCTTATGGCAGGGTTTATTATTTCTCCCTTTATGTTTCTGGCATGCATCTTAAGTATTGCTGTGAACA
Organism: Agelaius phoeniceus; assembly: GCF_051311805.1. Classification (NCBI taxonomy): domain Eukaryota; kingdom Metazoa; phylum Chordata; class Aves; order Passeriformes; family Icteridae; genus Agelaius; species Agelaius phoeniceus. The sequence continues at coordinate 13,434,371 of NC_135269.1, forward strand.
GTAAGCCAAAGCCAAAGCAGGATACCTAATGCCTTCAGTTCTGCTGTAAAATACCTCCTGAAATAGCCACCACTCCCTCTGACTGAAAGGGGTGTCTCTGGGGAACTGAGCAGGGCAGAGACGACGGCCCAAAGCTTGGGCTCTGTGACCTCTCTCCAGCCATATCTGCTGGCAGCAGAGCCCTCCTGCTGCTGGGCGTGCCCTTGGGCCACAGCTCATTTCCTGCTACAGAGCTGGGCTCTGTGAGAGGGCTTTGCTATCACAGGCAGTGCCAGCTTCACTCTGAGCTGCCTGCTCCCGGTGAGGTCTGCTTTGAATTTCAGAGCTGAGAAGGCCAAGGGTTTATCTCAGGATGGGAAGAAATAGCAGGGAATTAAACAGTCAAAGGAAAAGTGCGGTTTCTGAAGAAGAAGCGGTCAGTGGTCAGTCTTTGCAAGTCAATAGCATATGCAGGGTAGCAGGGACACTGTGTTTGAGGCATGCTGGGGATGCTGGGGCAATCAGGGGCCTGCATGGTGAGCTCTGGGATGGCAGCAGCCTCTGTCACTCCTGCCTGGCCACAGGCTCACTGCTTTGTTTGATGTGGGTTAGCAGGCTGATAAAATCAGAGCTGAGCCGGTGGAGCTCTTCCACTTCTGTCTCATGCAAATGAACAAGACCGTGCTCCCTCTGAGCAGGGAGGGAGCAGAAATTTTAGTAAATGTAGCTTGTTAGGTGGTCTGGTTTTGGTCTCTGCAGGAAAGGAGCTCAGGCGTGACTCTTTAGAGGGCCCCTGGGGAAGAGCCCGATAATGTAACAGAATAATGAGTGTCGAGCTATGAAAGCATTTCATTACCAGCATCCTCACCCCATGCAGCCCCAGCCTGCTGCAGTTATCATGTGTGTCTGACAGGAAAGGTCACCGTGAGATTATCCTGCCTCTGAAACACAGAGCTTGCATTCCAGTGAGGGGGTCCTCACCCCTGGGTGGGCACAAAACATTACCAGATACTCAAAGCAAAGGGGAAGCTGAACTTTGGGGTGCTCCTCAGGGACACAGCAGGTGATTTCTCTGCTATGAAGAACTGGAGTTGTTGCTGCCTGTCCCTCTGTTCAATCTGCTGGGGCCCCACTGTGTTGCAGATGAAGCTGAAAAGTAGATGTCTTTCTCCTAAACCTAATTCTGAAATTTTGCATTATTTTCCTTCATAATTTGGTAGGTTTTTTTCCCTTCATGACTGGCTGGAATCTTAAATAGATGGAGCTAATTCAAGACACGAGTTGGGCCTTGAGAGATGAGCACTCCTGCTACACTTCCCAAACTGAGCTGCCAAGTCCAGGTGCCCAGAATTGTGGGGGGACAATGTCTGTGTATGAGAGCCTCAGTCCCTGCCTTCCTGACTGAGACAAGGGCACAGCAAACCCCTGCTCTTCTATGGGTGGCTTGTGTGATACTGGGTTATTGAAATCCCCCTGTTCATTTCCTCTGCGGTGAACCACAGTTAATGAGTTTTCCCTTCTCTTGCTGTCTGCTTTATCTAGCTGCATTGCAGGCTTCTGTGTGACCCTGTGGCTCTCATGTGTCCTCTCATGCCCGAGGGCCAGAGCCCAAGACACGAGCAGCAGGCTGGAAAGCAGCACAGAGCTGGCAGCAGCAGGGCTGGGCAGCCTGGGCACTGCACAGAGCAGCAACGCAAGGTGAGCTTAAAATTCAGCCCTCGTGTGCCTAATGCAAACCTGGACTTTTATGCATAAATCTTTGAAGTCAGGCCACTTTTTTTCCAAGATGCAAGACCTTCCATGACAGCATCTCTAGCTGAGCCTTCAAGGGCCAGCTGGCTTTTTAAGTTCATGTTCTTCTTGCCCCTTCCCTGTAGGAGCGCTGAGCAGCTGAGCCCTCTGCCCCTGCGGCCACGCTCCCGAGGCATCCCCATGCCGTCCCTGCCACAGGAGAGGGCACCTGCTTTCTCCCTCGCCACAAAGCAGGCTCCCAGACTTCTTTTTTTAGCTCTGATGAATCGCGTTTGCCCTGCCGATGGCAGAGAGCAGAGCCCAGCATCCCCGAGCACCGCCGCTAAACTGAGCGCTGTCCCTGAGCGGATGAGGATGCCCGGGGGGCGGCTGTGCCTGGGGGCAGCAGTGCGCAAGGAGAGGAGAAGCTTCATCCCAAAGGTTTTGACACCTCGTGGTGCTGGATATGCCGCTCTAACACCTCTGTTCCCTTCATTTGCTCGGGGGGGGTTGCCAGCTCCTGCACCCCCAGCCAGCTCTTCCCTGCTCCTGCTCTGCTTCACCCCACGGATTTTACTCGTAGAAGCAGACAGGTCATAAGCACTGGCAATACAAGTGGGTTCTCTTGAAACGTGACAAAAGTAGGCACATTCTTGGAGTTCTGTGTGTAGGTTATCACCAAGATGTCTCCCCTCCTCAGCCATTAGTGCCAGGGAAGAGGTCAAGGAATATACACCAGTACTGATGGGGTGTTTGGCAGAGAATTGTCTTTTACACTTCTCCATTCTGATTCTTCATTTTGTTCCTTGCTACCGCTGGTGTTTTAGACAGGACCTCTATGGGGGCAGGAGGGACTTCATCCTGAAAACTGCAGGAGACTGTTTTTCTACAAACCATAGTCTGTCATGAGAAAAACAGTCAGCTTTGGAAGAACCATCAGGTGCCTTCTTATTTTTGACTGTCAGTTTTTTATAGGTACGATGTCTCAATCAGGTAAAAAGAGTCAACACAGAAAATTTTGATATTTAACACCATAACCAACAAAATAATCATGTTTAAAAATACCTTGCCATTATTTTTTAAAATATTTTAGTTCTAGATTAGTTAATTTAAAGCTCAGTAATTAAAAAAAAAATACTATTTGGGCTTTTCTGTTTGATCCACTCTTTTGCTCTTCTTCTGCTAGGACAGTTGCAAGCACTTTTGTCTAATTCTTTTAATTTCTTTTTTATACATCTGAGGTAGTTTTGATACCTTTTATGAATACCCTGAACATTGGGTGTTCAGCCTGGGACACCTGCAGCCTGACTGTGGCTGCACACTCCAAGCCCTACAGAAAATGTGTGTCTGATGCATGATTATCTGTCTGCTGCATGATTGCTGCGTTGTTGTCAGCCCGAGGACACAAGTGCAGTGAGGAAGCACTAATATCAGTGCAGTTGTGTCTGCCAGGTTTCCTGAAGCCCTTACAGCTGAGCACTGGAAACCCAACAGGCTCCAATCCATATTCAGTTTTAGTTGTTTATTTGCTGGGGAAAGGTGGGAGCTAAACTACTCTGATATCTCTATACATTTCAATCAAATCACAGACTTCAACACATTACGTGGCTCTAAAAAGAGATTAATGGTGTTAGAGTACATGCAGTACTCTAACATCAAGGTTCCAGCAGGAATCAATCCCTTCTATGACAGACAGAAAACTTCCTCATAAACAGTCCCATTGAGATCCTGCTTGTGTTTGTAATGTCTTGTACAGTGATTCTGATCAGAAGCCATCTAATCTTTATTATTGTTAGTTTTCAAAGAGAATTTCCAGTACCCCATAACTCAGAGACCACCCACCTCCTAGTTTTGCTCTTTGTCCTCCATCCTTCTGTGAGGATGGGGATGGTGAGAGGTGTCTAGTCCCATTCCTGACACAAGCAAACACAACCTCTTAAAACACACAACATGATTTTTTTTATTTGTTTAATCAGTTTACATTCCACAACTGACAGTTTACTTATTTATTTTTTTAATTTTCCATGAACAAGTTGTTTAGTTAGTTACCAGACAAGATTTTAATTGATGGAAATACAGTATTCTGTGCCAATCTGAATAAAACCAAAACCAAAAAAAATCAAAACAAAAGGGAAATTGTAAGATGTAACCAGTTTTTCGGCAAAGTCCTGTGACGCTTTCTGCAACTCCTGTCTTTCAAAGTTATAGGGGTTTGTTCATTTTCCCTATTAGTTCCCTGATCTCAACCCTGCCACTGAAATGTTCCTTCAGGGCCACAGTCCTGCAAACACTGATGCACGTACACAAACACCCGTGTGTCTGCAGATTAGCACCTTGGATTAACAGGACAAGAAATTTGGGGGTGTTTCATGTTTAAACAAATTCTGTTCACCTCTGCTGCAACAGATTACAGGAAGAAATGGAAAAGTACAATACACTTGATGTCACATTACTTGTGAAATTCGCCACCACACTCACATCTCACCAGAACAACCTAACAAAATAGTCAGTGGTTGTTGATGTGTTGTTAGCACCGATGGCCACAGGAGCCACTTCATCCCTTACAGCAGCACAGAGTCCCAGCCTCACAGGACATGTCACTCTATTACTTCTGAAACTGGATGTTCTTACCCAAAAGTCATAAAACTCTGTGTGTATTGGCTAAAAAGTGCTCCACTCGGTTGAGCAGCTGCATACACAGTCCAAATATCCTTTACAATGGCCAAACCATAATCAGAAATAGACATGGTTTTAGACTTTTCAAAACATGTTGAAGTTTTATATATTTCAATGTAATTCCCAGTCTAGCAAAGCACTTAGGCATGTGCCTAGCTTTAAGCATGGCAATAGCGTTCTTAATGGGAAATTTATGCTTGAAATTAGGTAAGTGCTTTGTGGGATCAAAGCTCTGTAGCAGTGCTCTGAAGAAATCAGGATCCTGAGTGTCCTAATCCTGGCTTTCACATTTACAGCCACTGCAGACTTGAGTAAACCCAGCTACAGTCTGGATTTTCAAAAGTGCTGAAAAGAGAAGGCTCCACCTGCAGCTGGTAGAACTTGTGAGGGGGCATCAAACCACTAAATAGAAGGTCTTTTCCCAGGCTTTTGGCTTCCCATCTCCAAAATGGCTATAATACCTACCTGCCTCAGACAGGTCTGATGGGACTCATACTTGTAAAATTTTCTATAGAGAAAATATGCCACATAAATGTGATGTATTGCTGCATTTCTCTAAATATGCCTGAGTATTGTGGCATTCTAGGTCTTTCTCAATCCAGCTTTGATGTGTGTACTGCACTTAGAGGAAACATAAACAGCTGGCCAAGATGTACCCGCATGACAAATGCCTTGTACCAGTCATATTATTTTACTTGGGAATGTCCTAGGAAAGTGCTGACATGCTTCAATTTGCAGGCATTTAAGTGAATTATTATCTTAAGCCTCCCAAACTGTCAATTAGAAACGGTGTTGACTGCAACTTTTATCATCATCAAAAGATGATTATGGGAATTACTTCATTTCTTCTGAGCAAGAAAAAAAATCATAAGGAAAAAAGGACCAATGAGAAAGTCAAGAAAGGGAAAACCTCCAAAAACTTTGTGGTAGCATGTGGTTAGGCTGAATATTACTTGGGGCAGAAGAAACCCTGAAAAATAAATATCTTAATGAGATGCACCTGCAGTGGATGGTGGGGAGTCCACTGTGTCTGGTTTCTCACTGCCCCTTGTATCCAACGCTCGTGCCCTCACACAGGAGTGTTTGCACATCCACACACAATTCCCTTGGGCACAAGTGGGAGAGTGAGAGTGAGACCCACGTGCTGAACTGGCCAAGAGGTTCATGAGCAGCAGGGGAGCTTGCAGGAGAAGGTGACACTGGAGCCCTGATGGCCTGAGAGCTGCACCCATTCTCCTTCCTTACCCCCAGGATCGCCCCAGTGCCAGGCATTGCTCTGTCCCATGGAGCCTGGGCATTCACTCCCTGAGGCAGGGTCACAGGAGTGGTTATGGCTTTCATTAGGAGCTGAGACAGGTTTTTCTGAGAGAAAGTTATCCAAGTGCATCATGGGGCTGAGAGGTCAGGCAGGCCCCTCTTGGCAAGCCACACCTATGCAAAGTGAAGCCAGCAGGGAGGAGAATGTGCATGGCTGGGCAAGCAGGACGGTCGTAAAGAATGGGAAACAAAGATAAACTGGTATGGAGTCACCCCTTAGAACCTCCTCCCACGTGGTATTGTGCATTGACTTTATCACCTTTTAAAAGGAGGGTTTTTTGACACTAAAACTCTGAAAAACCTGTAAAATCCTTGTGGGACACAGTGAGTCAACAGCTTAAAAAGCAACCTTAGAGAGTCCCATATCCCAGTACCTTTCTCATCCTTCTCACAGAGAGGGAGGGCAGGAGAGTGATGATGAGAATTTAGGAACATTCTGAAAAATCTTGCAGAAAATGGTGCTGCATCCTTAAATTTGATATATTCTCAAGCTCCACCTCATTTCCAGAGTTCACTCTTAAAGCCTTTATTTCTTTTTCACAGACATCTTAAATAACAAAACAGTCACATATGCAAGAGCTGGTATGGAATGAAATTTAGAGAAAAATGTCTCTACAGGAAGCATGTCTGTATTCTCACACACAGGGAGGAAAAGGAAGAGAGGGAGACAGAGATATATATCTTACTCCTCAAAAAAGGGAAATGGAGAACAGGAGAAGAATGTTAGGATGATACACTACAGCTTGGGCAAGGTAGTACCATGCTGAAAAATAGCATTTCATCCCTGGAACTCAGCTTTATCTTCCACTTTCTAACTAAAGTCTTTCCTTAAGTACTAGTACGCAGTATTGAATCTTCATTTTACAGTTCCCTGAAATCCCTCTTGTCAAAACCTTAACAGTATTTTTAAAAATAAAGTTGTTCTTAGAGATAGGTGAAGATTGTTGAGTCACTGACTTTAAATTTAGCTGTAGAAACAAATAGTAGTGACCATACATTGGCACAAGATCCAAAGCTCACTTAGCCTTAGAGTTTTCAGAAATCAGTTTAATTTTCCCACTCCTCTGACTGTGTTTGTTTTATTCAGGTAATACATGGGACTATACAAAAGTTCCAAAGTTCTAATACTAGATTAAATTGCTGGTCCTTCTAGATAGACTTGCTATCAATATACAATTCCAAATTTTAGCTCTGAGAGACTCTCACCATGAGATGGAGACGTACGTTCAGCCTTGTCAGAGCAGCTTTCTGAATTATGCAGCCACAGTTCATCCTCTTGTTGAGTCCTCAGTTTGGTTTTTCTGAGGACAACTATAATCCCAACAATAAGGGATGAAATTGCAATCTCTTTAATCTTCATGTAAGCTGTTTGTAAAGCAGTTATTAACACTGAAAAAAAAGAATATGAAACTACCCAGACTGTATCTTGGAGGAGAAGTTTTTGATTATCACTACCAGCTAGATGACTTTGTCAGGGCAGTTTGGGAATAAAGCAAGAAAAGTAACCTTTGAACAGCTCAGCTGTTCAAATGTTTAAGATGTAAATTCACTCTTTGCACTGCTTCAGCAATACCCAGGACTGGCAGAGAAAGGTGAAGAGTTCAGACCAAAGATCTCTGACCTCCAGCACTGGGACCACCCAGTCATCTGTGCCTGGGTGCCACCACAAGGCACTCACCTCAAATGCTATTTCCAGGGGTTTGGACAATCCCTATCCTTTGCAGTCATGTTGCAGTTTGGGAGAGGAAGGCTGCTGTGAACATCTCCTTTTGTTCCAACAGGCTTTCACAATTCAAACCTGTGTTTTACAAACAAGCCCAGGCCATGCACCAGAAGCACACAGGCACAGCTGATCTCCAGATGGATGCTCCCCTGCACTAGGTACCTGATTCACCTGATTCACCTCACCAGGATTTAATATCTTTGAAGATCTTGGGATCACTCAAGATAGGTGAGTGATCATTGCATGAAGCAAGAAGGTGCTCCTAAAGCTCAGATGTCAGTTTTACTAAGTCACCACCTGTAAACAACTGTCTCTCTTTACTACCTGTACAAGAAGCCAAGGGAGATGAGCCCACTAACATCATGAACTCAGTGAAGTGTCTAAGGTTGATGGGGACAAAGGCAGGTCAGAAAATCCTGGCCTTTCAGTGGCTCAGTATCACACACAAAGGTGCTCCTCCCAAATGTACACCTAAGGAGAAGAACAGCATCTGTACAAAGGGCCTCCTAATAAAGGACAAGAGAGTCAATTGAGAGAGCTAATGCTGAACAGAAATTCTACCATTGCTTTTTCAGTCCATTCCTTTTCCTTAAAAAAGCCCTTGAGACCCAGTCCTTTGACTGGATGTACATGTGTAGATGTGTGTGCTGCTGACTTAAGTGTGGTACCCCTCCTCAACTGGTGCAATGGCAAAATGAGGATTTTACTGGGAAATAGTACTTTTTAGTTTGTTTTGGTTTAAATCTGAGATACATGAGGATTGTGAAAAAGAAACAGTCCTTTGCCTGAAATTCTGTACACCAACCTCAGGTTATTTCAGGCAATCATGAAGATACGGACATTTTTCATAAATTTACAAATATATATACAAATATACACATATTTACAAGTATATGTGTGTCAGCCTATGGGCTAGATTTACTAATGCTTTATTCCAGCCACACACAAGTATAATGGTTGTTTTTTACAAAAAGAGATTGGTAGAAAGTTGGAGTGACTTAGCAGTGACATTTCCTACATTTATGCAAAAGATCCTTAAGCAGGCTGACATTGAAGTGCAGCCCCCTTACCTAAGTCCCCTCATCACATATACACATAAATAGGACCCAGTCTTACATCTACTAATGAAACACATTTCTTCTTTATCCCAGTGACCTGTAATCAAAGAGAATTTAACTTGAGAAAGAACTAAAAGTTCAAGCCCATTTTAGATACAGTTTAGAGTTTTGAAAGTTGTAAAGTCTATCATACTAAGCCTCAAAGTTCTTTAAAATAATTAAAGTTACTTCAGAAAAAAACCTTCAAAGTTCCCAAATATGCTTTTCTGTGTAAGTAGGGGAAATTTTGTCCTGCAAAAGATCAAACTGCAAATACATAGATATAAACACTCTAAGTGATGGAAATTGCCAAGTAAAAATAGTAACAGTTTAAATTAGATATCTGTGATTGCTGTTGGTGCCCTGGAGTTATAAATAATTCAGTACACTCTAACTGAATAGTCTAAGGCTGCACTTTTGTTGTTCTGATTACTGAAACCTTTTTCTTATGATCTATATTGTTAATGAATAACTCTTTGCAAAAAAAAATACAGCCTTATGCTTTACAGCCAGAAGAAAACTCTTCTTGAGATAAAACATCATGAGAGCTTAAGCAAATTAGGACCGTATAAGTTTTTTTAAAAAAAATATTAGGCACCAAAAGCATTTAGTGCTTTATTCACTGTCTAAAGAGGAATTGGATGCTGAAGCTGTTTTGTGTATCTGGCCCCAGGAGACTGAGCCATGACTGATTCACACTCCTTGGAGTCTACATCATTTTGAAACTGGGGCAAAACCCCCAGGTTTCTGAAGGCTTTACTCTTTATCTCACCCACTGCAGAATGGCTGTTGCTGCTTGAGCATTTCTGACCCGCTGGCAAGTAACAAGGCCACTTGAAGGAACTGCCTTTACAAAGCTATTCCTGTGTCCTGCTGCCACAGGTAGGGCTCAGAGCCACGGAATGTGAAGCTCCCTGCTGTGCCCAGAGCTTTAACCACAGCCTTGATGCTGCCAGCAGCCTGCTCAAGCCCTCTGCAGGCTCAGGAGTGTCCTGAAATTGTTACACTAGGGGATCATAACATTTCTGATTTGAAGGGGATACATGGGCATCTCTTCCTTAAATATCCAAATACTTTTTGATGGAAAATACCAGATTTATCCCAGTTGTCTTGTGCTTCCTCATGTGTCTCCAGCAGAGATTTTGCATGTGATCTGCAGGCACAACCTAACAGGGACACAGATGGCATCTGAATTGCATTGCAACTCCTGAGTTAAGTATAAAAGAACAGAGAACAATTATGCTGCAGTTTGCTATGTATTTTCTCTCTATATAAGACACCTTTACAGGTTCCTGGCATCCACATCATGTGGGATGTACACATGTGTGTGTTTAAGGAAAGAAGGGAGTGAGGGTGCCCATGTGTACACACCCTATGCAAGAAAACTTTGGAAGTCACTTTTTGCCCATGTGCAGGAGTGTTAATCAGCAAAGGAAGAATATAAAAGTGCAGTCCTAGAAGGGAATGACAATTCCTGCTGCTGATGCTGAGGGTGACATTGGATAACCCTCACAGAATTCTACCAATTTTGAAGCAACTGCTGTTGGGTCTCCCTTTTTTCAGTCTCCCACTTTTCCCTGGAGATAACCTATCTCAGACTGATATTTTCATTGAAAGTCTTCCCTGAACAAGGGAAGGACAATTGACCTGTGATTCTGGAGTGTTTTACTGGAGGTGACCAGAATTTAATTTCCCTCTTGTGACCCATATTGAGGCAGTTGTCCAGACTCTTTCTCAAGTTAAATCCTAAACTTGTGCAAAGCCTGCTGCAATTAAATTGACAGCACTGTATCGGGCTACAGTTCTCCAACTGATGTCAACATGAAGCTTGTCAGAGCCCCTTGGCACCAGCAGCACTTGTCAAAATGTTGCAATTAATAATTATGGCTCTGAAGAAGGCTGTATGATTGGGGTATTAGTGGGGCATACAGGATGGAAACCCTAAGCTGAACTGGGGGAATGGCAGGGAGGGAGGGGAGGTAGCATCTGATGACTTTCTTTCTAAAGCCAAGGATTAGATATTGTGAGTGTGTAAGCACACATCTCATGTTTGGTGTTAACCAAGACAGCACTAAAATATTTTCTAAGGCATCTGAGCTTTCTATGAACCTAAACAGACTATGGAATAGTTGCATTATATTCCTGGCTATGACTGGAAACAGTGGCCTATAACTTTTGAGCTAAGCCCTGGTTTTTGAGTTTTCACTTTAGTAAGCTTTCAAGTTTTCACCTTGGCAGAATCAAGATTTATAGGTCTGGCCTGGAGTTAGCAATCAAACTTTAGGCTTTTTTGAACTTCATTTCCTGACCTTGGAAATTCGTCGGTCACTAATCTTTACATGCTGTTTGTGTTTCATGCCCACTTTTTACTCTTTGTCTGTTGTTGGTACCTGGCAATCATTCAGAGCTGTCTCAGTTTTTCACCTTGAGTCTTCCCTTGCTGGCTGGATGAGCACAGCAGTTTGGACCAGGAAGGAATGGGAAACTTGGGGGCAAAAAAATGCAGTGGTGGTTCGTGTGAATGTGCCTGACACTCCTGTAGCCCTTCTAGGCCTATGTAGAGACACAGAGAAGAAAGAAGCCAAATAATGCATGTCTTTATTTAAGCTATACTTGGTAACATATTATTTTCCCTCCATTTCGCTGCCGGCAGTTAGCGTGGTGCTCAGGAATTAAGGACAGATTACAGTGATTTTCTTCTGAGCTCTGCTTATCAGTGGGGCTCCAGGGATGAGCCTGATTCAGAGGCATTGCATGGTGGGTAAATGGACAGCCATGGAGACACAGTCTTCCAGGAATGCTTGGGAAGCTGAAATAGCCCTTGCACATCAATCCCCTCCTTCACCAACTTTGCTTTTCTTCACCATCCATTGAACTACACAGCTAACGTGCCATAGCTAAAAAAGGTCCCAAATGACTTGCATCCACAGGAAAGCAGAATACCTGCACTCTCACAATTCACTCCTGGGAGGATAAGGATCCTCTGTTTAAAGGACTCTGAGGATGCTTTTTTCTCCCCTGTTCATTTGTTTTTGCAGCTGGAATAACATTTTAAAAAGTAATGACAATTTTTCAAAAGCAGTATTTCAAAGAAATTGCTCTGGTCACTGGTGGTTTGTGATCCACTTGTGACTGTCTCTGGGGTAGAAATAAAAAAGCCCAACTAGAAAAAGAACTGGAGGGACTGTACTGTTTAGATGAGGAAAGATCAGTTGTGTGTTTGCAGAGAGGAAGAAGGGATTGATGATATATACAGGCAGCTAATATGGGTTAGGAAATTCAACACACAGACAGCTTTAGCTTGAAGAAGGAGGTGTCCTATAGGACACCTATCCTATAGGACATAGGGTACAGGGCACCTCTGCTGCTGCCACATAGCCCCTTCAGGTGTACAGTGTCCCAGCAGCCGACTCCTTACAGTCACAGGGCAACCAAGCCACTACACACAAAACCTCAGCCTGCAGATCACTGTGGGCTGAGCCAATTCATCCTGCATCCTTAGGATGGGCATTTTAGGGTGTCTGTGCTCACTGCACTCCAGTGGCTCTGTGATCTCTGGAGAATAGAGATGTGTTGTCCCAGAAGTGCACCATGAAAGGCTCTGTGTGGCAAAGAGCCTGCCAAATACGGATCCTGCATTTCCACCTCACAGAAAGGGAGACCAAGAACATACTGGTTGCTCAGGCTAGGACAGAGTGTCACCTTAGCTACAGGGGAAGGATGGGAAAAGAAAAACATGGGCTGGACTCTGCAGGAAGCTGAATGTCATCCAAGAAAGCACATTCTGGACTTTAGGCATATGAATAGTCAACCAAATTTAAGGGGATTAGTCACGTGCTCCAAGTACAGCACATGCTTAGGCACTTGGCCAGAGCAGATCTGAGGGACAGGGTCAAGCCCCTTAATGCTGGGATCACTGATAACAGATTTCTAATTAGCTGCTCCTCCAACTAAGAAACAACACACTAGTCAAAAAGCTTCAATCTCTGTTCAGAAAGATACTTCAAAGCCTCCCCCAAAATGCAGAAACTCAGAGTAGCTGTGAGTGTGCTTCAGCTCAGGAGAGATGGAGACATGAACCTTCACAAATTTACATCTGGATGTATTCTGGATCAACCCTGCCCTAAAGACAAGTCTGAGCACTCAGAAGGCGTGGTGGGGCTGTGACCCCCATCCAGGGGTATGGAAGCACACAGGACTCCTGCCAGGTCTTCGAGAAGCACAGAGGGGAAATTCACAATCTCCCAAAAGGGTTCTGCCCTTACTTAAAGCAGTGATGAGAGAACTGGTGTTTGGACAAATGATCCTTTTGGGGATCCAGCTGGAGAATAAGGTGACATGATCACCTGCTGCTTCAGACATTCCCATAGATTTTAAGATGCTTCATAGCCACACAGGCCTTACAGACACCATGCTAAAGCAAGTGGAAAATCACAGAACTGGCCCAAAGATTCAGGGTCAACACTTTTCTGTTGTTAATAAAATAACCATAACCCACTGTCACACACAGACAGACACAGAGGCTTATATACAGCTTGTAAACCAACACCATCAGAGAATACTTCATCAAGGCAAAACTGGTTTTATGCCAGCTGCAGAAGAAAAGGAAACCTTTGAAAATCCATCAAACAGCAAAATTACTTCCATTTCTTTAAATCTTACTGCTATACCTCTTTCAAAACTGTATCTGTAGAATCCACCCTGTGAACACTCAAGGAGCACACAAGGATACATCATCACAGGAGCTGCTGTACTGCTCTGCCTGCCACAGGGCCTGATGGTAGACTCCAGATAGGTACCTCTGTGACTGGCTTACCTGTGTCACTCCAGATATCTGTATTTACATGAAAAACCTTTCCTATCACATTCAGCACTGCAGAGGAGGAAGAAGTTGCATTTGCATTCAAAGCTGTTTTAATTAAGCAGCTGTATAATTCCTTACCAATAGGTTGGGGGTTTTTCCTAAATTTTTCATGCTGTGAAGAAATGAACAATTTTTTTTACAGTTTTCTTTTGAAACTATGGTTTTCTGCATTCAGCCTTCATTTAGCTCTCCAAGGCTATTTTTGTTTTAAATTCCCTTCTTCTGTTCAATGGTAATTCATCAACCTCCTTACCAAATAGGCACTTGCACAGTCAAACTATTTCGAAACTTTTCAAAACCACTCTATTTGAAAACCTTCCCAGGAAAAAATAAATAAACCAATCTGCTTAAAAAGGAAGTTTTTTCAAAAGGCTTGTATTTTCAACCTGAATAAATAAATAATTTCTCTGGTCACATCTGATGTAAAATGAAATTGTGAAACTTCAGTTGACAGGGATGGCACTTCAGTGGAAACACACTGACTTAGCAGCTGGCATTGGCATGTTTGGGGAAACCGTAGACAACAGAAAACAAAGGCTAGGTAGTTGAGCAAGAATGGAAGAAACCCAAATCTGCTCTATTCCAACATGCCCTCCAGAAACTTCATTTCTTTGAGCACTGTAATACAACTACATGTGTAAGAATTATTTGTTAGCTGGATATTTTTGAACGAAGCAATACTGTTTCTTGCCAGCTGTGTAAATGGCATGACCTGGAAATTAAAGCCTGCATTTCTGTGCAGCAGGCACAGGCTCCTTCTCCTGGTGAGATATTTTAGATGGAGAGGATTACTTTTTATTGACTAATGAGGACTGATATCATGCAGCTATCAGGTAAAGAAAGGATTACTGGTACTATCCCTGAATTAAGAGCATGTTGGGTTCAATTGGTTTTGGGGAGACTTTTTTTTTTGCCCTGTCTCCCTTTGCCTGCATATTTGTCAGTGGTGCCCTCACTTTTGCACATGTCAATTCAGTCATCGTTCTTCAGAGTCCCTTTGGCCACACCATTGGCCCTTCTTCCCTACCTTCCCCTCAGCCACTGGTACCCTGCAAGGACCCACTGTCCTCACAGCCAAAATGCTTTTCTTCCTCTAATGGCCTTCAACCACCTCTCCAGACTTAGCTGTTTGTTTAGCTCTTCTGGAACCTATGACCTGAACAACGGGAAGAGCAGAGGGAAGGAAAAAGGAGACAATAGGAAGAGGAGTAGCAGGAAAAAGAGAAAGACCAAAAAAAGAGAGAGAGTTCCATTTGCAGATTCACAGTTATATCATACAATGCTTAAGCTCATGGGAAATGGATCTCTGTTCTCTGCATCTGACCCTTTCACATCCATCTGTACACAGTTCTCCCAGATGGAGAGAGGAGATGTCCATTGAATTGGGGCAGTTTCCAAAGACAAGATGTGGGAAGGTCTCATTTGGCATACATGAACACAATGAGAGGCATCTCTTACTTCTCTTCTACAGAAATTAGCTCCCTTTTCCTCCTCCACAATGGCTTTTGCTCAGTTGTCTCAAACATCCAAACCGGAAACTTGATGAAATCCCATTCCATCAAATCCCTGGGAAGAACAGCTACCAGGCCTTCCCCCACCTCCCTTCTCCTTGGTCAGTCTTCCCCTGGATCCACCATCCTGAACTCTCAGAAGCTCCATGAAAAAAAAAAAACCTGCTGAAATCCATCAGAGAAGACGCGCTGTCTCAGACCTGACGGCTTTCCTCACGCTTCTGCCGCTGGGGTGCCTCAGTCTTGGGCCACAAACACAGCATGGATGGTTTGGTGGACAATCACATTGCAATGTTTTAAATTTTTCTTTTTGTTAAAAAAAATAAATAAAGTAAGAGGGAAGAAAAAGTTATACACACATGTATCACAGCATTTTCAAAAGGCCTTCTGCTGCATTTACATTAGCAGTTCAGCCTCAGTTGTAAGCCTGGATGTAAGGCAGCTGGAAGATTAAAACCACATTGTTGGAAAGTCCGCTGAGATGTCCTCTTGGAGATTTTTATTGTTTTCTGGTTTTATTTTCTTGGATGTTTATTATTATTAATTATTATTATTATTATTATTTTCACTGGTTTGCTTCTCTCTAAAGTTTGGCAGGCAAAGAGAAAATGCTTTTCTACTTTTCCTCACACATTCTGTCCATTTTGTTTTCTGCATTTTAAGGAGAAAAAAACCCAACAAAACCCCAAAACCAATGACACGACTTGTGTCATCTTGTTTTCAGAAAGAAAAAGAACGTGGGTGGGTTTCTGATAATGGCCTTGAGGAGGTATGTTGTTGAAGTGGCTCAAATGCTTCATTTGCTTGCTGTTTACATTTTCCCTTCTGGCTGCAATGGACACGCTTTTTGTGTCATCCCCCCCACGCCTCTGCCCCCACCATGTGCTGTACAGATTCTGGTTCCAGATTCCCCACATGGATCCCCTGTTCCCCCTCCCAAATGGCAGTAGGTAGGTGCAACTGTAGGTTCATTTGACCTCTAAGGTATGATGCTGAAGTTAAGAGTTGGATGGAAGAGCCATGTGAGAGAAAAGCTTTCCCATCACTGTGAGAAAGAATGAAGCAACACAGAGTCCAGTGGAGATGTGAGTGCCATGTTGGACTCAGCTCTACCTTGGCACTGGCATTAATTTGAGATTTTATATATATATAATTATATATACATATATATGCATGTATAGGCATACCTAGGCATATATATATATATATATATATACGTCTTTGTGTGTGTGTGTATTTGTTTGCTATTTGTTTTAGCACACTGTCCCGTTCTCAGGTCTAGATTTGGGGCAGTTGGTCCTGGGGACAGGTTGGACAGAAGGGGCCAGAGTGCAGAAGAAGCCAGAGATGAGAGTGAGGCCCAGGCCCCCCCACGCACAGAACATGGACCAGCCATAGCCGTGGCTGATGTCGTCGGGCAGTCCGTACAGGTAGCGGGGGTAGCGGGACAGCTCAAAGTTGATTCCAGCCACGCACGTGCACAGTGAAATGATGCAGAAGGTTCCTGGAGGAGAGCGGGAAGGGGAGAAGGAGGGAGGAGAAAAACAAAGAGAGGTTAGAAGAGTGATAGACATACCCCTTTCCAAGCTGCACGAGAAGAGCTGGTGCGAGCAGTAAGAAAGTGCCTAAGGGAAGACGTTTGTATAGAGAGTGGCTTAGTCTGGAGGCTCCGTGGAGAAAGAATTGAGTGCCACCAGAGCCCTGAATATTGATCTGCTGCTGAACAGAGCTGTATGGAGAAACTTCAACAGGAACACTTTTTCATTATGAGCACTCCCATGGGAACCAGAATGCTCCATGGAACCATTGATTTTTCTGAAACTTTGCTTTACAGAGTAAATACAGAATGAATAATCTTGTTTTGACATTTTTGGGAGGAAAAATAACCTTGGATTTTTTGTTTCATTCCAGTTTCTCAGTGATAGGCTTTATAGAATATTACAATATACTTGTCATGTTCTGGCTCCGTTGAAATGTACATTTGAACTTAACGTGGGAGATTTTCTTCATGCTTTTCTTATATCAAAATACAGAATTTTTCATTATACAGTCTCCTTTTAAATATCACTAAAAAAATCTTTAAATCCTTCACAAAACTCAGATTCTGCCCTCTGCATGACTCCAGTTTCAATCCAGATGCCCTCTGCCACATTGCTGAAATCTTCAAAATATCCTGTTCTTGTTTTCCATCTCTGCAGAAATATTTAATTTCTTATTTCTTCCTGAGAACACAGCGAGGACAAACTTCCTAACTCTGTCAGGTGGTGTTATGGAAAGACACACATATCAGATGAGGCTGAACTTTATCCCACCCAGATGGGTTTAATTTTGATCTTTGGCCTCCAGCTTCATCGGAGCTAAACTCTGAGCTCCTGAAATGTCACAATTGCCACCCACACACCAAATAATGGATAGATACAGATGCTACACACCTGCCACAAGAGATAACGACTCACATCAGCGTGAAGTTGGTACTTTATTTTTCTCCTCTAATTCCTCCCTTTGTGGGCCTCTCTGAATTGCCTGGAGAGCCCTGGGTACAGAAGGCAGCCTCCAGGACACACACAGTCAGTCCTGTGCATCATCCCTCTGTTCATGCATGCATCAGTAGTGTGTGACGTGTGCTACCTCTGCAGCTCATCCTGCATCTGTTCACTTACAGCTGCTGGTGAGGAATGTCCTCTTCTTCCTGGTCCCATCCCTAAACCAGCATAATCTTCCAAAGCAGTCGCAATCTGCCCAGTCTCAATGACAAGCTCCTGTCTTCTGCTGAACAGATGTCCTTGCTTCTACTCCTTCCTGCCCCTGGCTCTGCTTCTCTTCTGCAACACTTTTGCTGCTGTTTCTCTGCTGCTTTGCTCTTTTTAGTTGCAGTTGCACTGAATAAATGAATTTGACCCTCCCCACTCTGAACACAGAGGTAAGATTATTTGGTGAATTCCCATGGAATTCGATTCAGAAACCGGGAGCATTTGCAGGAACATACCCAGATCACCAAAATGTGTGGACTTTCCATTATACCCACTTCCTTTATTTAGCAGGAACATCACATAGGTGTTGAATCTACAGGCAAATCTCTATCATGGACCTGCAGTGAGATCACTGTTATGGTTCCCTCTTCTGATCACTGCTATGCCTGCTATGGCCTTTTCTCCACTGTATTTTGGAATGTCACTTGTAGATAGTCTCTGCTGTAAAGGTCAGGTGTTTCTGCTAATGCCAGGTACAGCTGCCAGATGGCCCAGGATATTCACAAATATTATGGGAGTGCCACTGGGCACCAGTGAGGACCAGTGAGCTGCTGCAGTAGGTACTCTGCCTATTTCATTCAAAACAGTCTTCTTGCCTCCCACCAGCACCCCAGCAGTCTGCAACCAGTGATCTGGATTCTTGCAAAAGCCTTGTGAGATCCCAGGCTCTGGAGTTGTACTATACTACTTCAAAGCACAGAGTAGGATAAATGGGACATCACCATCCCAAAGTCCATTAGTCAAAAAATCAGGTTGTTTGATTAAAAACCACGTTTCCTTTCCATGTTTTACTATGTTACTTAAGTTATTCAGTGATATGAAGATGTTTGACAAGAATGCAGTTGTTCCCTGTGTTCTATGTCAGAATGACTAGAACATTGTGGGATCGGGGAAGAAATGATGCCTCGGAGGCACTGTGATCTGAACTGAGCTCTGTGGCTTATTTCAAATGGTTGTGGTTAGAAAATGACAAGGAAGGCCTTTCTTTGCTAGTCAGAACATGGTAATTTCTGCTCTCAAAATATAAGATTGTTAAGAGAGGTGGGTGGGAAAATCTGTGTGGCCAGACTAAAGCTGCATTTGCTAAGTACAAAAAGGGAAGGAAATAACTTTGGATTTCAAATACTCCCCGGGGTTTCACGCTTTGTCTTGGCTGTTTTGTTCACAAGCTCTTTAGTGCAATGAGTGTTGCTTACTCCTTGTATTTGAGCAGTGCCCAGTATATTGGCACTCCACCTTGCTGAGGGTATTCTGCCCCTTAACAAAGGAACAACAAAGAGAAGCATGTAACAACACTGGAGAACTAAGCAAATCACAAGCATGAGACTTCTCTAAGAAAAGCTTGGCCCCTTTCTGGAGAATGTGCTAACACATGGTGACAAATAATGGCTGCCATGCACAATGTCACAGAGTGCAGAGCACAGTCCTCAGCCTGTCATCCCCCAGTGCTTCTGCAGGATGTCTTGTACAACACAGACTCCTCTGTCTCTCTAGCACTGTTCATTGCAGACACAAAAAATGCCATTTTATGCCATCTAGAAAAATCTTTATGGCCATTTTATGAGTCCTATGTGTTGCTTGTGTTCAGCCAAGCAAGGAAGTTCCTGCCTATAGTTAATCTGGCCTCTCACCAGGAAGGCTACTGATGAAAACCAAGTAAGGTTCCTACCTTACTTGTTCAGTAGCTTTTCCTCATGAACTGGCAGTCAGAACACAAAAGATCATCCTTGCAAATTGCACAGTTGTTGGCCATTGTAGTGAGGGAGTCATGGGTAAAAGGGATGCAGAACATGAGCTTACCCATGGAAATGAAGCCTCTGCTAGTCCAGGTAAGACATGGAGCCGAGGTGGCAGGAGGAGGGAGGCTGTTGCTGCTGCCCACGACACTCTGCACTACAGACACAGTGCTTCAGAGGCAGCAGCACTGCAGGAAGTCATGAGCATTCCCAATCCTATGATCCTTTTTCTCCCCAGAAGTCAAACTGAACCCTTCTGCAGTTTCCTCCCAAGTTTTTGCTGTCAGTGAAGTATCCTCCTACATGTGCATTAATGCCTCAGATCCCCTGGAAACTTCATCGATACAAACTTTAATTTCTTTGTGAAAAACACTCCCCATAGCTGTGGTCCAAGCACATGACCAGACCTGAATGTTGGTGGTCCAGCCATGGCCCTGACACAAAATGTGAATGGCAGGTGTCAATAAGAGCTCACTGGTACATGAGCTGCACAGGGAAATAAAGGCCATGTCCTTCAGCAGTCTCACAAAGCAGAACTCACAGAGCAGAACTCACAAAGTTCTTTGTGCTGGGATTTACGCTTCATCCTCCAAAGTGAAACCTAATGAATGAGACACGGCAACAGTGGGATTTTTGACAGGTAATTCACGTGTCACTGCAAAACGCTTCAATCAAGTGAGAGATGAAATTTCATGTAAAGCTGTGTCTGTGCCACAGAAACTGCTGTTTGACATGTAGTCAAACCTCCATCCTGACTCCTTGTCAGGTAGCCTCCCTTCATCTTGGCCCGGTTCTGGCAGTCCCTGTCCTGCTAATGGCTTGATGATCATCAGTGGTTTGAGAACCTGAGCTATTAAATACCTCTTGGTTATCTTGTGCCCATCTTTCTTATATATTAAAAAGTAATATTAAAAATTACACTGGATGTCCCTTTAATTTAGAATGGAAGGTTTTTTTAGGACAGAGATGAACTTGTTTCCTTTATATGTATATAAGACTGGGGTCCTGCCATACTTGCTGAAGAGGCAGACATGGTCTAAAGAGGGATGGCAGGGAAAGGTAATGTCAGTGTTGGTCAAAGACTAATTTCATGTGGATTATGAGTCAGAGCCCTTTGCTGTAGCTGTTTTCAAGCATGATTATATCAAGCAGTGCCATGGGCCTCTGCTGCAAGGAATTATTGTTTTCTTTTTTGTAAATGTCCCTTTCTTTCCAATCAGCCCAGCTGTGTGAGGGTCTGCAATGCCTCCACAGTTTTTAAACCTCACCTCCAGGGTAGAGCAAAACTGCTTGTGAGTGAACTGATTTAAACACAAACAGGCTCAAATCATCCATAGCAAATCTGTTTGAATTTTCCCTGATGCTAGTATCCCCTTGAACCATGTCAGAAGCCACGTCCTTCACCCACAGACCTGGCTCAGCTTCCAGAGCAATGGAGCTTGAGGATTTCCCAAGGTCTGTGATGTCCTGAGACAAGAACTGGTGCCTTTTTTAGATGCACTGCAGATGAAGGGGAACCTTCGTGGTGCTAAGGCATAAACAGACCCTGCTGGCAGGAGCTACATCTAAACAACCTCATCCTTATTATTAGAGAGGAGGTGTCTGACTGAAACCTGAAGGAGACATCACCAATATGAATGCATGGGAAATCCAAAAAGCCAGTAATTAAAATGATCTGGGCACCAAGCCCATTTCTGAGACCCTCCTCCTACAGATCATTTGTCTCATGATTTGGAAATCATTTCCTTCGCATCTGACAGAATGATGTTCATTCCCTCCCTTCCCCCCACAACAGATAGAAATGACTCACAAACTGTGCTGTCAGATGTACAAAGTAAACAACCCCAAAAACTGATTCTTCTCACCTTCTGTTATTTTTTAAAGCATATAGAAATGTCAAGTATTACTTATAAATTGGTAGATAAAAAGAGAACTGCAAAGGTATGGATTTTAAGATGTCCTTTGAAACCATGCAGTTTTCAAATAAATGTAAATCTCTGCCTTTTAAAGTATTTCTAGTAGCTTCTTGTGGCCACTAATGTCTTTGAAAGGAGTGCTGTTTACTTAATTATCATCACTTTCCTTTATTATAGGGCTACAGGAGAAAAAAAATCTCACAAGTGAAGCATTATCTTTACTTTCTCTCTGCCCTACTAGCTTTTACTATTTTCAAGGTACATCAAACAAACAAATAAAATTTGGTCTGATCCTAAAGTGGAGTGTGTAGCATTAACTATTTAAATTGTATCCAAATCAAATGAAATTATTGAAGAATACACCGAATTCCCTCCCAATACAGTGATGACAAAAGCCTTTTGGAGGGAGGGTGCAGCTTTGCAGTAAACTCCTTCTGTGCACGGATTAAACGCTTCAGCAGCACGCAGCTCTTGAGAACACTTTATTGCTCTGTGCATACATGCATAGAATATAAATTATTGCTTAATTATGTACTGTTCCAGCAGAAGAAGCTTGCAGCATCACCAATAGGCTGCAGAATAGCAAGGGGTTTACTGGAAAATTGCCCTTCTGAAAAAAGCAGAGATGGAAGGATAAATCTGACTGGATGATGGAGATTTAGTGCGGTGTCCTTGTGAGATCACATCCCCACCTGGGCTGGGATTTAATGCATTTTTATCTTATACCATGGACCAGATAAACTGCAGGCTCTGTCATGATATTGCATTATAGTCACTCTCAGAATGTGGTTTGCATTTGGCCTTTGGCCTCCTGCCTCACAAGGTGCCAGAGGTGCCCAGAAAATGCCAGAGCTGTGCTCTGCTGTGTGCCACCTCCTCTATGTGCCTGTCTAGGGACTGCTGCTGCACAAGCTGTAATTTCTTATGGCACCAGAGAATTATGTGTCCTCAGCTACAGACCCAAACACTTATTGGGGACCATGCTTAGGCTTGTGCAAATCAGTATCTCATATATAGGAACAATGCTACAGCAGCTGAGGGCTGAACTCCAGTTTGCTCTGCTGATACAAGTGTCAGTCCATATTTCACACTGCAAATTTGCACATGGTGACATTTCCATGACTGTATCCCTCGGGGCATGGGACTGCACAGGGAGTGGATGCCCATGCTGTGCACAGCCGCAGCCAGTGAGCTACAGCGATGAGCAAGCACTCTCTGGAGCTGTGAGTTGGCACGTAAGGCAAAAGCAACACTACTTAGCTAAAGGCACAAAGGTTTGCTGGACTAGGCAGAGAAGAAAGCTTTCAGATCAAAGCCCGAGTGAATAAACTTCTGAGTACTTTAGCAATGGTGATTCCTATGACCCAACCAAAATAACCTAGCAATAATAAAGTGGGTTGACTACAGCCATTAAGCAAACATAACAAGTCATGAACTTGCATCCACAGCACAGGAGACAGCAAAAATTGTGCCAGTTGTAGCACCATGATATTATTGCAATTTTACTGGAGCATAAAGCAAAAAAAGCACCTCAGTGTCAAAATGAAGAAAAATTCTAATCCAAAGTTAGAAAAATTATCCCATCCGTGTGCTGGCAAGCACCATGCTTGGCAACATATACAGAGGCTTCTGGCAGGGTCTTTCATCCTCTGCAATGTGGAGCTCACAGCATGACCCAGGCAGAGGCCAAAAGATTAAACAGAAAGAGACGCTGGAGGTCTGAAGAAACTCAAGTGACTCCATCACACCTCAGATTTGCCTCAGATGACAACACATAAGTTTAGTATCAAGCTGTACCTTAGGCAGGTGCTTCCCACCCTTGGCATTTGTCAGAGCTAAAGGGACACTTGTGGAGTCAGGTTGGGTTTGCCTTGTCACAGGACATGGTCTGTAGTATGAGGAATCTGTGCACCATGTTGCATCTGGTCTTTTAGTAATGAGCTCATTACACCTCTAAGTATGTAAGACCATTTTCTTCCAGTCAAAAAACTGGACATCTCTCAGAAGGAGCCTCAGAGGATTTGTGTAATCTTTCTTGTGCAGGAAATCCTGAATTGCTGAAAAGTCTACTAATAGATGTTCTTCAAGACAAGACTGGAGAACAGGTACAACACAAGTAAATTCAATGCAACCTTCTTCCATATTGCCTACTGTGTGCCACTATAAATACTTCTAGAGGGAATATTTTCAGGTCTAAAAGGATAGTTAGTCACGTGCCTTTTAAATACTACTGTTTGCTGAAGGCAGTACTAAAGAAGTCATTGGGAACTTGGGGTGATGGTGGTGGCTACCTGATTTGGATATTTTCCCCTTTAGGTACTGGAGAAAAGCCCATCAATTCATTTTTGTCAAGTGACCAAAGGACTCTTTGCTTGTACAGCTTTCAGAATCTTTACTACAAAAGTCTGTGGGTTCTATTACTGTTTCCCTGAGTTGACCTGTTAGGAAGAGAAAATCCTTTCTATATGTGCTGATACAGTTACTGACAGAGAATAGTCAGAAATCAAAATTAAATGCAGTTTTGTCTGGTCAGCAAGAACCACTTAGTGCAGGGCACCCCTATGAAGCTTACATTATCCACATAAATGCCTGCAAGCAACAAACTAGACTGACACTGTACAGTCCTAAAGGACCATGCTGAAATCTCCTTTCCTGTGGCAAAGGAAATACCTGCTCATCTTCTGTAGCCCATACAAGTACATTGGCATGACTCATCTCTGTATGCCCTGGAAGAGCCAGGTTGGGCAGAAATGAGGAAGGCCCTACTCATTTATAGTTTTTTCCAGTTGTTTTTTAAATGCAGTTTCCAGTGTCCAGTTGGACTCTGTCCAGACAGATTAGACCAAGCAAGTGCGGCAGTGATTTGCCCAAGGGGAATGTTGTTTTCTGAGCTGACAACCTGAGGAGCAAAGAAAGTGAATCTAAATCTTGCTGCAGCCTCTGCATTTAAAAAAAAGATCTGCCACACACAGAAATTTCCTCCCCATTCTCTCTGTAAGGTTTTCTTTCTGTCTAGCAAATCATGCCAGTATTAATCTTCCTTCTGTTGCATGTGCAGTCTTTCCACTTTCATGTCAGGCATCCAAACAGCTCAGCAAAATTTCCTTTTAAAAAGACCAACCCAATAATAAATGCCAGTTTTGTTTTCATTGTCTTCCTTTGGCTTTGGTGCATCTTGCCATTGTAATTCAGAAGCCAACAACAGATCAAAGGCCTCGTGACATTATTAAAGGATATGGGACAACCACTGAATTTTAAAACACACAGAACTTGTTTTCCAGGGCTGTGGGTGGGGAAGTCTTTTGTATTTCTACAGAATCTGTCTCCTCTGCTTTATTCCTACTTTATTTTACCTTCTGTCAGCCCCCCAAAGACCTACTGACATTCCTGAGAAGGAACTTGATTGCACGCCCTTCACGGAGCATGAAGTTGTCTGTTCTTGTAACTTTGGAAGGTACTGATGCTTCTGCCAGTACCTCCCATCCTGGTGAGGGAGAAATTACAAATCAGTATAGCTGACTTAAAATGAACACACAGAGGAATATGAACAGCTCTTCCTGCTGAAAAGCCAGACAGAGCTGACTCCTTAATTTACTGCACACAAAGTTCAGGGAGACAGATTTGAGCTAGGACAGAAAAACAATGAATTTAGAGGTGCGCATACACTACTTGCCCTGTCTTTTGCTCCAGACTATAAGATCTCTGCACCTCATTAAAGAAGCTTTTTCTCTCCTTCTCCTAAGTGCCAGTGCCCTCTCATGATCAGGTACAAGGCTAATGAAATTGTGTTGGTATTTCTTTCCCCACAGCCTGCAAGTGCACATCTAGGAGCATCAGAAATGAGCCACAGGAAAAAAAACAACCCACAACACATTTGAAGGTTGACTTTGAAGTCAGCTGATAATGTTTCCATGGAGATCAAATGCTATGGAATTGACAATGAATTCTCTTGTTGAGCCTTTCCTTCCAGGGGAAAAAAAGCCCCACAGAACAATACTTCTAAATGACTACACTCTGCAGTACAGTTGTGTTATTGACCTGCAAAAAACACATCTATATCCTAACTCTGTTTTCTTATGGAGATGTTACCTCAGGTTTCAACATTTCAATGCCAGGTATTCACCCAGGAATCAGATATATTCCTGAGGTACTAGAAAAAAAAATAATATCTAGTGAAAATAATATTCTATGAGACAAAAGATATAACTCTGCATTTGAACTTATGCTGTAAATGAGAGTTATGATTCCCCTTGAGGAGTATTATAACATGAAATTATAAAAGAGTATTTCAGTTGCTGATAGGCAGTGACACACAGATGTCTGTATTGCAAAAGTGAGTGATCTGTCCTATTTCCAGAGTCTCCTATTTCCTTTTCAAAATGAGTGCCAGCATAAGTAAATAAATGCAAAATGTGTTGTTGGTGCACCAGAGAGGAGAGAGAAGTACTAGCAGTTGAGATGTAACATGGACCCCCAGCTCTTTTAAGCCTTGTCCTGCCATCTGCTGAGCAACTTTTTTCTAGCTGGGAAATGCTCAACAGGCCATCCCGGCAATATATTAACCTCAAAAGATGGCAAAGGGAATGTATGTCTGCCTGAGTGATTTCCTAAATCTTTATTTTTTGAGTGAAAATAGGAAATGAGATAGCATTCAAAAGGCAAGAGATAACAGTTGCTGACACTGTTGGATGGTTCACTGGTCTGGATGAAGAAGCAGTTCCAGTTCTACACCATATCAGGACACGTGCATGTACAGAGAATCCATATCCACACATATGTGTCTGGATGTGAATCTGTCAGTATCCTGGTTTTGAAAGACATGAGAAAAGAAAAGCCACGCTTCAGACTCCAGAAACCTGGCCTAAAATGGGACCAAGGAACATGACCTTGAACCAGGTCTGTGAGAGACACCACAAACTGTGCAGGGAGAGATGTTTTAAAGGAATCATAGGAGTGCTTAGGAGATCTCTGAGATCATCAAGTCTGACTGTTAACCCAGCACTGCCAAATCCACCACTAGACCATGTTCCTAAGTGCCACATCTACACAGCTCTTGAATGCCTCCAGGGATGGTGACTCCTTCTCTGGGAAGCCTGTTTGAACACAGAGGATTTTTGCTATTACTTGTACTTTTGCTATTATTTGCACTTTTGGTGCAGAGGTTTTTGCAATCTAAAGCTTCCCTGGCACAATTTGAGGCCATTTCCTCTTGTTCTATGATTTGCTACTTGGAGAAGAGATCAACCCCTTCATAGCTACAATTTCCTGTCAGGTAGTTGTAAAGAGGAATAGTCTCCCCTGAGCCTGTCTTCTCCACAGTTAAGAACCCAAATTTCCTCAGTTACTCCCCATAAAGAGGGACACATCCTTAAAAACAAAAAAGGATATTTTTAGAAACAGGTTGACTCTTATTTCCTGAATATGAATGCTCTTGGCCTTGTTACATTACTTCCTGATGGGCATAAAGCCTGCTTTAGTGCTCTGAGCTCTGCTTCACCTCACAGGTCCAAAAAGACCCTCATCAGCTCCTTTTCTGCCTTCCACAACACCCTTGTCATGTGTTTGAGGGTTTTAAACAATCAAGAGCCTTGGAGAGGTTTAAACATTTAAAGCCTATTAATGCTGTACATTAACTCAAGCTTGTTCCAACTCAAAGCCTTAAATCACTTTAGAGCATAGTGCAAAATTTAGCCAAAAGCACAGGTAGGAGCCACAGGGTTCACGTGTGTGGTGGGGGAGGCTTGGCAGAGGGGGGAATCATTTTGTTGTGCTGAGCCTGATCTCCAACATTTTCATAACCCATTTATGACATCTCTTGATACAAACCAGCCTGTGTCTCCATCTGGAGGTCAATCCACATAAATAAGTTCTCACAGTGGTCTGTAGGGAGTTTTGCCAAATTTTTAAGCTCTTCTGCAGTCATCATTAATTTAGAACCTCCCACAGGAATAAAACATGATTGGTATCTCATTTTTTTTTCTAGTATTCCAACTTGTTTTAAATTATAAATACTCTTCAAAGTGGCCAAAGGTATTATGCCTTTGTGAAAACTGTGTTTATCCCAAGC
Organism: Agelaius phoeniceus; assembly: GCF_051311805.1. NCBI lineage: Eukaryota > Metazoa > Chordata > Aves > Passeriformes > Icteridae > Agelaius > Agelaius phoeniceus. Next base: position 13,461,738 of record NC_135269.1, read on the forward strand.
TTCACAGTTCACATTCCAGTAAATTACTGCAGATCTTGGTTTTTCTAAAGATCTCAGGCTGCTGTTTATGGTCTGTCTGCATACACTTGTGCACACACATGTGCATTCATATTTGCCTTTACATAGGGAAAAAAGTAATTGATGTAAACTGTCTAAAACTATTCCTTTTTTTGTGAAGAAGCACAAGAAACTGAACTTTCAAAGAATAATGTTGTATAAATGAGATATATATATATATATATATGATCACAGGAAATACCTTCCATATTCAGTGTTGTGGTTGATCATGTCACCACAAGTAAACATTCTGAAGAATGCGTAGAGACCTTGATTATTAATGAAAAATAGAAATCCTAGGTGCCCTGTGGGACATATCATATTTCCCAATGATTTCCAAGGAATGCCTCTTACTTTCTCCCTTTGTTTATCTTTCTCTTTGGCAGCTACTATGAAGGTACTTCATAGCTGCCTAGGAGATGTCAGTCACAGAGCTTTGCCTTACACCTGCTACATTAAATTGTTCCATTTTTGTTAAATTATTCAGCAATGGAAGGATTATTTTGAGACGGCAGGACCACAGATGCGTAGAATAAACACTCTTATTTTCTACCGTTCCGTGCTATTTTCAAAGTACAGTGAGTTAAATTTGAGACTCAAATGACTCAACAGCTGGTAACAACCCATGGCTGCAAATCCACAGATGCCTCTGTTGTCATCTCCTCACACATGCACAGCACAGGCGGAGGAAGCCCAGCCAGGGGGTTTGGAAGACAAGGCTCTCTGTGGAGGTGGGAGTGAAGAGGATACGGACGTGTGCAACACAGCTACACCGACAGCAGCTCCCAAGCCCTGGTTTGAAGCCCCACTTTCTGATGGGGTTGGCATCCCAGCCTGGCCATCAGCTCCTGGGCCCAGCGAGTCATGCTGTGACAGCTGATGGCACTGGCACAGAGCCCCGGGTGTGTCCCCATCCCTGCTGGCACCTGGCGACAGCCCCACGTGAAGCGTGGCACAGCTGGGGACAGGAAGGTGACCCAGTCTAAATGGTCTGTCCATCCTCTGGCTGTGAGGATAATAAAGCATTTTGTTGCCTTTTCCCTGGACTGAGGAAAGGAATATTTTGCAAGTATTTCTGAGAAGGCTGGAAATTACTTATTAAAAGCTATTTCTCCCTGTTGAGAGCTTTTTGCAGATTGAGGAGTTTTTGCAAGACAATGGCCATATTCAACCGATGCACAATCCAGATGCCTGCTTGTACTAATGGACAATGGACATGTTCACAAACAATGAATAATGGACATATTCAGAAATGGGGTTGCTATATCCTTGAAAAGGGTACAAGAAGAAGAGTCATCAGGACTCAGCAAGTTTGTCAGCAAGCTTGGGAAAGTAAGAAGAAAGTGAGTCATGGGTGGCCAGATGACCACAGCAAGACGCGTGAAAAATTAGATGATCCAATCAGCATTCTAATTGAGACACATGAACAGCTAGGATTAACCAATCATGTATTAGCTAGAGACACGTGGACAGTAGAGATTTATTATAAACATAGTCTTTTTAGGGATAATACATTTTGCTTCACTGGATCATATTGGTTATGGTGTGATGTCCCTGAACCTCTACACCCCGCATCTCCCTAGTTTAAAATTTAAAAAAAAGAACACACTCATAACATACATAAGTGGGTTTTTCTTTATTTCTTTTAAAAAAAATTCTCTCTTGCCTATCTGAAATAAAACATTACATTATGCCAACACACCTGCATAACTTAATTTTTTATTCCCTCTCACATATCTTTCCTGCCTGCTTATCTTTACTGCAGCAGCCAGCATTGGAATGAACAGGTGATCACCTCTGCTGTGGGAAAGATTTAAAGCTTTTCTAACCCTGACCTAGGTCCTCTGAGTATGGACAAGCTACAGAGAGTAATGTCTCTGCAGCACCCTTAGAGGGGGTCAGAAGAAGCCCAAATTAGTGGCAAAAGTGGAACTGGCAAATGGCACTGGAAGCCCTCAGACTGGCAGATCACCACTGGTAACAAGGGAGGAGAGGATGAAAAAAATTCCTGATTTTTTGAAAGCAAATGCTAGAACAAAAAATCAGGCCAGAAGAACTCCATACTACTACTATATGTGTACAGCATGACTTCCAGGCCTTTCAGTGCCAGTAGAAAAGGAAGTTTCAGACTCCCAAGCAAAGCTCCAAGCCCAGTACCTCAGGCAAAAATATCACTAGGCAAAGACAAGAAATGAGCTGCTATATGAGACTCCAGATCATTTTATTACAGAACTGCATGGTGAAGGCAAATCACATAGGAGGGCATTTAACAGCTGGAATAATTTCCAAATAGACTAATTAGAGACTGAATTATTAATGGTAAAACCTCTAATTGGCTCAAAGCAAGGTTACAGCAAAGAAATTCACTTGACTTTGCAAAGAATAATGAATATTTGCAAGGCTAGTAAAATTACATGCTTCTCTAAGGAAATTGGTAGCAAATGGGGAAAAAACCATAAAGTCATCCTAAAGTGTATGTCACAAGACAAAACTGGCAGAGACCTGATAAGAGTGAAGAAAACAGGTAAAAGAGTAAACAAGTGCAGAGATGATTTATTACATTCATTTGCAGTAAATTTGGAACGAAATAAGACAACGCAGAAGTCTCTCCCTGAAGGGCTGCCTTGTTAGGCATGCAGTAAAACCCCTAACTATTTCACTGAAATGTGTTCTCAGTACAAATTACAGACTTAGAAAAGGAAAATACATGGATGTGCAGCTGATGGACAGAGCTCTGGTAAGTATTATAAAATGTCATTTTTTGTCAGTCTTTTAATACATTTGCAAAGGCAAGTGAGGTAGCACTGGCCAGGGATAATTGTGTGCTGAGGCAAGTACCAGAACATGATATTGGAAGTGCCATTTTGTATTTCCAGCTGGGACAACAGACAGCAGTTCAGCAGGGAGATGCACAAGCTAGAGAGGGGGAGGATGAAATTACTGCCAAAACACTGGATCATGCCACCAGGAGGCAGCCACCCCACTTTCCCCACAGCAGGCACTGATGAGGAGGAAAAGGCTTTGAAGTATTTAGGTAAGAAGTTTGCCCTGCCCTCAAATTAGAAATAATGCAAGCCATATGATATTTCAAAACAGCCGAATGAAATCAGCTGGGAAAACCTCAGGCTATCAGAGATTGTCTTTAAAAAGATGATTTTATAAAGCAATACAGTAACAGAAGATGTGGTGAGGTTGGCTTCGCATGACTGCAAACCTGAGATGCTGAAACAAGAAAATCCTGTGGATGAATTTGCTGGAGAGTAGGTAGAAAAACCGAGGGTTAGATGGATCAGCTTGTCTGGTGATCATGATTCTGGAAATATTCACAAACAACTTGATGGAGAGCTGAAAGAAGGGATTCCTGGAGACCATGGAATTTGCCTTGGTAGAGTTACCAGTGTGCCAATTTGTAGCATCTCAGCTCTTTGGAGCTGGAATGACATTTGACCTTGACAATATTGGCTAAATTAGATGTCGAGGGAGTGAAGACACCAACCAAAAGAACTGGCAGGTTTGCCATGAAAATAAACCCAAACTAGTCAAAGATTTGAATACTTTCAAAAGAACTGCTCAAAGCCAGAAAATGTAATCACCACTTCCTGGGAACTGATGAGGTGGCCACGTCTAGACCTGAAAATGCAAAGGCATAGTTTTGGTGCAAATAAATTTACTTTGGTCAAAACACAGTACATAAAATATCGCACATGCATTTCCTCAGGTAGATGTTTAACTGAATCCCTGTTAGACTAGGTACTTTATGAGCATGAAAGCATCACGTTTGCCACAGGACTCTGACATTTGGAAGTAGTGTTACAGATGCTCCTAAGGTTCCAGAAATTACTATAAAATTAGAAAATTACTGGTTGGAGCTTTTACTGGTGCACAGATTTTTGCTAATTTGCATGAAGAGAAAACACAAGAACCTGCAAGAGGATGTGCTTGGAGTCATGTATAATTTGAGTGTGACCCACTTCTGTAATAGAATTAAACAGTCTCAAGCAAGATGAATAAAATGAACTGATCACAGTGAAATTTAAGAGCACAATTCCATATGAAGAAACTATCAAAAAGGGAAACTCTCCCACCTTGCAGGCTAAAATTATACTGACAATACTGGAGAGTAACAATAGTGTAATTCTACGTATAGGAGGCTGTGCAACAGTACCATCATGCAAAGTGAGATAAAAAGTGCTAAACATAATTTACAGTATCCATCTGGCTCTGTAGAAGAGGAGGGACTGAAAAAAATCCTACTGTGGTCAGGCAAACACTGTTGTTCAAGAGAAGGAATCCAAGTATAAATTGTACAATAAATACCAAAAATTATGCAAAAGACCTGTGGAAGCCATAAGGGATCTGTGATTGCTGTTGATACAGATACATTTGGACTAAACAGAAAAGATGAATTATTAATAATTTTTAGCTTGTTATAAAACATGCAGAATAGCAGTGTAAAACAGAATCTAAATCATAGTTTACTTGTCCTGGATTCTGGATGAGCTAAAAACCAAATAATGGCCTGCATTTTGTAAATGACCTGTTTCAGCAATTTGCTTGAGAAATTAGATCAAGCAAAGTAAAGCAAGTCCTTATGAGGCACTGCCACATGGGTTAGCAAGAGGACTGTTTGGTAAATATAATAAAGAACCAGAGGTCCAAGCAAACCATGTCTGGTCTTATTAGATTATTATAGCACGCTTCTCAGTGTTCTGTTGAGATTTCCCGTTCAAAGAATTATGGGCAATAAGGGACAAACCCCATAGATATGTTAAGCTGGCAATATTTAAGCATTGAAAAAGAGCTATTTGCCTAGAAATAAAACCAGAACAAATGCTACAAACGTAGCCAAGTGGTGTTGAAAATGGAAGGGAAGGTTAGATTTCAGTCTGATTCTATGGCTACCAGTTGAACACAGTCTTCTCTCAGCTGCAATGAGGTCAGATGGCAGAAACCTTCCAAAGCAGTTTTCCCATTACTGGATCTGAGAAAAAGGCAAAACTAAGAGGCACTCTGTCTCCATGCATTTTAGGAAACAGCATGGTAATATGTTGACAGCACTTATGGCATGACAGAAGCAACAGTTTTGTATTCAAATGCTGTCCAGCAATAAAAGAGTTTAAATTAAAAGACTCATTAGCTGTAAAAGGAATGACCATGTAACACATGACACAGTCTGAAAACATTGATAGCTACTGACTTTTAGATTAGATGTCTCTAGTTGTGTATTTTATTAACTGACTGCTTCAGTTTGTAGATGTTACTTTATGCCCACTTGCTGTTAGAAGAAATCAGTTTAGCAGTTGCTATTGACTTGTGCAAAACAAGAAAGAGGGTAACCTTTGGGTAATACTGATCCACGTGTCTGCACTGAAGCAGAAAATAAGTTTGATCTTCTCCCAGCACATCTTTATTTATAATATTACACATCTTGACAGAATTTGGCAGATAAAATAATCTGGTGCCTCTCATTTAAATTAGTGTTGTGTTCCAACTGCTGGATCTGGTTATTATTTTGTCTATGCAAAGAGCATGCTACTATCAGATGGCTTCCCACTGCATAGGTACTTCCACTCTGTGTTCAAGTCAATTACAAACCTTCTGGTAAACAGTTTCAAGCAATTGGCTTTTTGTGGCATGCTGTCTTTTTCTTGTTTTTCAAACCACATTTTTGTAGTTCTTCTGCAAACCTCTCCCATTCTTTCCACATTCTCCTTTAGCATTAACACCTGGTTAGGATGTCCAGAAATAGTTTTGCTTAGCCCAGAGATAACCCCACGTCGTGGTCTCATTGCATAGTCCATAAAAAAAATAACACATTCAGCTGCATTGCACTGAAAGCTCCTGTGCAGCTGGATGGTCCCAGCACCCACGATTCCAGAGAGCTTTGCAGAGCCACTGCTCTTTGAGAAGGAGCAGCTTGTTCCATGGGGATGACTGAGGCTGCTCCCAGTTGCATGACCTTGGCTCCATCTCCACTGAAATGTGTGTTGTTTGAGCACTCCAAAAGATGGCTTTGTAAGCTGTGAGTGACCCATTTCCTTACACACAGTTAAAACTGAATCTCTTTTCACCTGGAAACTTTATCAGTCATCTTTCAAATCCCTCACAAATAACCTGGAGCTAACAGGTTAACAGGTAATCTCTGCAGCCGCACTGGAAACCAACCCATATATAATGATAATTTCCGAATAGCAAACAAGACATAGCTAGTTTCTAATAAATGTAACTTTTCTGTACTTATTTAGTATACTCTTAATGTTTTAATCTGAATGTTGGGCTGTAGTAAGTTAAATACCACACAGATATCTGAGCAGATTAGAGTAAAATGGCCCCTGTGCAAACTAGGCTTTTAAATAAATAAGAAACACCGAGCTTATCTGGCAAACCATCGCCTATAATGTTTTGACACCCACAAGAAACCATTTACAGACATCCCCATGAAGACCAGTGTGTGCTTGCACAAGGTTCTAGCAGATTTCAAATGTGTTTGTGGGCACAGAGAACTGATGTCTAATGTCACCAGCACAACACCACTAGAACATAAATACTTGTTACTCCAGCACTTAACTCCTCTTCTGGGACTACAGAATCTCTCCTCTATGTCACACACTGATCTGTGTCACACCACAGTATAGATAAACAGATGATAAAATGCACAGAAGTGATGATCTGCCTGGAGGGCAAAAACCCAGCTAAACAAAAATCAGCAGCAGAGAAAAGAAGAGAGAACAGAAGTAGTGGTGTTCACTTCGAGGCATTCACCCAGAGCTGTGTTTGGGACTTGACTTTCACACCCTTCATTTCAAGTAACTGTGCCTTGAAATTTGCTGCTAACAGAAATGTTGATGGCATCTGTAGTAAGGAAGGCTGGTCCATTACATGGGAAATGCTGGATGACCTTCAGGGCTGTTGTAGTTGGAATGGGAAGAAGTTCAAAAGCAGAGTGTGTCAGGGTATGGACCTGGGGGTTAATAAACCAAACCTCTGCTGTAAATTGGGAGAGCATCAGTAGGAAAGTACAAAGGTGGAGAAAGGTCTGCATGTCTCACCCAACTGCAGGATGACCGTGGGTCTCCAATGTGATGCAGCATGAAAAAAGCAAATACAACCACAAAATACTTCAGGCAAGGAATCACCAGCAGGGGAAGGAAACCATCACAACACTTATACAAGGCATTGATTAGACCTTGTTAGGGAATGGTCCTTCTCATCCATATTTGAGAAAGGCAAGTACAAACAGGAACAAGTGGGAGAAAAGGCTGCTAGATTGATAATTATTCTTACAGAGAGAAGTCTACAAGAAAGTGTATGTAGAGTGGGAAGAGGAACACAGAGAATGCTCTTCATAGGTACAGCAAAGAGAAATATAAACTAAAGGTTACATTTGACTCATGAGCAACTGATGAGTAATAAATATAGATTATAACTCTCAGCACAGTTTCTAGGTATCAAAGTGTCCCACTGTGGAATTGGATAGTAGTGGGAATAACATCTGCATAATCCTTGGATTTTTATTACTGAGCTTGCTAAGTGACAGTGTTACATCCAACAGGGGAGTACTGCACTAAAACACTCAGATTAACCTTTGTACTACCATGAGTTACAGACACTCCAGACAAGTTTTGTGATGGAAGTTAAATGTAACTATGACTGCATGATCCTTGATATGCACCAGAAGGAGCTCAGAATGAAACCAAGTCCAGATCAGGCAAAACAACTCCGAAAACATATTTTCAGTGACATAGAAAAGGAGGGACATATGGAAAGTGGCAACATGAAAACAACAAGAAAAATGCATTTCTTCAAACAGCACCATCCTTACCTCCCATGAGGAAGAGAAGCCCTGCCACATACTGCATAAGGCCTCGGTCCCAACAGCACCCCAGGACGCCGATAATCCACCCAAAGAGGATGATGGCCACGGCCATGCCCATGAAACCAGCGGTCATCCTGCGCAGATCTGCAGTGGGGAAGACACAAAAACAACATGAGTGGGAACAGAGATAAATCAGCATCATCAGGGGTTCATAACAGTCTTAATCCAAAATGCTACTGGTCTGCAAGGACTTCAGTGTGTGTGGTATAGGATGATTTAAGTAAGGGTGATTCAGAGCGAGGACAAACCACAAATTAAGTCACTGGCTTGGGCTGGGGAGAGAGAGCAGCTGACTGTTTTAGCACACAATGAAGCTCAGTGCAGATACACTCAGGTGACTTGTGACAGCTTGCTCAGGAGCTAGAAGTTGTAAAATGGCCTCAGTGCAATGCAGTGCCTAATAACTCCAGTCTCTGGGCACTAGCACAACATCTGTTTACATCTTGCCTTCTCATCTCTGTCCATTACTCCCCAGCATCCAAAGGATGTCCCTGCTCCAACTGATCAGCAAAGCAGTTTCTTATGCTTTGTGCCAAGCACAGACATGACAGAGCATGCACCTCAATTGTCACCCCTGCGTGTCACTGAGCCCCTCTGGGCCACAACTTCCCACGTGTAAGTTGGGCCATGGCATCCAGGGGTGGTAGGAGTGAAACGTGGTTCCTCCAGAGCAGCAAGGCACACAGATACTCTGGTGTCAGACATCCTTAAATGCACTCCAGAGACACAGCTGGGACAGAGGACACATCATTGTCCTCTCCTGTACCCAGATGGCGACCTAGCTAGATGATTTTTAGTGAGGGTGTTTTTGACTGCTCCAGGGAGCACTAGGAGTAGGAGGAGGGCAGGGCACTGGAGAAAAACATTTTTTGCTCTTCAAGTAGGGACTGAGTACATCTGATGTGGGTGACAGGGCTGGCCTGCATTTATTTCATAAATAAAGGAAAAGGACCCCCAAGTCTTAATGAAAGGAATACTTAAATAAAGGCCTGGCAATGTTGCATATTTGTCTTCTGCAAAAAGGATGGGACTATGGGACTGATGGGAACCCTCTTCCTGCATGTGCTGGGAAAAAAAATTCTTCACAGTTGGTTTGGATGTGAAATCTGGGCAGTGAGACCACGTGGCAACTGAAAGAGCAAGGACTATGTGAGCTAAAGAGCATCTTCACACCCTCAGATAATGAAACAGATGGGGGCATCTTCACTAACATTTGATTATTCCCTGTCCCCCCTTCACGCACACATAAAAAGTTTAAGCACTGATATGTCAAGAGTATATGAGCAAAGAAAATTCCAGCCAAGTCAACTCTCTAAACATTTGTTTCCTTCTTGAAACTTTTTTTTTTTTGAACAGCAATGATTTTACTTTTTTTTTCCCCTCAAGAAACAGAATGCTTATGACAGAGAAGGAAGATTTGAAAACTGTGAATCATCCACCAGTCTCTATGGCAGCTTTTCTCTTTGGCTGGCCTTTGACTGTGTCTCAGTTTCTGTTATTTTTTATGCTTTTCCCACAGTAGATAAAAAGACCAGCAATACCCACAACACAGATTCAATGAATTTTGTGAAGAGATAAATTACCGTCATCAGAGGTTTATAAAACTTCATTTCCAAAGTGCTAAGTGTCCACAAAGTCTATCAGTATGCTAGGACAGAGGGACTTGAAGGCAGTTTACTCAGGTCCATGTTCATTATAGCACTTTGTATGCAAGATCAAGTTGTAGAACACAACCTCTTCCTTCCTGTAGATTATCACTGATTTTCCAAGGAGTCTCTCTGACAATATAAAGATAACCAGGCCTTCAGCTCACCAGTAACCAGGCTCTTTTAACAAGATACACATCTTAAAAGTACTTTTGTCTTAGGTTTTGTGACTGTCCCACCACATTTGAGTATGTTCAAGGAGCTCTAGTACAAGAAAAAAAAAGCATTTCCTGCAGAAACTTGTACTTCCCCCAGGCAGTGTCTCTGTTCCTTGGGAATTTCTCAGAGTGCTTTCTAAAACGAGCAGTAAGTGTTAGTAAGCATTTTTGATGGCCAAGTGTCTTCCTTCTTTTTCAGTCCATGAGGCCCTGGGCTCAATTTGAAAATGAAAACATAAAATCTTTACTGTTTCCTGTATCATCTTCCATAACAGCACAGCACATCTCTCCAAGGTGCTGCACAGCTCTTTGTGTCAGCCCTAACAAACCCCTTGCAATTTAACTTGTGAGTGCTGACTCCAAGTAACACCATTTGCCTGTCCAAATGGGAACAACCTGCCTCTAATGAGCTCAGCTTAAATAGCTTTATTCAGCTGCAAGATGTCCAGAACCCCTTAGATCTACCCCAATGGATAAAACTGGTTGTTGGACCCAGTTTTCATAGGCCCCAGAGTGGACCACAAGCATCCCCACAACATATATGCCAGACTCAGGAATGGTGTTTATCCTGCTAAAATCTCTATGAATTTTGCCATTAAACAGAAGACTTAAAGGAGCAGGACCAAGATTTCTAGGCCAAATTTTGACATTTGTTTCCCTCAGCCTCTTTTGCTGATTGAGTCTGAAATTCCCTTTCTAACACAGCAAAATCCAAACAGAACTTCTTTGTGAACTCTTAGTTCTCACAAGCTCAGTGAGCTTAGTTTAAGATTGCCACTGCTTAGGCCAGTTGCAAATCTGCTCCTCACAAGTCTACCCACTAGGGATTATCTGAAACAAATAAAATATAAACTTTCTTTTCTATTTAAAACTATTTGGCTTTTGTCCTGCCATAACATCTCTTGAGGGGAGCCCTTGGAAAGAGCAGTGGTGGGAAAGGGGGTTGTAAAGTTGGTTTCAATAACAGCCTTCACTTGTCCAACAGCATCCACCTGGCACTCCTCACCTGTCAGTGCCCACATGAAGCTGAGGTCAGTGCTGGGATCAAGCCTACTCAAAGTGATTCTTTTGTGGAAAAGTACTTAATGGATGTAAATGAATCATCACCCTCAGGCTATTTAGAGGAATAGGAGCCTATATTCCCCAGACTCAAACTCTATTAATGGGGTTGTTTATGATTACTGTTTGTTGGTGTGGTGCTTGACATGGAAAGGACAGAAGAAAAGCAAAGATTTGCATTGTGTACTCGAGGCAATATCTAAATTTGTTCTGCTAATTTAGGATGGAGAGATGACATATAAATAAACAATAGCTCATCAGTACAAATTGATGGGGTTTTGTCTGAGTTTGATTGGCACTGATAAAACCCTTCCTGAATGCATCCTGCAAAGGTAAAAAGGGTCATGCTGTCATGTAACACCACTTTATGACGTTTGAGCACATTCTAGGTTAGGTTTATTTTTCTGAAATTGCTTTTATTTATTTTTAGACTATGAAATTAATAGTTCTCTGCATTCTTTCTCTTTTTGAAAACCTCTCTGAGTAATAGGATCTCAGGGTCATGGCATGACAACACCAATCAGCTGAAGAGTGACTATGCCAGCAAAATGCATTGTTGAATCTTATACAGCCAAATGGGAGCTGCAACAGCAAACAAACTTATCTCAGTGCATTCATGAGCATTGCTTAGCTGGTCTGCAGCTGATCCTCTCCTGGGTACCCATCCCAAGCCCTCACACTGTAGCAAAGTGCACAGATTGCAGGGACACTGAATTCCCCTTCACCATCTAGCAAACCAAACCTTTAGAAATGTAGCTACAAGGTGAAAGTAAGAAATGTATTGCATTGCTTATTCCATAAGCTAAAATACAGAAGTTAATTTTTAATGCTTGGCCTATATGACTGCTAGTTTCAATGATTTACTATGTGGACATAGATACCAACATCACTTGGTGGTGAAAACCCAATATTATTTATCCACACATTTTTTAGAAACACCTTCTTCATCCCTTTTTCTTTTTAATGTTGACTAAGGGCTATGAGTGAATTATCTTCTATTTGGGAGACTTTTCCTACCTAGCACTGCTACAGGTGCTGCTGCATGTAAAAGGCAGGGAACTCAATCCTGACTCAAAAGCAACATGGATCATCAAGCAAAGAATACAGGTATCATTTTCATGTAGGTTGGGAACAACAAACTTCTTGACTGATAACATTGGAGAAGGGACAAAGAATGGAGTAATCCAAGTCCCATGATGGAAGCTGAAATGATAAATTTGAAAGTCACAAGGTTTGTGAATCATGATGAAAAGAGACACATTAGCATTTTAGACAATGTCCTTAAAATATAGACAGATTCTCATAAACCAACATGCATTTCTTTAAAGCATTTTTGTTTTCTGCTGGGAATATTAACTCTATAGGTTTCCTGAAGATAAAGAAAGGCAGAAAAGCTGATTAAGAGCCATTTATTTCCAAGCAACATGTGATGGAAGGCTCTCTCTGTCAGTTTGTAAATGACCCTGCCCTTCCTTTCACCCTGATATCTGTCCATCTGTATTTGTTATGAGCAATAAGGTAATTCATGCTGGTTATCACATCATGGAAGAAGTTTCACACCCCAGCAGCTGCAAACATAACATGTTCTGATTCAGCTTTGCTTTTTAAAAATTTCAATATGCCTTTTTGACTTCTGAGGTTCCATTCTCTTCCTTGAAATTGCAAGTCATCTTTCTAAAGCAAGGGCACAATCTTCCTGTTGATATCTATCTTCCTTTCCACAGAATTTAATAATATCTCCTAAAAGCTAGAGACTGCTTTCCTCACAACACATGCAGGAAGGACTGTATGAGACTCTTCTGAAAGATGGGGACACCAAGTCAAGGGTACTCAACATGCCCCCAGCTACATGAAAATTTTGTGGAGAGTGTATAATTAAATCTGTATTAGCAGGATTTCTGGACAGACCTTGAACCACACAGCACAGCTTTTGCTTTCAGCACTGCTTGTTCTCAAGTGTTTGTTAGCAAATCAAACTACAGTGTTTGTTATCAGACCCTCAGAAAGTGCAATATTGCTGCAAATAGTATTTCAGATAGTCCATCCTACATGTCCTCCTTCCTTCTCCCATTAGAGAAAGGTCTGCAGGGACTAAGCACCCTGAAGTCTATATCAAGAATATCTAGAACAGCTTAGAAGACATTCTGGGTACACCACAGTTCTTTCCTGAGGTGTTCCAAAAAATGGGAAAATCAAAAAGGAAATCACAAATGCATTTCTGTGCCTGTCTAGGAACAGATGTCAGGATATAGTAACATCACAAGTAGAAATAGACTGGGATGGTGTAATTCTTTAGCATAATCCTTCATTGCAGGTCACTCTGATCTATACCCTCCTGTACTACATTCCCTCTGATTTGTCTTTACCAGGGATCGAGAACATTTGTACTTGAAAAGAGTCAAAATCACTCCTTTTTCTTCCTTTTCCAAACATATGTATTGGAAATTGTTCAAGAACTGCACACAGCCCTAGAGCACAATTTACCAGATTTCACTGAGCTTTGTTTAAATTACTTCTCTTATAAAGAATCAGCAGCACAGAGGTATCTTTCTCCAACATAATCCCTTCTCTTATCTCACCCTGAAACTTCAGCGGGGGCAAGATAGAATTGGACAGACATGTCTTTTATTGAATGCCAGCCCAGCAGCTCCCAGGTACAATGAAGCAGGGAGTATTAATGCAGGTGATTTTGAGTGGCATTTTCTGGCTCTCACTATTCTCTCTGCAGAGCTTAAAACTGTATTTTGGATGAGGTTGGCAAATAGAGGGTGAGGATTTTAATCTTTCCCTTGCACTTCAGGTATGAAGAGATAAGAAAAGAAATATGTATTAGCCTACCTGAGACTGTTGAAATCTCTGAGTGCCTTTCACTGAATCATGTGGTAACCCAGTCCTCAGTTTAAAGATTACTCTAATGCAATCTCAATGAGTACAACCCACTTCAACCAAGCAACAGTAGATTACATTTATATGTAAGTATCTGCACCAGAGAGACTCAGAAATATGCACATCACAAACATACACTAAAACACAACCCTCTCAAAGCTGAGAGAAAGAACAGCAGAAGACCCTCAAAAAAAAAAGGAAAGCAGCTCTGTCAAGTATGAAGTAAGCCTTCATATCTCAAGAGGTTATAAGTGGCCTTTATAACACACCTGTATAAATTCTCCTAAACAACACAATTCCATCATCTTCTGTTGACTAGAGATTGTTATTTGTGTGATAAGTTGTTTGATTGCCAGCAATGTCTGGACCCACCTACATGGAAAAGCTGATGGGAAGCTTTGCAAGCTGGCTGTGGTCTGTGCTAGTTAACACGTCCCTGAGGATGAGGGGTATGGAGAGTGGACATCATGAAATTGATTTATTCTTGTCAGAACAGGCCATCGATATGGATTTCCTCCATCAGAGTTCTTAAGTGTTCTTACAGTTATTTAAAACAGAAACAATCACTAAAGGCAGGTGCCAGCTATGCACTGCTGGCACCTCAGTCTGCCTTCCTTCATCAGAAATCCCACAGTTTCAGAGCCAGGTGAATACCTTATCAAGGGAGGGATGAAGTCATGTCTTCTATAAAGGCTGACACCTTCAGAGGTTTTTGCTGGCAAATAGCAAACCCCACATGACACTGCAATTTCTTATCTCTGGTGAACTGTCATAAAACATCAGAGGAAAGGGGAACTCCCAGACCAGGTCACATACTGGTGTAACTTCGTGAAAGCAATTCCTCCTCTATTTAGGGAAAAATACAGGAGCCTAAGAAATTCTGCAGTGGTCTAAGGCACTATCTGGAGCTCAAATAGCAAGTTCTGATTTTATTCTTGCCTCTTCCTCATGTGGAGCAGGGACGAGGCAAAAGAAAACCCCCAGACCGTAAGGGAGGGATTTAAGAGGGAGGGAGGGAGGGAGGGAGGGAGGGAGGGAGGAAGGAAGGAAGGAAGGAAGGAAGGAAGGAAGGAAGGAAGGAAGGAAGGAAGGAAGGAAGGAAGGAAGGAAGGAAGGAAGGAAGGAAGGAAGGAAGGAAGGAAGGAAGGAAGGAAGGAAGGAAGGAAGGAAGGCTTGTTTAAGAACACAAAAGGGTGAGATGAAGTGTCCTATGAGGGTGAGAAGATTGATTTGTCTTCAACAGACTTTATGATATGGATATCAGAGAGTTCAGTGCATAAAGGGGACATTTGTACAGCAGGAATTTAACACATCTGAAGCAGTTCCACTGTAGAAGGTGCAAGACTTATGGTCTGGGAGAAGGATGGCTGTGAATACCATCCCATAGAATGGTTCAGCCTTTTGCTCCAATCCTACTTTCCCTTAGCCTCAAAATTAAACTTTGGCCAGAGAAGATTTTGGTATCTGTTGTGTTGCTACTCAACCCTGAGTGACAGCAGGGTCGGAAGAAAAGCTTTGCCCTTACAACTCCTGATCTAGTGAGCCAGAGTAGCTGAGCCTATGCCAAAACATCATTCCACTCAACTTTACTCTGTCATGCCCCATTCTACCTTTCCTAATCCACACCATTCCCTCTCCTTCCCTGGTGCTGGTGAGATTTTATCAGAAAGCACCTGAAGCTGATCATTTACATTTCTTCAGCAATGTTCAAGAGCTGATCTTAGAAAGTCTTTCTCTCTCCAGATTTATTATCCTTGATTTCAGCTCTGCAATATATGATCATCTAGGAATATTTCCAAGCTTTGGTCCCAGCAGAGTACACTTGCAATTTGGCCAGTCAACCCTTTCATCCCACTTTTCCCTCTCTCCACAGAAACAGGGAAGTCTGAGGCACCTGCAATTTTGGCCACTCTTCTTCATATTCAAAACTTTAATCCTTCCTGCTCCTGCTAGGTGAGGCCACACAAAGCAAACATTTCTCAGTTGTTACCAAGCTAAGAGGCTTTTCATTACACAGCTTCCATGGATTATGCAGGTGTTGAAAAATCTGAGGCATTTGAAGTAGGCTTCTGCTCAATTTCAGTGAGGACTTTGTGACTTTATGACATCAAAGCTGTGCCTTTTTCATTTTTCTTCCATCCTGTACTTTTGAAAAACTCAGGTAACACACACTTCTTTATGCTGGTCATCTGTTATTGGGAAGTGACTTCTACCTGGAGCCTCCACAGCACAGTACAATCTTGATGGGGAGGAAGGACAGCACAGTCCCTCATCATCACGTTAGCCTGACCAGAGGGATCCTTCCTGCAGAATGTGGGGTGCCATCTCCCTGCTCCCAGCTCCTCCACCCCTGGGGTGGTGGGAGAGGCCAGGGGGAAAGCCCATTTCTAAATGGAAGTTTCCCTGAATTCTCCAATGGTCTAGAAGAAATCAGTGATGGGCTCTGGGTTCAGGGCACAGGTGACTCCCTTCACTGTAAAGTGCTCTCAGTGCTGTTGAGAAGTGCTGCTCTGACACCACTAGGACTGAATGCTCCATGCATGCCTCCACAAGGCACAGTGCACAGGAGGAGTGCAGAGCAGGGCACCAGGGCCAGCTTCACCCCACAGCTCTGCTGCCAGGCTCTCACAGGAAACTACAAACACCTTGGGGGCAAGGAACTGAGATCAGTGAAGAGCCCTGTGAGCTCTGCTTTCTCCCTCCAGCTGGAGGGCTGGGTGCTCCAAAACTTTCCTCTGAAAGTCAGATTTTCTCCTGTCTCCCAGGAGGACCATGGAAGACAGTTTATCACTTTTTCTATATAGGCATTCAGATAATAATGATATACAGTAACATTTGTATGAAAATAATCTGGACAAAGAAAGCCATATTCTATATATTAGTTACTTTATTATTCAGTTTACAGAATTGCCCTTATCTGTGAGCAGACTCTGCCCTGTTACAGTCTGCTTTTTATATGCTGGTCACCATCAGAGTATCAACATATCCACTAATCACATGGAATTTTATTAAGATTTAATCTTCAGTTATTATCTCTTGAACCACTTCTTGTAAAGGTGGAAAAGGTTCATCAGGGCCAGAAAGAAGCAGAAGAAAAAACAGAAACACATCTTTTCTTTCAGTGAGGAAAGAAGAGTGGATAAAAACACTGGATGGATAATTGAAGAGTGATGAGAAAAATTGAAGAAAACCTTAAAGATGAGAAATGGAGTGTGACAAGAAGCAAAAACCATAGTTGTATGTAGAACTCCAGTATCAGACAGTGTTAAGTGCTTTTTGTAAAAAAACAGATTTTCCCTAAGCTTCTCCCAAAGATAAATGAAGTTGGAGATGTGCAGCGAGGGAGCAGAGGAGGAGCAGGAGGAACAATACAGAAAGAGAGAGACTTGGCAACAGCACCTTTGTTTTATCTATTTCCCTCTGCATTTCACTTCCCTCCTCTGCTGCCTGTCCCAGCACCAAAGCTTTGCTCACAATCAGGAGCAACTAAAATATTATGCTAAAAGGTTTTCCTTTCTTTTCATCCCCTGCCCCAACCACTGCACAAGCCTGAGCATAATCCCAGCACAAAGCATTCAGAGCAGCGCACTTAATAAATGGCCAGCATGAACAAGGCTGGAGGGGGAGGGATGGTATCTCTGCTTTATCAGTGCCCCAGCCCTCTGCTCAAACACACTCATTTCACAGATCCAGCATTAAACATTTTCATTCAGGAACTCTGAAAGATGTATTCTTGTTTTTAAAAAGACTATTTAATGCAAGTGAGGCTGGGCTGAGGTGCAGGAAGAAAGGAAGGAGGATGGAAGAGAAAGAGGGAAGAAGTAGAGAAAGACAGAGCTGTGAAAAAACACTGTCCCTTATGGAGAAATTTTGATTTTGAAGTTTACTCTTCTATTAACATTTAAATTGAAAGGCGTTTCTTCCAAGCTCCACATATGAAACCAGAAAATCTGCATTTAAATAGATACCATTTAAATGTGGAGAAAAATATATATCAGCATTGAATGCTTTCCCATTTGTCTGAAAAGAACTTCTCTTATAGATGATTATTAATTTTTTTCTTTTTTCTTTGTGTGTGCTAAAAAGAGAAATTGGAAGTACATTAAAATTCTGCTTGGCACAAGGAAGAGGTGGGGGATGGTTGCTTGATTGACCAAAGCCCTGATTCTGAGCTCAGATTTTCTCCAGGAGAGCTGCTGGAGCCTGCAGGAGGCAGTCCAGCCTGCTTCCAGGGTCAGGGCAAGAGGGGTCTGTCCTGCCTGGTCCTGGAGACATGGCACCCATGACCACAGGGCTCCAGCTCCCACCACAGTGCCCATCTCACTGGGGAGGTCACCAGGTCCCCATTCCCAGCTGGAGAATCAAGCTTTCTGCAGTTCTGTTAGACATCTCTCTGGCTTCAGGACACCATCTAGAAAGCAGGGACACACACCTCCTCACAAACCACAGGAAGTCAGGCTTTCTGTGTCTCAGGTCTCAAACCAGAAAAATCTCACCTCAGCAGGTCATTTTGAAGTTTAATACATTAAAGATTGCCAGCTAGGTTCTCTGCAGTGGTAGCCCCAGAAGCCCTAAAAAGGCCTTGGACAGATAAAAACTGCAGTATGGGAATTTTTTCAATGGTAATTTGGAACTCATTCTGATTAAATAAAAAAAAAAATAACACTAAGATGTAAATATGCAAAACAGTAGCTCTCACCTAAATAAAGGCATCTATAAACCTGAGGAGAGCAACTGGAAATCATGACTCTTATGGGGCCAAGCTGGTATCATGGAACAAAGAATCCACAATTTCCCACTTTGACACTGGGTTTCCATCAGACCCAATTTTTGCAGTATGATCTCGTTTCTAGTCACTGGATTGGTGAAAATAAACACCTGTTGACACTCAACACTCAAATGAATTTGTCCAACTTGCCCCCATTGCCTCTCCATCTCCCTCTCCCACCCAGCTGGAATCTCACAAAAACCAGCTTTATTCTTCATGGGTCTCCAGCTGATTTTTCTCCTATGCAGATGGCAACCACTTTCTGAAAATATATATGTGACAAGAAGAAATGTTTAGTAGAAAAAGCAGGTGCCTGGAAAATGGATTCCCATTTGTCCTTCCCTGCCCCTCTCCAAAACCCAATCATTTCTGTGTTAATAAGCTCACTGACTATAATGTGGCACTAACCTTTCACAACTGATGCCAGTGACATTTTGACAGTTCCACATATGGACCTGCCAAAAGCAGAAGGAAAATAAATTTGCAATTTGGTAAAAAGCTGGGTAAGCAGCCAAAGCAGCTTGG
This sequence comes from Agelaius phoeniceus, assembly GCF_051311805.1. NCBI lineage: Eukaryota > Metazoa > Chordata > Aves > Passeriformes > Icteridae > Agelaius > Agelaius phoeniceus. The sequence goes on from NC_135269.1 coordinate 13,480,773, forward strand.
AGGAAGGAGAAGAAAACCACCAAAGAGCCAAACAAAAGCCCACTGCACAGATGTTACACACAGCAAAAAGGAAAAGCACATCCACAGCTGGAGTACCCCAGTGAATATGTGCTTGGAAACAAAACCTTAGGCACCTATTAAGTCCAGTCTAGCTTGAGATGCCTCCCAATAAATTCTTCTCACGTGGCAAATTTAGAAGTCTTTTCTAGCAGAAGGGAAATGGGACATGGCCTTCAATCTGTACAAACTATCTGGTTAACATCAGATATCACAGGACTCAGCGTCTGCTCTAACAAGGAATCTTCCATATTTCCACTGATGTGATCAGCTGTAGGGAAACAACTATTTCCTAACACTGTTTTGTGGGGTGTCTTTGAATTTACTTTTCAAAGTATCACTGCACAAATCACTGACACTTCACAGATTGAGTCAGATACTTGGTGCCTGTATCACAACCCATCTTCTTCAAATGACATATATCAAATCTCATCATATTTGGCTAAAAAAATAACTTCCAGAAAGAGGTCCAATCATCATGTGAAGGAAAGAAGAATGTTGCACTTAGCAGTTTGTTCAGATGGTTAATTAACCCCCAGCTAGGAGAGCCAGTCTTTCAGCTGAACAGGTCCAGTTTCTGCTGGCAGGCAGTTACTGATAGGAGGTGAAGTGGTGCTGTAATCAGTCCACTTCCTTCTGATTCCCATTTCAGCAACACTGCAATAACTTTTCCCCTGAAATTAGAGGACTATGGCTTTTATGATGGTGCACTGATGCCCTTGGTGGAAAATGTGAAGGTGTGTTTGCTGTATTTCTGTATGTAAATAGTCATGTGTTGCAATGGTATAGCTGATGTACATGGCTAACCAGAGATGCAAAATTACCACTAAAAGATAATAGTTTATTGAATTTTCTTTAGGACAATGTGGGTCTTCTTGGAACACCAGTCAGAGAGGCATCACAAGGATCTGGACAAGCATGCTGCAGTTTGTAACTGAGAGGAAATGGAGCATGCTCTTTCCATGTTCAGAAACACAGAGCCAAATGTGGAGCCCAAAGGAGTTCTAAAAAACCTTAAAATACTCCTGAAGCAAGAGCAGTGGGATCTACTGGCCAGCTGGTGGAGGTGGGCTGACACTGAAAGCACAACTTCAGAAAGCTGACTCTCTGCACAGGCTGAGGACAGTAAGCCTGATGAAAATGTCAGATAGGCTCTTTTCAAAACATTTTCCCTAAAGCATTTTTGTGTTGAAGAAATAACTGCAGGGCAGCTGCTGAACCACTGTATTAACCATGCTCATGGGGAATGTGAACTGCAAGACCTTTTCCAAGTAATGTCACTTGATAGGCAGGGGACTGTGGCCAAGGCTGGAGCACACATGGGAGTTTGATGTGGCTGCAGGACACAGGTGACTGCTCCCAGTGAGACGTTTGTGTGGGGTTACATCTGATGGAATTGGGAGGATAATGGAGGTCAGAAGTGCAGAGTGGCCAGCAGTTGTGACAGAGAGCATGCTGGATTTCACTATAGTGAGCTTGATTTGAAGCCATTTACTTGTCAGACTTCAGGAAACAGCATGGAGCTGCTTCCAAAGCCAGTATGCACAGCTCTGACTGATTCTGGCAACACATTCCTTCACCTAAAAGAGATGGTAGGATCCAACTTGGCATGTGAGACCATCTGGCCTCATCAAATAAAAAAAAAGTGGAAACTTAGTCATTATTTGGCCATAACACTGCAAGCAGGTAGGGTTTCCACACATGGCATGGGACAGAGTGACCCCTTAGCTTGTTCTAGCAATGCCACTGGCACAGAACAGCCTGTAGCTGCTTAGCCAAAGCTTTCTCCTAAAGTCAGCTTGTTTTCAGTTTTGCAGAGGGCCTCCCTCTCCCAGCACCCAGTTCCCACTCCCCAGAGAGTCCTCTGGGGGCTCATTTCCTTCCCTGACTTCCTGTACTGCTATTCATGCTTTTTCAGGAAGACCTGTCCTTGCACAGGCTTCCCTGATGGCAGCAGCACTGGAGGCACTGGTTAGCAGCACATTTTCTCTTGGGCTCATATCAGCAGTCCTGCTGCTGATATAATTTCACAAGCCCACACCAAACTTGGGCAACTGTGGGAGATTTTCTGAGAAATGACCTCATGCTAATGGAAATTGTCCAGTCTAAACAGCCTCCATGCACTGACTGGTAGGAGCCTGAACAATCTTGGAGCTGTATGTGGTCTCACAGGACCTGTTACCTTTTCATGGAAAGCACCCCTTGATCTTTGCTAAGGAGAACAGTGAGTGCTGCTAATGCTGCAGAGTCCTGCAGGCAGCACCCTGACTCAGTCTGACAGTGGTGTGAGACCATGAGATGTGGCTTGAGGTCTCTGAAGGGACTGATATTTGCATGGCAAACAGAATGGAAGGGCCCAAATTCCTGAGGATACCAGTATATATTCTAGCAAATGATCTAAGGTCACTTAAGCCCAACAAAAAATTCCCTCACAACACCACCAACAGACCCTGGTGGTGTTCCTTCATACCATGTATTTTCCAACTATCATCCTGAATGGTGGATTATTGTTGTTGTCATATGCTCAACGCTGTCACAGACACATTTTCTGAAAAATCCTTTTGTTAGGATTTTTTCTCCTGAGAAGCTGAGAGGCCTCAGGAACAAAATGTAAACAATGGTTATCTGCTGCTGTGGAATGCAACAGGTGGATCTGTGATTGGTCCATGTTGGTTGTTTCTAATTAATGACCAATCACAGTCAGCTGGCTTGGACTCTCTAAGAGTCACCAGCTTTTGTTATCATTCCATTCCCATTCCACTTTATTTTCCTTTCAAGCCTTCTGATGAAATCCTTTCTTCTATTCTTTTAGTATAGTTTTAGTATAATATATATATATATAGCATAAAGTAATAAATCAACCTTCTAAAACATGGAGTCAACATTCTCATCTCTTCCCTCATCCTGGGACTCCTGTGAACCTCCACACAAAACTCCCAAAACCAAAAGTCCCTGTGCGCCTCTGTCTCTGAAGTCTGCAGAATGCACAGCAATGTGAGGACAAACGTGACCATCCCCCACCTACCTCATCAATCAGCCAGGAGCAGGGCTGATTATGTGTTTGGAGACAGGCTAGAGGAGAGACAGGGAGAGCAGTGACAGTTATAAATGTTTTGCCACCCGAATGTGACATTAATGTATGTATGCAGTGTGCTCACGACATCAGGTATTTGTGCACAACCCTAATAAATACCATGTTTGACAGCACTTTCACAAAACCACTCAATGAGCTAGAAGAACATGCCATGAGACAGTTTCTAGTTTTACTGTGAAAAAAGAAATATCCCTGTATTAGTCAGATCCTTGACTTAGTGGAAATCTAGAGCAATTCCAATGAGCTCCACATAAAGTTTAATTACTCAAAACCACATTGAAATGACCAGATAGATAAGTGATAAAAACCTGCTCCATAAAACACATTTAATTTCTATTCTCCAGAAGAGAGCCTTAGTTAGCTTCTGAGTTAGAAAGACCAATGTAGGATGCATGGCATGGCAAGATCTCCATCTCAGGGACTCTTTTTTGGGGGGGAAGGCACAGTTGTCCTGTCTCTTTCACTGGATGATGATCTGGTAGCTGCACTCCAAAATCAGAAATTCATCATACTATAGACTTGCCTCATAAGTTAAAGGCCAAGTCTGTGATTCTGATGTAGATCAGAGGTGTTTATAACACAAGTTGGAGGCTGACTGGAAAACTACCCTGGCAGTTTCCTCAGGCTGCCCAGGAGCTGTGGTGCTGCATGTGGACACGTGGGCCTGACTGGGTGCTGTCCTCTCTGAGGGACAGCCTCACATCTCCTTGTCAGCAGAGCACCCCAAAAGCAGTGACACATGTCTGTGCAGTTACCTGCTTGATTCTGCCTTTCTATTGTCTCTGAGATGTCACAAAAGTGGGAAAGTATCACTTAACAATGTTGATATACTCCATATAAAAAATCCAAAAGGTCTCATATGAACATTTTCTTATAATAAAACTTCTGACTTTTCATTTCAAACAGCCTTTTTTAAAATTGCACGTACATTTAAAGAAAAAAAGATTCAAAAGTGTTAAGACAATCAAAGCAGCTCAATTCAGCCAACACTCTATTGGCTGCTCCAAAATAAACTGTTGGTCATTTTGCTGAAAAACTTTTAAAAGCCACCTGCAGCCCTGCCACCACGCTGTTTTATTCACTTTGCCTTTCCAGCCAGAAAGCCTTTTTATTTCAATAGCCCTGTCCATCAGTGCAGCACCTGAGCAGTGGCAGAGGGCTAATAATATCCCTGGCAGGAGCGAGAGAGCTAAACTGGGAAGCCAAGCTTTGACAGCGGTGCTAAAACCAGAATTGATTCTCAAATATTTTGTTTGTGAGATGGCATATGGTCCCATTTTTGTGCCTCCTCAACTGATTTGGGATCTGAAATCCTTGTAGCACATTTTCTTGCTCTTAAGAAGTGTCTTGGTTCATCTGTGTTGGCTGATTTGCTCACTCCCTGATGGGTCTCCCTAGATCTGATACAGCATTTGAAGTTTTGCTGGGTACATATGTGAAGGAGGGGGAACAAATGGAGGGAAGGGCCCACTGTGCATTGCTAGCAGTCACACATTTCCAAAAAGCTGTGGTTAGGAGATCCCTAATTCACTTAACCTCTTTGATCTCATCATGCAGTATGAGATGCTGAAAGGGAAGGAAAAGATTGCAGGCAGCTCTGCTATGTTTGCACATCAAAACACACGCCTCAACCCGGTACAGAGCAGCAGACAGATATAGTAAACACACTTGTGAGAGGTGGAAAAAATAGCTTTTGACTGGGAAAGAAGAGCTTTCTTCCTGGTTGTGTAGTGCTCATGTATGTGCAATAAGAAAAAAACCCAAAAAACTCAAATTGTTTCAGGAAGCTGTGCACACTGGGGCCAGGATTCACTTCTACAGCACTCCCCTGGGCTACAGGCAGGATTTAGCTCCCTTTTTCCCTTGGCAATTAGCAGTACAGCCCAAGGCAGACAGTTGTGCCTCAGACAACAATGACCTGCACCTTAAAATAACCTATTCTACCAAATACTCAGGCACCAAAAGATGAGATGCACTTTATCAGGGTCCAAAACCCAGTTCCCTTTTCCTTTAACTGAGACCTGTCTGTCTGGAAAGCCAAGACACAAGCCCAATGCATGCCAATATCTGTTTTTTAAGAAAATATAACACCCTTTCCTCTACAGCTGGCTACCTGCCCCTCCAGTCATCTCCCCACCTTCCCTTCTATCTGTCCCTCATCCCCATCTCTGGTGCAAATCCCTTCTTTTCTCAACCTGCCCTTCTCTGCTTGTCTTCATTTTACGTTGTCTTTTGCTTCTCCTTTCTTAACACACACACACACACACCTCCCTTTCCTTCCTAGCATTCCCCTATAATTTCCTCCCATCTCCTTTCTCTCTCTCACAAGGCTGACACATCCTAACACCCTCCCTGTGACTTTCAAGACATGTGAAAAGCTGTAGTCAGGTATTAGATTCCTTATCAGGTCAAAAGAAAATATTAGGGAAGTCAGCGGACAGATGCAATGATTATGGTTCAGTGTGGACAAGAATGACATCAGTCTCTATAGTCCCAGATGGGATTTAAATTGTTGGTAAAATGCATGATCATTGATTTTCCACTTCCTCCCTTTGTGGTATCTCTTCAGGGCTAAGGTAAGACAGTTTGGGTACCTTATCTCTGCATTTCTTATCTCAATGCAGTTGCTTTCTCTTATATATGAAGTCAGCTATGAATATCTGGAATTTGTGCAGTTAGATATTGTCCTCTGCTATTTTTTATTGTTAAGTTACTGATACTCTTAACTGTAACAGTACTTGCTATGCTTTGCATAGCAATTTTTTTACTGTGCTTTCTTTTATTATTTTTTTAAAAAGCACACCTAGTGAGGCATAAGAAAGCCCAAGAGAATCCTACCTTATGATATTTCTAAGGGCTTGGTGTCCTGAAGTACTAACTTTATATTGTTCCTCCTAATTTAAGTTTTTTAGGACATGTTCACTGTGTTCCTGTAGCATCACACACCCAAACCACACTTGTGACTTTGGCCTTTCACCTTTGAGCAGTGTTTTTATCTAGGGCCCTACATATGAGCCTTTCACTCAACAAGGGGGGCAGAGGATGCTCAGATGAGTCTCAGAGTCTCAGTGCAGGCTCCATTCTCCCACAGACAGTGCTCCAGCCACAGGGAACCATCCACAAGGCATGGTGGTTTTCTGGGTCCTGGCATGTCCCTGCCAATGGGATCTCCTCCTTCAGGGAAGGGGCATCCCCAGTGCCACAAGTGCCTGCAGACCATTGTCCTGCCGTGTTCAATGAGCCACAAAGGAAACACAGCAACAGCTGGGGCTCCTTTGTCTGCAAATCCAAGTGACCCAAGTCTGGCACGGACCCTGATCATCACAGCATCTAGACATCATTAACAACTTAGCTTAATTACATCCTAATTTCTTTACAAGGAGCCTATGAGCAAGATTTCAATTAATTTTAACTATATATAAACTATAAGTTTAATGTGTCTCTATCGTTCCATTAAGATGATCTGGGACAAGACAAAGATAAACATAGATATTAACATCCTATAAAGTATGAGATTTTTAATTAATTTTAACAAAAAATTAATTATCAAGTTATTTATAAAGCTCATAAAATTCATTTTCTACTCACAGAATGTACTATCTGTACATTTGGGATAGGTTTGTTCAGTCTCTCAAACAAAACAGAGATTCTCAACCCCTTTTGATCTAATCTGGTTTTACCAAGGAGCATAATCAGCAATTCTTATTAAAAAGAGCTTTGGAACCCTCAAATAAAAAAACCCCATCTAAATGCAGAGTCCTATTAATGTTTTCAGTGAACGTTTTTATTATCATGTGCAGAGCAAAATAAGGTTTAGCTCAGGCAGGAGCCTTTTTGACTGAGCCAGAAACTCGTCTAGCTGGGAGTAACAGCGGGAAATGCGCCATGCCCTTAAAATGAAGCTCCTTTAAAGTCAAGCTCGGCTCTGGCCCAAACAAAGTCACTCTATTCCCAGGACAGGGTTTGAAGCTCTGTAGGCACATCATTAAGTAGGCATTTTCAAGCAAAGAATTCCACATGATAAATTAGAAGATGTATCAGTCTGTGGAAGAGGATGTGTCCTGAGTCTAGACTCTGGATTCATTTATTAAGAGGGCGGCTCAGATTCAGAATTGCCAGGTCAGGGTTTGCTGGCCATTAAAGCTGCCCTGCTTGCTGGCTGTTAATTTTAAACATGACTGCATAAGCAGCCAACAGCCTCCCATGTGCCCCTGTTGAGCCAGCAGCCAGGCTTCCTGGCCACAGAGCTGTCACTTGTAGAGATGCTCAGAGCCTGGAGGTGGCACCTCGAGGCCCCCACCCAGGGACAGCCATTCCCCACATTTAGGGCAGAGTCTGACTGCACCCACCTGCAAATACATTTATGGGAACATTTCTCAAGCTGTGAGCATGTTTTGTAATCCATCTCCTGCCCCCACAGATAATTTTGAAAAGCCTAAGGGATTTGCTCCAGTGAAGCCAGACTTCTCTCTGGCACATGGCAAACACAATTGTACCACTGGATTTGGTGCACTGAGAAGCCCCAACCCTGAATCTCCTTCAGTCCTCCCCAGACAGGCTCTGGGGTCAGGGGCTGGGTGCAGCCATGCCAGCTGCCATCCCTATAATCAGGGCCATTAGCAGGTTGCCATGGAAGTTTCCTCTCCCTGGAGAAGGTGTCAGGGCACTGCTCAGGAGAGACAGGAAATTAAAAGAGGAGGAAGGGAAAATGCAGATGACTGGTGAAAAAACACTGTCTGTTGAAGCTCCCCCCAGAGCATTATTTCCTTGGCCAGAGCAGACCACACACCTTGTAGGCAGGTCTGTCTATTTTGTCTCCAGAGAAATGCTCGCCTTAGCATGACTAATACAACAAGCAAACCCAGCACAGCAGAAATGTCACCAAAGTCTCTCCCACACAGGACCTGTGATTACCATAAGTGAGTATTCTTAACCTGCTGCACCTTTAATGGATAGCTAAGGAAAGATGGGAAGGAGAAGAAAATTATGCTGAATTTTAGCATCTTCCTGACTCTCAGAAAAAACATGGCTTCTGTTAAAAAAAAAAAAAAGAATTAGCAGCATCAGGCAAGTTCAATTTTCTTTCTACTGCTGATTCCCAGTTTCCAAGCACTGGAAAGAAACAGAGCAAATCCCTCACAAAACCATATTTCCTGACTGGGAAGAGAGTGCAAACAGGACTGAGGGAGAGGTTTAGTTCCCACCCACACCGACTGCTGTACCAGTGGGGAGAAGCAGCTGGGGAAAAAGACTGGTAACGAAAAGTCTTTAAATGGTTTTGGTTCCTCCAGAGTCACAGGGGGTGAGAATCCATAGTCTAGGTAAATCTGGATGTAAAACGAGCAGGGACCCAGCTGGAATCAGTTTAGTGATATAAAGACACATAGTCTTAATTAAGGGAATTGTGATTTGCCAATGAAATCCCAGCAGGGCGTCTGTCTGCCTGATCAAAGACTCGACTTTCTGATGGAATCTTAAGCGCATGAGCCATGAAATTACTTTTTGAAAAGGGAACATGCAGCACAAAGAGGCAGAGCTAGAGGGGAGGAGGTAGAGGGGAGAAGGGAGGGAGTTAGGGAGCAGACTGGAACTCCAAGGCATGCTACTGGGAGCCTCCATTCCCTCCCTCCAAACAAAGCTAGAGAGGGGCAGGCTGGGGAAAAAATTATATCAAACTGCCAGCAGAGTCAGCACCTAAAATCATTACTGATCCCACTGAAAAAGACACATTCCTAACTTGCTTTTCTTTCTGTTATGTTTTGGGGGTTTATTTGTTGGTTTTTTGTTGTTTGGTTGTTTTTGGTTTGTTTTTTTTTCCAGCAACACAACACATTTCCCTCCATTTTCTTGAAGAACAATGAAAAAATAAGAATATCTGCTCCAGAAGATATCAAGCTTTTCAGTATATGGGAAGAGTTTTGGATCAAGTCCCAAAGTAGGAAAATCCTGCATGATCTGGAATTACAGTGCTGTGGAGCCCCAAAACACTGAAAGCTCCATAAATCAAGACACAAAGTTGACAGAAGAGACACAATCTACCAGCTTCATTTATCATGTCAGTACCACATAAGCATTCCCACAGCACTCAATAAACTTTCCAAATCCCATCTCCTCACATAGCAGACTCAGTACAAAGCTACATGGAATTAACCCAGAAAAGCCTCACCTCTGTTTATGAAAGTCTACCAAGGCATCCAAGGGACATGACATTTCCAAACATCTCACACAGGTCTTCTCTGACATTTAAATATTTATTTTTTAAAAAAAGCTCTCTCCTCACCAGACTAAAACCCAACTGCAGAAACTATTATATCAGAAAAAGCCAACTGTCACCTTGTCATGCCATCTTCCTCAAAAATGACTGAAGCAGGGGATTCAAAGGAAGAATAAAGCACCCATATGCACCTGCTGTGAAGGGCAGGGCTCCATTTAATGGAAGAATAGTCTCAAGCAAACACACTGGGCTGTATTACTGGCCAGGAAACAGCATGACCTAATAAATCTCAGTTGGTATAGTGATGCCATGCCAGGATCTAAAGTAAAAGAGAAAATAAACAATCAAACCCTATGAATTTCTAGCTGCGTTCAAAATACCTGGAAGAAAGCATTGGACTTGGTAAAGTAAAAACAATGAAATAAAGATTAAAGCAGTGAGAGAAAACACTCCATTTCCAAACATCTCCCACCATTTGTGTAGCAAAGAGCCATTGGATTTCTGACAAGTGGCTGCACAGCCCAGAGAGCAGCTCTGATCCTAGCCTGGTGGAGGGAACAGGGTGCCTCCACTGCTCCCCACTGTTCCCTGGTCCTTAGGGATGCTGTCAGATCTACAAGGAAAACAAATCTCAGCATCATTCCCTGAGTCAGCTCTAAAGCTCTGCTTCAGGACTGTGAGCCCTCCAGAAAAACTGCAGGTTGAACAAACAAATAAGTGGATCAGAGAACTCAAACATTCACCTTAATTACTGCTTCTTGAGCCAAGTGGGAGCTGCCACAAATAAGGAGGACACCTCCTGGTCATGGGTGCTTTGCTTGCACTGGTGGAAGAACTTTTGAAATTTGCTCTGGTGAAAGTATTTTCCTTGTTGCTTTTTGCCCCACAACATCTGCTATCACAAGACCCTTCTCTGCACAGATTCACCACTGTGGGATGAAAGAGCCTCCTTCACCACAGCTGTGGCAACCAGCTCTCTTTCACTCAACCAGATTTTCTCACTTTTCAATCTTTTCAGGGTCCAGGGAAATGGATTTTCTCTCTTGCCTCTTTTCCTTTTCCCCTACCACTCTGTGTTCCAGCTGTTCCTGTACTTGAAATTTTTGAAGAGCAAGTTTATAGAAGAAATACAGCTCAAAGTACAAAGGAAGGTGTTTTCCAGGAGCATATAACAAAAAAAAAAGTTTTAAGGAGGATTAACAGCTATTTCACATATGTGCATTCTTCAAAATACTTTCTTCTGACTATTAGAACAGGCTTCACAGCAAAGCAGCAATTTACAAGCTTGGGTTTTCCAAGCAGGTTCTGTGCTGTGCTTGAGGGGCTAATTAGAAGCACCAAAATACACAATTAATTTGTGCATCCTTAGTAATAAACTGCTGGCTCTGTTGTTCATCCCCAAGCATGCTTAAGATTGGAGGAAAATTTCCCAACATAACTCCACCAAGTTCTCAGTTACTCACTTCTGACCAAAGAGCAGCCAGCAGCCACTCAGGATCAGGAGAAAATCTACACTTCTGGTTGTTTTGACAAACAGAATTTCTTGTGCCTGGCACTTCACATTTTCTCAAGGTTTCTGACTCAGGAGTGCCCAGCACCAGCTATTGAGCCACCGCCTACCTCTGTGTGTGTATATGGCAGCTGCCATATGGCTGTTAATGCTAAAATGTGCACACTACAAAGTCTTTGAAAGTTTCTTTGAAAGGCTTCCTTTAGGATACTCTTCTGTATTTCCCTGAAAAACCTAAGGGGCCAGAGTCTTGTAATGCTACACCAAGTGCCTTTTATCACTGCAGGATTTGATCAGGAGAAGGATGGTTTTGTAGTCGTGGCAAAATATGAATACCAAGGAGAGGCCAGTCCTACTTGTGGATTTCAGCCCTCCACCCAGGAAATTGCACATCCCTCGTTCTTTCCTTCCCTCCATCCCATAGTATGAGTCTGGTCACCTTTTCAGATGCTACACCTACATCAGACTAAATGAAAACAACAGGAGTGGGGTGCACCTGCCCTTCACAGACCATGGTTTTTTCTGCTTTCCTCATGATGTATTTCTGAGCATTCTGCTTTCTCAGAACTCAATGAGTTCAGACAGCAATTTCTCCTTTGAAGAATAAGGGTTGCTTGTAGAGAAGATGTGATCAACAGTCACTTCCTGAGTGTGAGTTCTAGCTCTCTTGCTGTTCATACTTGTTTTGCTCATTAAGAGACTCTCTCTCCCCCCCTTTCTTATATAATGAAAAAGTCCTAATCCCTCCCTCCCCACAACACTCTGCTTAAAATCAGTCCTCATTGTAGCTGGTCCTGAGATCTCAAAGGGCATTAATTGCTTTGGGCTTCACCTCAGAGCTGTTGAATACTGATAATAACTGGTTTGCCTGGGCTTAGTGCCTAAATAGCTGATAATTACAGCCCAAGAACAGCAAGGAGCATGCTGTCTTTCTGCCACAGCCGTCTGTCTATCTGGTTTGCTAGGCATCTGTCCACCTGTCTCCAGGCCATCGTTCCTATTTCTACTTGACTTCCTTCTCTATTTCTGTCATTTATTTTTGCTTTTCAGTCTCTCTTTTTTGTGTTTTTTTTCAAAGTTCTGACATCTTTGATCTCTTGTCGACAAAGAACACAGCTACATGTTCAGAGATCCAAACATTTTATCACCCCCTAGAAGCAGGGGTGATGTGCTCACTCAGGATGTGTCAGGTGAAACGTCAGAAACAATTAGAGAAGGAGAGAGACTTTCCAGCCCCCAGGGGAGCCATCCTGTCTGCATTCTGCACTTCACCTCCTGACTCTGCAGGAATCAGAGCACTGAGCTGCCACAGCACCCATCCAGAGAGACAAATAGGAAGAGATACAAACATGCAGGGAGGATGTTAAAGGTTTGGGAGGATAAAGGGGTGTGTGTCCTGCAAGGGAGGCCAGTTGGATCCTCATCTACCTTCTCCTTCAGCTGTGACAAGATGCAGTCATCCCTGTGCATCTGAGAAAAATGTGCCCCCAGCAGAGACAGTTTTCCTATAACCTCACTGTGTTATTGTGACCATCTGCTCCCCCATCCTTGCCAGACTCCCATGGACCAAGAGGATCACCGTACTGACCAGGGAGTCAGGCACTGAAATAGAAGCACAGTGTTACAAGCCAGAAGGGTGATGCAGAAATTTGGGTCGTGCTCTAGCTCAGTGCACTGGAAACACAGAAGGATAAAAAGAGCACAGAAGACTACTGGCAATGTGGGCCAAAACCCAGGGTTGGCATATTGGTTTGCAGACCATGGTGAGAATCTGTGGAGCCTCTGATGTCTCCAGAGCCTGCTGGGTACAGCAGAGAGAAGAAAGGGTTGCCATGCCTGCCACTCTGTCACACCATCTGAAGAGTCACAGGCCACCTGGGACTGCTGGGATGTGTTGTTTATACAACCCAGAGCTCCCAATCCTACTAGGACTGCCACATACTGAGGGCTTTTCTAGTTAAAGAGCTTACAGAACTTTTCCTCCTCACCTGGCTGCCTGAACAGTGTAGATGGGCAGCAGAAGGAGCCCTGGATACTGCTGTAAACATCTTCTCACAACTCTAAAAATGTTGTCATTTGAATCCTCTGTGAAAGTTTAGGTCCAAACTCCCCTCCTGCCTTTGGCTCCCTCTCTCATGCACAGATTCTAACAGGCAGCTGCTGGGTCCTGGAAGGAGCAGCCTATCTCTGCCCTGAGAAATGATCTCACTCAGCTCTTCAATTTCTCCTGTCAATTGTACAAAATGGTTTTCCTGCACTCCCTTCTTCCCTCTCTTTTCCTCCATAAAACTGATCCAGCAAATAGTCCTTTTCTTTCCTGACAAATAGCACCATTGCCTCTTGTGTTGTGCACCCTGCCAGATGGCAGGGGGAAACAGCTATCTGCACAAGGAAGCTTTCTGGCTCTCTGTGCACAGGAAACAGCCAAAAGGAAAAGGAAAAACACTTGCAGATGATGTGCCTCCTGACACAGACTGATAGCTAAGCCTCTTGCACTTGTCCTTCACTTCATTTTTTCCTGTGCTTTGATCTGTGGGAATAGATGACTGCCAACCATCAGAGGCTGGAGGGAAGTAAAGATCCAAGCTCTTACTGATACTGACCAAGTGTTAGAACTCCATGTCTTGGCTGCTGTTTTCCAGCCCATCGCTCTTTAAAAAAATGGATGGGAAAGACAAAGCCCTTCTTGCTCCAGCTTGATAAACTTTCTGTAAAAGTCATGCACCCCTGTCCAGAGGTGGGGTGGATGTTGTGTTTGCCTGGATATTGTTGCAGTGTCATGGACAGTAATTCCTTGTTTGCTGATTTCATTCAGGATATCTGGGACATGAGAGATGTTTAATCATGTTCTTGTCACAACACTGGGGTTCTTTACTGAGGCTGTGAGGACATGGATCACGTCTTCTAAGTCTTCCAGAGAAAAGAGCCCCCAGAGCTACCTGTATCTTCATCCAACCTCACCTTAAAGACTTCACCTCAGATTCAAACCTGAATATGCACCTTCAGGAAACATGGATGCTGATGAATGCATACACAGCAATATTACTGCTGTGGCCTAAGGCACCTCAATTATATCCTCCCCTGTTGTGGTTTAACCAGCTCTCAGTCAGCCTATGGAAAATATTCCATATTTAAAAACCACCTTTAAAAGTGTGTGTGGTGTGTGTGCTCAGATATGACTTTCCCCTGTACTGAAAGAAATTCAGTTTGAAAGTCTCCTTCAATTGACACAGTACTTAGGAGGACAAGAACAGGTTGCTTGGGAAGTACAGATCCCTGTATTCCTAGGCTGTCTGGAGAAGAAAACTGCCTGGCATCTTAAAATTTTGAATGATTCAACCTTTAATAGCAGTGAACGCAAAACAAAACGAGCCTGATGCCATTTTCTCCAGTGATGTGCCATGGCTTATTAGGAAGGGGTTATAAGCTGCTTTCCAGTGAACTTGTTCTCAGACAGATAAGCTGACTAGTGGGAAATCAATCACTATGAATTTTGATAGCAGTGCCTGCTGAAGTAATTACTTCAAACATCAATAATGCTGCTCACCTGCCTGTGCAGTTTTCAGTCATGCTGAAGGTTAGATTAACGCCACAGAGCTCCTGGGGACTTTTGTTTGTTTTGTTTATGTTTTCCCTATCTTTTTCCATCTACTTCCTTAAATATTTTTCTTAAACACTGATTTAATTAAAATGTCACTTTGTCCTTTTCTCTTTTTCTCCGTCTTCTCACCCAAGTAATCAAAAAGAGTTTGCTCGTATCAGTGAAATTGTCTCTGCAATTGTGCGCATACGGGAGCTGCTGCTGATCCCTCCTGGCAGACTTACTGAGCATTGAAAGCTCACATCACATCTCTCCTCGGCTGTTGGTGCCTGTGTTTAAGTTAATATGTATTTAGAGAGAAGGTCAAAAACACTTTGGAGCCAAATGCTCTTAGAATCATGGAGTAGCTTAGGTTGAAAAAGACCTCTAAGATCATTGAGCCCAACTCTTAGGCTAGCACCATCAAGCCCACTGTTGAACCGTGTCCTTAAGTGCCACCTTTACACAGCTCCAGGAATGGTGCCTCCACCACTTCCCTAGGCAGCCCATTCCAGTGTTTGACAACTATTTTGGTAAAGATATATTTTTTATATCCAATCTAAAACCTCCCCTTGAAAAACTTGGGGTAATTTCCTCTTGTCCTATCACTTGTTCCTTGGGAGAACAGCCCAGTCTCTGTGCTCCTTTTGGGCAGTGGTAGAGAGCAATAAGGTCCACTGTGATCCTCCTACCTTTGGCCTTAGCCCATTGATTCAGCCTGTCCACATCTCCCTGCCAAGCCTTCCTACCCTGCAGCAGATCACACACCCATCCATCTTGCTGCCACCTGACTGAGAGAGCACTCATGCAGATAACTGATCATGGATTACACGGGGCTGGCCCCAGCTGAGCCCTGGGGAACAGCACTGGTGACTGGCCACCAGGTGGATGTAGCACCATTCACCACAACTCTCTAGGCCTAATCATCCAGAGTGTTTTTACTCCCCAAAAAGTGCAACTAACCAAGCCACGAGCAGCCAATTTCTCCAGGAGAATGTTGTGGGAAGTGGTATCAAAGGCTTCAACTAAAGTCAACTTCAACAGCCTTTTCCTCATCCACTAACTGAAGATCCTCACCCTGGTGTATGTTGTGATTTCAGTTCCCACACAGATAAGCCTGTCAGTTCAGGTTTTGCCACATACACTGGGTGCACTGAAAATTCATAACTTAAAGCACATCTTACCAAAATTTTAAGGTGATACAATATCATCTAAAATGTCCCTGTCTCAAAATGAATTCCCTTTGGAAGCAACAAGAGAATGGTTGGAAAAACATGTGCATGTATGCTTGTATGTTCATCATATAGTAAATTAAAGAGATATTCGTCCACAGAGAAACTAATTATTTCATCCAGTTACTGAACACCATGATAAAATTATCCAAAGTGTGTATCATTTTCATTTTAAATACAATGAATGATCTGAGTTTTGGACTACTGTGCTTCACAGACTGCAACCTCCTCCATTTGCCATGTCTCCTAAGCTCCTGGATAACTCCTGCTGCCTTATGCTAAATATCCTCCAGGTCTCCCACTGTTGCCACTTTTATATCCAAATTTCATGCAGCCCCAGAAGATCTGCTCTCTCTGCTGGAGCAGCAATATATTTATTACTATATTATTATTGTATTTCAGCTCGTAGCTATAGAAAATTCCATCCTGCTGTAACCCCTACCTCCATCTACCATTAGACAGCCTGGGATTCCCACAGACTTGGCAAATTTGATAGATTTGTTTATCAGCTCATCAGAACTGATGCGTGCATGGACTTACTGCCTGACTGAAACTGAAAGCTGGCAGAGATGTGCCAGGGGGTATTTTTCTCACTTTCCTCTCCTTATCTTTCTCCATCCAGTGTGGAGAGCAAACAATAGTGATACTCCAGGAAGCATTAATTTGCATTTGGCTTTCATTCCAATAAACAGCCCACTCCTCTCCAATTAAACATTCTGGAAGCTCCTTTTATTGTCCATTATACTGAACTAATATAGCTAATATCGAGCTTATATAGATGTCCTTTGTTTATAGCAGTTGATTGAATACGCATCACACATTTCAGCAGAGAAAGTCCTCCACAGACCCAATTTCAGATCCAAAAAGTGTCCTGCTGATGATTGCCCACATAAATCCAAGCAAGGAAAGAATGAAAACCAAGCACTTTCCTGTCTGAATGCCAATTTCCACTCCCAGCAGAAGATGACATCCATCACTTTGGCACCACTTAGCCAATCACCACAGACACAGTAAGAAGGGAAGAGCAGGGCAGGGAAGAGCACTCAAACCCATGAATAATCAGGATATTTTCATGTAGGCTTACTTATCACTTAGCTGAAGATAGCCAAAAGCAAAAATAAAAACTGCACCTTTATCTAAATTCTAGTTCCTTATCTTAATACAGCTTTACAGAAGTCAGGCAACTGAAAACTGAACGTGGTCTGTATTGTCCATTATGACTAATCAAGCTTTGCTGACCTCCTGTGAGAATGTCTGTTCAGTTTATTTACAGGAAGGTGCTCTTAGTTGACCTCTGACAATGTTTTATCCCATTGTTATCAAAACTCCTCCAAAATTAACTGTTGGGAGAAATGAGGACGTCTCTGCAAAGAGGAACTTAAGTAGAAGAAAGAAGATTTTGGTGGCTGAGAAGGGGATTTCAACACCATCCAGACAGGTAACAGCAGGTCATCAGATTTCCCAACTCTGGATTTTAGAAAAGATTTTACAGTACTCCAAAATACATTTGGGATCTTTAAAAAATTCTCCTCTGTCTTCGAAGTAGTTAGGAAAAATGCATGGAAAAAGATCTGAAAATTCTGGTATTTGTTTAGTACTTCACATAAACACATTTAGAAGAGATCTATGAAAATGAGTGAAGAGGAGGTGATTAAACCTCTAAACAATGCCATTTATTTATTTTGATCAAGAGTGAAGAATTTGATAGAGACTTTTAGTGGAACCTGGTGAACCTTTGAATAAGCACAAAGACAAGAAATGAAACTCAGTTCTGAAAAATGAAAGGAAGGAATGACTTAAACTCATGGCACACAATACTGACTTCTAAATTATCTATGAACTCCATGGACAGATCAGTGTGTGACAAAGGCAATCTTCAGGACAAATTGAATATCTTCATAAGCTTTATGAAGAAAAGAGGAAAGAAGAACACTGAAATATGATAGTTTCTATATAGTAATCCATGATGTCCATGTAGGGAAAGAAATTAGTTAAAAAATTGGAAGGGTATGACTGGAAGGAAAAAAAATCAGGGGAGTCAGTTACAGAAAGAGCAACTGTTACAAATCTGGAAACACTGAGGGGAAAAAAGAGTATAATGACTGTTCAGAACAGCAAACCCCATTCCGTAGGGAAGAATTGCATGAAAACAAGAAATGGTGAAGACAAGTTAAATTAAGACATTCTATTTCTCTCTTCTTCCTATGAGAAGATAAATTAATCATTGGATTGAAAAATGACAGTTGCCTGGAAACCAAATATCATGACCAGATTACAATCAATAAGGGCAACAGAAGTTCAGCATCCACAAGTAATACCTACATATCCATACCCACATGCATAAAAGTACACAGGTATCAAAAAAAGGTCTTAAAGCTTCAAGAGAATGTATTTGAAGAAAATCTGAGTGAAACTGAGAAGGGACCAAAGGTTAGAGAGGTAACATGACTGAAAAGTGGAAGTCCTTTATGTAAGAAGAGTTAATTGACGCTGGTATCATAGTGAAAAACTTACAACATTGGATAAGAAAACAATGCTTGGTTTGATGGCAAATAAAGCAGTAATTAGAAATTAAAGCAACATATGGTAAAATGTAAGGCAGCAGTTACAGGTGGCAGTCAGTACAAATGAAAATTGCATGGGGTGTAGGTAACTGATGAGGGAAGCTGAAGAACTTAGGGAAAAATGCCTGGCTGACAGAGCTAAGAATAACAAAATCATAGAATCATTAAGGTTGGAAAAGACCTCCAAGGTCATTGACTCCAGCCCTTGACTGAACCCCACCATACCAACTTCACCACAGCACTAAGTCCCGCTGTTCCTTGAACACACAACAGAGTTGGTGACTCCACCACCTCCCCGGGCAGCCTGTTCCAATGCCTAACCACCCTATCAGTGAAAGCCTTTTCCTGATGTCCAATGTAAAAATTCCCTGGTGTAATTTGAAGCTATGTGCTCTTGTTCTGTCACTAGTTGTAAGGGAGAAGAGGCTGGCCCCAGTATTCCTTTATCCTGCTGGCCATACAGGCCAGGATGTCACAGATCTTCTTGGCCACCTGGGTACAAGCTAGCCACTGTCACCAGCACTCCCAGATCCTTCTCCTTTGGGCAGACTTCCAGTCACTTTTCCCCCAGCCTGTAGCACTGCAGGGTGTTTTTGTGACCCAAGGGCAGGACCTGGCCCTTGGCCTTGTTGAATCTCACACAGTTGGCCTTGGCCCATCGATCCAGGCTGTCCTGATCCCCCTGCAGAGCCTTCCTACCCTCCAGCAGATCAACACTCCCACCCAGCTTGATGTCATCTGCAAAGTCACTGAGGGAGCACTTAATCCCCTCACTGAGGTCATCGATAAAGACATTAAACAGGACTGGCCCCAGCACTGAGCCCAGTGACCGGCCACCAGCAGGATGGCACTCCGTTCTCCATCACCTCATTCTCTGGGCCCAGTCATCCAGACAGTTTTTCACCCCCACAGGGTGCACCTGACCAAGCCATGGACTGCCTGTTTCTCCAGGAGAATGCTGAGGATATCTGAAAACACTCTGAGAACAAAAGAAATCTGCAGGTAAGTGGAAGTATGATACTAGATGAAAGTGGCAAAATTATTAACGCTGAGGTAGCAAAATGACTCACGACCATTACTATGGCTGTTTAACACACTATGTATATATTTAATACTTACTGAGTTAGCAATAATTAATTCCAAACCTATTGGGAACCAGGGACAAGTTCGGTAGGCCAAACAGCCAATACCCACAATTCTTGAAAAACTGGCTTACAAACATCCCTCAGCACCACGATGTTAATTTTTAATACACTATAGAATGTTGAGGAATTTGATAGGACAAATTTGTTGAGGAATGTTGAGGAATTTGATAGGGGGAATCTTAATGTTGAGTCGACAGACAAAAAGGGCAAGGGAAGAAGGGAGGGTTCTCAGCCTGACAATACTCCCAGGAAAAATCACAGAAATGCTGAGTCAACATTAAACACATAAAACAGTATCAATAAAATTCATGCCAAGAAACACAGGATTATGGGGACAAAGTATTTTTAAAGCAATAGTTTCATACTCTAATTAAATTACAAACTCCGTTGACAAAGGTAAGCGAATAGCCTGCAGAAATTCTGGCTTTTGTAGAGTTTCTGACTTATTATCTCATAGCACTGTGATTTAAATTGCATTATACCTTGACAATAAAGTACCTATTCAACTAATTGAGGACTGTCTGAGGAATCTCAAAAAGGAACAAAGAACAGAATCATCATTCAGTAGGAGGATTTGGTGTGAGGTTCTGCATATATCATGAGTAAACAGAACGTGATTTTACATCTCATCACCAATGTAGAAATAAATGCAAAATACTTGAGGTGAACTTTGCAAAGACTGGTAGAAAAGCAGAAATATTAAATAAAATTGATCCCTTCTAAATTATACCTATTCAAACTGAATACATTTTAATTCAGCCAAGTAGAGAATAATATGTTAAGGACTAAGAAATGCAGACAATATCTACAAAGCAAGACACTGCAACTGGGAAAGCAGGGACCTTGAGGAAGATTAAGGTTCATTGTGGGTAAGCAGAACTATAGAAAAATGGGTGAATGCAAGCCAGGAAAGTGAAACACCTTCAAATGAGAAATGAGGCACAACTTACACTGCAAGTGTTTAACTACTGGAACAAAGTACTAGGAGAAGCAGTAACTTCTCCATCTCTCAGACTTCTCACATCAAGGGTTGATGCCTTTTTGGAAAATGTGCTTTCACCAAATACAAATGATCAGCCTTCATACAAATGGAAGTCAATGAAATTAAATAGCCTGTGTTCTATAAAAGGGTCCCACTATTACAATGTCTTGTGTCTTCTGGCCTTAAGGTCTTTGGCTTCGCAAAAGAGTCTTTTCAATGAACCAAAAAGATACCAATATAAAAATGCAAATAGCAGAGATTTTCAAACCCAGAACATGGAAACTTTTCTCCCCACACTTTGTGGACTGACTATGCTATAAGCTGCTGCATTCTTGGTCTCAGCAAGAATGCTACCTGCAAATCACTGCTGGTCTCTTTCTGGGCTTCCAAAAAATCTGCTGGTTCTGTGCAAATCCTGACCCTCTGTAACCTGCCATGACTCAGGGCTGAGGTAAACTGAGCTTCCTTGCCATATCATAACAGAACTTGGGTTTGATTGTTTTGCTTTGGGCAAGAAAGGAGTACAGTGGGAAGGCACAGGAGAAGGACTGCTACTCCCATGACTGAGCCTGTACCCTCACAGCTCTCCGGCCTTTGGAAAAGTGCTCAGACTATGGGCCACCTCATGCAGGTAAGTGGGAAACAGGAACCGTGGGGCTACTGGGAGAGCACATCTGTCCCACAGAAGAGAGCTCAGGGGGATGCCAGGCATATTTAGAGGAACTAATGGACCCTGGCCAGCTGTGGATGTACATCTCAGAGCAACTTTCCCAAACAGAACTGCTGATGTTCAAGGAGTGACTCCTGCAGGGGGTTGTCTAACCAATTTGGCCAAAGAGGTTCAGACTGAATTAAGAGGAAGAAGTAATTCTAACTCTCGTTCTCTCTCAGTGCTAGTATCTAAACAGTTTTCTTAGAAAACTGGAGTACAAAAAATTCAGTATTTATGGTCTCTCTTCATACCTGTACAAAGCCCCCCAAAAATATAGTGGCTCAAGAGGGAGCAGAGAACTGGAAATGCTTAGAAACAAGTTCTGTCAACATACAGTAAATACAATCACTCAAAACCAAATTAAGCTATTTATATGCAGTTTTGACACATAGAATTTGAGGTATAAGACACTGAGACATGCAGACCTTTGGCACACATGCTAAAAGGATGTCTTGTTTGCCCTCACACCTGACAACAGAGATAACAGAGTTATTGATCTGTTGTCAGCTGTGAGGGCAAAGAGGGGGCGGTATGAAGAGGAGTGGGCAAGAGGGAGGGTGGGGCTGCAGTGAGTGTCTGAGGCTGGTATAGTTTATCATGACAACTTGCACTGCCATGTCCTGTTGCACTAGATCCACTGGTACTGCACTCTTCAGCATGAGACAGCTGGAATTGAGGAGTCCTATCTCATGGTGTTAGTGGTGAAGCAAACTAAGCCATTCCCATGACTCCGTCCTGCCATGTCATGGGCTGTTTCTGGGTATCAAGAATATTGTGAGAAGACACTGGAGAAATGTAATCATGTCTTTGAGTCTGAATCGTTGCATCAAAGCAGGCAGTTTGTCAACTACAGTAAGAATAACACCCAGGCTTTGTCCTATGACCAAATTAACTAGTTCTGGTTTAGAACATTGTGTGCACATATATACACACACATTATGTATATATGTATGCACATTTATGTCATTGTCAGTGTGTACATATAAATAAATAGATATTTACATGTACGAGTAGGACACTGGCAATGCAGAACACCAGAGCAAGAACCTCTAATTTCTGGACAAGGAAGATAAGTCCACAAATAACTCACATATGGGTAAGAAAGAGAAGTGTGAAAGAGAGAAAGGGAGTAAGGAAAAAAGGGACACACTGGTTATGTGTCAGAGAGCCTGGGAAAAGGCAGGAAGGATATGTGAGGAAAAGGGGTGTGGAAAGGGCATTTGGCTGAAGCAGAACATGGGGAAACAGAGGCAAAAGAAAAGTACAGAAGGAGCTGAAAATAATGAAATGCCAGAGAAGTAAAATAAACATCAGAAGGGAATTCACAGATTAAAAGATAGGAAGGGAATAGGACATGTTTCCCTCCCTGTTCACTGGTTATACTTCTCCATCTCATGTCTTTTATTCTCTCTCATGCACTTTCTTCTATTCTTACCAGTCCCTTATAGATGTTTCTCTTAGAAGCATTAATCTGCAGAAATTCCCTCACTGCACCTCTGCCCCTACACTTCCCTCCCTCCCCAGCACACAAGAATGATAAGAGAGAAGACCTCTCTCTCACCTCTACTTCTCTCCAGCGTGAGTTTTTGTCAGTTTATGAACCACTGCCAGGTACACGATGCAAAGACAGGACAATTTACCATCAAACAGAAAGTCTCATTCTGACACACCCAAAGTTTGTTTCTATCAGAGTATGTTCCCCAGGGGATAGAGTTTAACAAATCATATGCAGTGTAATATTAATTTTTGCATGCTACTTCAAGCTGACATGCTGTCTGTTAGATGACTGTTTTTCCTAACAGAACTATTCCACTGGGAAGAAAATTAACTCTTAATATGCATTTCTCTTGTACTCTGCCAGGTTCCTGTTCTCACTCAGTTTCAGTCTCCCTCACATACTCCCTCCATCTGCCATCCTCATCCTTTTCCCTGATTGTTGTATCCCATTTTCATCTTTCTTATTCTTACCATCCTGATTTTTCTTCACTACTCTTTTCTCCTTCTTCCATTGTGCCTCTTTTCCCTGGCTTTCCCATTCTATACTTTGCTTCTTTTCCTTTTTCCCTATTTTTCTATTTTGCCAGTTTTGCTTACTCCCTCTCCTGTCCCATTCCCCTGCACCCAGAAAATAATGTTCTATGTAGCTCTGCAGCCACAGAGCCATAAGAAGAGTCAGCCAACTTATTTAGAAACCCAAGCCAGTCAGCCCCATAGAGCTGTCAGCATCACATGCTGTTCTGTAGGCTGGCAATTCCAATAAGGGAACCAGAACAAAAACCAGAACCCTCTTGGAAGCAGGGATTCAGCATCTTTGGGAATCTAATTCAAGAATCTGACTGGGCCTACACAGTGCTATGGGCTTTGAGATGGATGTGCAGATACTGCCCTTAAACTTCAGTAGTTGTTTTGCCCAACCCTGCTGTATGGTGCTATAATCAGTAAGAGGAGAGCAGGGGGAACAGTTCCAAAGAATGAATTATCCCATAATAAATATTTCTCTTGGTGTGGCTGTTAAGAAAGCCTCAAAATTAGCCTAAATTAATAGCTTAACTTTCAAACAGTTAAAGCTATGTAATATGAAACACCTGAGACAGGAGAAAATAGAAAGAAAAGTCTGCATGAGGGTAGAAGAATGGTAAAAAGTAGAGGAAAAACAAGAGAGATGAGAAAGCTAACTTGTTTACTAGTGGACACACAGAGAAAAAAAAAGCCTTTGCTAAATCAGCAGTACCTAGAGGGCCAGAGTTCCAGACAAGCTGAAGAGCTCCCATTGATTTCTCCCACATTTCAGCTGCTCAGCATTTCGAGAAGGCAAAACCCTAACACCTCTCCTGAGCTGGGGACTAATCTAAGAGACTTGCCTTTCACAGCTACTGCTCTGGCCACGTCACCCCCAAAATGCTGACTTCATTGCATTTTGCACAGAGCTGCTGCTGTGGAGAACAGCGGAGTGAAGGAACAGAGAATTAACGCTAACGCGTCTCGCGGAAAAGCGCTCAGCAGCTGAGAAATCTGTCTCAGGCTATTTCCCTCACACCCTTCCCACAGGATAATTAAATCTCCTGACAGCACAGCCTGTCGAGCCCCGGAAGGGAGGGCATGTGGACACACAGGCTGCTGCGTCTGGCTGCTGAGGCAGCAGCAGCTCAGCTCTGTGGAGATGTACACAGCAAACTGCCTCTTGCCAAGACTGGCAAGCACATGGGCCTTTTCAGGGGGGTAAAGTCAGTGCTGCCTTCTGCAGCTAGTGGGAATTGGCCATGTCATGTGTTTATCCACTCTGTATGAAGACACGGGCTTTAAATCATCAAACATGGAGTGCAGTGCTGCTTAGCCAGTGGTACTGTCTGCTCAGGTTCCTGTTCAAAGCTTCTCTGCAAGGCAGGATACACAAGGAGCACATAGGAGAAAGGGTGAAAGGTAGGAGATGGAAATTCCAATGAAATTAAGAAAGGAGGAGGCAAACACAAACATGCAGCACAGGCTAATAACAATCCTGCAAACAACCAAAGCTTTCTATGTGCAGGACATCACAGACCATTGCAAAACTGGTGGGAAACTTTCTATGTGCAGGACATCACAGACCATTGCAAAATTGGTGGGAAGCTTCCTATGTGCAGGACATCCCAAACCACTACAAAATTTGTGCGTTTTATAGATGGCTTAGTCCCCAACCAGCACCCAGGATCTTCACTTGCTTTTTGGAATTAATGACCCAATACACTACTGAAGTAAGATGGTGTCAAAAATCTTGACTCTGACTTAGAAACGACATAACTGCATGCTGACTGAACCAAGACTTCCAGATATGCACAAAATGTTTGAAGCCTACCACCTCCAAAACTCCAGATCCTGGCTTGAGGATGGTTGGGAGGAGAGCACAATTGGGAAAACTCCTTCAGCTGTTTTGGTCTACAGAGTATTTGCAGCACAGTACCTGGGGTGTTAAGAATCAAATTTCTCGTGAAGTAAAAAATGTATCTACAGAAAGAAAAGCAAGCAATTTCCAGAATGTTTTCATAGACAAAAAAGGATATAAAATGGAATCTATAGTATAGAGTATTTTTTTTTACTTTTTTGGATCTTTTAATGGGTTTTGGTTTTTTGTTTGTTTTCTGGTTTTTGTAGGTTTGTTTTTTTTTTTTACTTCACTTGTGTAAAGCAGCTTCAAAATAGCCTGTGAGCTAGTAAATCAATAGAGCCCTTTGTCCAGGAATGCTTTTGATTTCGTTCCCATGCTTAGTCTGTAACCTATGCTGCCTTTTCACTGGTCTCTGACAACTGAGAACATTGTGACTTTTGAGCTGAGACTAGGACATCCCAATGACAGACCCTTAGTCCTGGAGTTCATTTTCTTCATTGTCCCTGGTCAACCTGGAATTGAAGAGCAGTCACTTATGTGATTTATAAGGAATTCTGGAAATCTGATTTTACCCTAATGAGAAGGTAGTTTCCATTTTCTAATACAAGTTAGTGTGTAGGACTGTATGCTATTCCTACCTTAGCCTTCATGATCAAAGATATAGGACTTTTCTGTAATTGTATATTAGTCTCATACTGTGACTATTATCTTCTCACATTTTTTTCTGCTTTTTTTCTGCAAAGAATTTGCTCTGGAGAGGCTTTAGAAAACAAAAAAAACTACACTATTTGAGAGTAATGGATGCCTCTGCCTGATGGCCACATAAAATCTATTAAGTTAACATGAAACCTTACATGTTACTGTTAACATTTGGAAGATTCTTCTGGCATTTCTTTCTTTTAATTCAGTGTTAATAAGTTTAAATAGGAAATGTTATTTGTGATTAGGAAGAACCTGGGTTTGAAGGAAATGCAGTGTCTGGAAAATGCCCCAAAGGAAGGAACAAAGATGGGACATTAAAGATTTGCCTCAGAAGTAGAGGGCATGCACTAAAACCAAGAGACACAAAGAATGACAGAATAGTTTGAGTCAGAAAAGACCTCTGAGATCATCAAGTCCAACCATTAACCCAGCACCGACAAGTCCACCACTTGATCATGTCCCTCAGTGCCACATCTACACAGCTTTTAAATACCTTGTGAGTTCCACACTTTGCTGGACAGTCTGTTCAAGTGCTTGACAGCTCTTTGAGGGAAGAAATTTTTCCTAATATCCAATCTAAACCTCCTGTGGTGCAACTTGAGGCAATTTCCTCTTGTCCTATCACTTGCTACTTAGGAGAAGAGACCAATCCTTACTCACTACACCCTCCTTTCAGGCAGTTGTAGAGACCGAAAAGGTCTCCCCTGAGCCTCCTTTTCTCCAGGCTAAACAACCCGAGTTCCCTTAGCTGCTCCTAATACAACTTAAAATGCATCTATTTCAATTTATGTTGTATTTAACTTAATATGCATTTCAGAGGAAGTGGTGAATACAAGCAATAGCAGTGATTTTGTACTAAATATGGATTTCTGAAAAGAAAACCCAAACCAGGCACTACCTATGAGCAAGCATGAGTAGGAAGAGGAAAAAAAGAGGTAGTGTTTGAGCTGGATCATTGCTGGGTGAAAGTAGACAAATCCATTTTTGCCTGTATGGAATTTAGTGTTTTGTGGCACATTTCCCCACCGTTTTGCCTTTTCTCTCTCCATTTTAAGATGAAGGGTGATGCTCCTCAAAGCTGTTGTCAGTGGAGAGGTTGAGTAGACCAAAACCCCTTTGACTCTACTTCCCACTGTATTTCTCCTTCCAATAAAAACCACTGGTGGTGGGCATCTTCTTAAGCCTCTTGTCACACGTGGCTGAACAAGACCTCTCCCCACCCCTCATTCAGATCAGGGGAGGAATGTGAGGAGACAGAAAGGGAAGGGATGACACAGAAAGTGGAGCAGAGATGGGAGAAAGGCATAGATAGAAGACAGGCTAATAGACTGACAAGGCTTTTATTCTCAGCTATAGAGAATCTCACCCTCTGGAAATTAGGTAATTTGGGGCTTTTCAACAGAATGATTAAGGAAAGGCAAGGACTATTACCTAATATTATTTATTTTATAGGGAAACTGAAAAGGCTAAATAGGACAGCTAAATAGAAAAATTAGAAAGATATGTGCACAAGCTGTCCCTTGTACAGCTGGATCACAGAGAACACTAGTCCTGGAGCCCACTGCACAATACCATGATTATGGTTAAACCTAAGGAGGAGATATTTAGATTAGATTATCAGGAATAAATTTTTTACTGTGAGGGTGGTGAGGCACTGAAATGTGTTGTCCAAAAAACTTGTGGATGCTTCATCCCTAGAAGTGCTCAAGGCTAGGCTGGCTGGGGGCCTCAGCAACCTTGGTCAGCAACCTTCACCTAGTGAAAGGTGTCCCTGCCCACAGCAGAGGTGTTGGAACTAGTTGATTTTTAAGATCCCCTCCAGCCCAAACCATTCTATGACTCTGATTGTGAGAGACAGACCTCAAAATGCTCTACACACATGTTGCCCACCTAAAAAATACATAGGAACTGCAAAAGGCAAGCAATCAGTGGTGGAGGACAAGAGAAATTCTCCAGATGGGATACAAGTGAGTGCACATCTATCTGCTTGATTTTTTCTACCATGTATACTTTAGCAAATATTTAGGAACAATGGGATGAAAATTAGCATAATAAATAACAGAGTGATTTCCATGGAAGCTGCTCTAATTCTGACTGACCCAGGCAAAAGCTCCCTTGCTTCCACACGAACATTTAAACTTGACTGAAGACTGTATTTGAGGAAACAACAGTGAAATATATTATCTAGGGAAGGGACATGCAATGATCACTGCACCTTAGAGAGGAACCTCCAAGCTCTTGCTAGTTCAGCTCTGGTTGGCACCATCTCCCTCTCCTCCTCCTTTCATACACAGGCTCATGAATGATGCTATTAATCAGCATCAAGTCCCCAGAGCACCTCCTGCTCTGGAATGCCACTGATGAGCAGATGGGATTTTTGGCAAGAAATGACCTGGCACGAAAATGAACAGAGGAGAAGAATATGAGAGAGGAGGGGGAACTGCCTGGAGCTCCTCATTTAAAAGAATTGAGTAAAAGAGATTTATCTTCTCCGCTGATACCACATTCCAATGTACAGTCATCTAAGGAATTATCAGAAGCCACCTGTGCACATCAACACAAGCCAATTTCCTTCTTTAACAGTCTGGTATATCTATATTTGTGTGGGTATATCTAATAGGCAATGCTAGCAGCTACCTTTGTAGTGGCTCAATGCAGGTTAACTACAAAACGTTGACTCAGCCTCTTGGCTGGGCTCTGCAGCTCACATTGATGTCCAGCAGATGCTGTGCTAAGATCCCACTGGGTAATTTTAAACTAGCAGGGCTACAACTGTCTGAACTGCAGCAATGGTCAGCCTAGAAGAAAGGCCTGACCTAAAGTCTTTTGAAGCCTGTTGCTCATTGCTCTTCCACATATCCTTTTGCTCAGCAAATAACAGACAGGCCTCCCCCTGACAGTCATGAAATTCACATACAGGAGGTGGGAGCTAATATTCTTCAGTCATGAAATGAGCAAGACATCTCAGGAAGTATTTTCACATTAATATTACAGGAAATAGCCTCACTGTGAGTGAAAAGAAGATTCAGATCTTACAGGTCAGGGATCACTCAGTTTTAATTCTGTGAATCTCACTGGTGGTAGTGGAAGCTGGGGAGATACATCCCAGGTTACATTCTGCACCTTTGGAGTGCTATAATGCTGAAAATCACATTACACATCTTGGATTCCAACATACATATAACACTTGAAACAGCAAAAAAGACTATTTATTTCTGACATATTTCTCATTTTTTAAAGAAATCTTCTGTCTTTTTGCATTTACTGAATAAAACACACAGCAGAACACAGAGTTATTCTGTCAACAAAGCAGTGGATGTGCAGCCTGGAAGACAAGCACCTGCTCAGGGATCATTAGTGAATGGAGAGGGAAATCTTCCCTGTCCCACGCTTTCACTTCACACACACTTTGAAGAGACACGTGGTGCATCGTTTGGTGATGCACATGGCACAGAAATGCTGCTTTCTCTAGCTCATGCCATACAAGGCTCAAGAAACACTTTACAAACACTAACAAATGAAACTCTGTCTCTGTAACACCAGGGATATCACCTCTCTTGATTTTACCATAAGTCTCTCAACTTTACTTGTCCTACTCTATTTTATGTGAAGCTCTAATTCTCAGAAGTCAAATGATGTGCAAGATCCATAGCCATATAATTGGGCAGCAGCTGGCAAAAACCAAGTCTTATGATTCAGAAATCTGAAAGTAATTGAAAAAGTTCCCACTTGAGGGGGGAAAAAAGTCTTGCTTCTTATGTAAATTCACTTATTGCATGACTGGCTTCTGATTTCTAATTCTTGGGCTGGTAAACTGGAGCATTTCTCCACTAATGGGCAAGTACTCTTATCCCCAGCTGGCAGATCAGAAAATTACAAGGCAGCACTAAACCTGGCTACAGTATAAGTGAGTGTTCAATGCAGCTAAATTCCTGTTACATACTGCAGCATTGAGCTGTGCCTGTAAAAAGGACAAACGATGCACTTAAGAACAAAACATGGGCAAAGTCTGAAGCAAAATCCAACTGTCTTACTCTTAGCCCAGTGTTTCAACATCCAAGAGTGCTCTTGTCTGACCTTGGAATTCAGAAAAAATCCCTCCTGTTTTTAAATAAAAATCTGCAAGCCTCTACAGATATATTTGAGGAAAGAAAAACCTAGTAAAAACCACTGGAGCCTCTCATACCTTGTTAGGGACTTGAAGAGAAAAAGGAGTTCATTTTTAAAGGACTTTGAAAGTATTGCCTCCTGTATAGATTGCAATAAACTAAGGATGATTTCCCAGCCCATGCAGCAGCAAGAACAACAGCAACACTTCTAGACTCACATGAGGCAAGCCAGCTCAAAAGACAGCAGACAACAAGAAGATTAGGGACATCCTCAGGAGCTAAGGAGTTAAGCAGATTTCACTCCCATTCATTACACATCCTGAAGGAGTCATTCCAGAGCCATCTCTAGCATAGCTGGGACCCTTAAAGCTTTTGTTTGGCTTGCAGTGTGTGATGAGCTGGAGCCCACATGGTGTTCAGTGCCCACTGAACAGGGTGACAGGAGCTGTCTCATGCACTGAGGAGCTTGCACATCATTCCCAGTGAGTACAGGGCTACTGACTTTTCACTGACAATACCTTGCTGTACAAACAAAACAAAATCATATATTCTTCTCTGACTTATCCTGCTGTCCCCCTCTGTTCCACTTTCCCCTGGATGCCCCTGCAAGCTGGACACCTGGAGGAATAGAGCAATTGCTTTATACCACCCAAACGTGAAGGAAAAGAAACAGCAAAACAAAAATTAGGCAAATGCAAAAAATAAATAAGCTCTCCCCTAAAAAGCTTCAAAAATAAAGAATCCTTTGCAGGCTGTTTAATTTCAACACCTACCTAAAGGGAACAAGTCGACTGGATGGTGTTAAGGTCCATAAAGTAGGTTATAAACAGTTCCACAAGGGCAAGAGCATATATTGTAACATGCAATTTTATAGAGGCCTTCAAATGAAAATAAAAACACTGGGTAGTTGGGGCTCTCTCACATGCCTATGAAAAGTCAGGAAAGAAGAGATGATACCAAGAATTGATAAACTGCAGAGGAGAAAGAAAGCACCAGAAAAAAAGGAGCTAGGAAACATTTTATTTTAAAATACTGTTTTGTTTCAAAAATAATCTGGTGGGTCACTTCAATTTATTTGCACATTAAACAAACTGAGTAAGTCTTCTGTGAACTCTCTTCAAGGCATAGCTGTTAAGTAATGGAAAAGATTCCCATAAATAATCAAGCCAGGAAATAGGGAGGGATTTTAGGAACACAATACCCTACACAAATTAGTTGGTAGCCATCTCTTAGATGCCTTCTGTTCTCTTCTTAACCCTGGGGGAGAGAAGGGCAAAAGAGATAAAAAAAAATAGAAACAAAATTTGAATAATGCTTTGCCCTTCCTTGCATCTGTCAGGATGAGAGTGAAAGTTCCTGGAAGGTGAAGGTCAGAGGAGACAGCTACAACACATGGGTGAGCATGCCCAGGAAACCAGAGGTCCTTCAGACTTCCCATGATGGAGGAGCTTGGCCTCATGTACCCTGCATTGATCTCCTGGCACTTCCACACATAAAAATAGATCAGACTGAATCTCTCCATGCTCACCCAAGGGATTCTGCCTCTAAGCCTCTTCTGTTTGCTACCAGACTAGCAGATAATGTGAGCAAACTTGTCAGAGCAACAATGTGGGCACTGTGGCAGAGCTCCCTGTCATAGTGCCTTTTGAACTGGATGTTGACAGCTCCCACCTCCTCACAAACCAGAGCTGAACCCATGAGAAAAAGCAATGAGCTTATACCAGATAAGGAGGACCTTCCTGATCTGTAAAAAACTTCATGGGTGAGCACAGAGTACCCCTCCCAAACAACATATACCTTCCTGGGATGCAACCATTATCACCAACACTACATAGATGGCCATGTGAAACAGGTTAATGAAGGGGCAGAAATCAGTCATGCATGTAAGGAATCAAATCTGTCCTGCAAATGAACCATTTCACAGACTAAATCGCTTTCTGAGATGGTAAGTTTGTCATTCCCACTTTTCACAATGGGAAACAAGTCTTTATTCTTTTCTCTCTTCCCTTCAACTTCTCTTTCTCTCTCCGTCAGTGACTATTGTGTGTCGTGTGGGCCACATTCCTGTCTACTGTAAAATCCTCCGAGTGTAAAACAGAAGGTTGCAGCAGAAATACAACTGGCACTGAGTGCCAATTCCATTTCCTCCTCTATTTCTTTCTCTCCATGAGTCAAGCTCTTGCTCCCTGCTTCCACACATGCACAGAGCATGGCACAGCACCTTTCTGTATGAAAGCAACATTTTGTTAAAGCAGCCTGAATTCTTAGTGAATTCCTACTCCAGCTTTTACCATAACACTATTCTCTTGTCCTAAATCATGTAGCTTTCATGTAGCTTTTCCCTAGGTAATTCCAAAATAACAACACTTCCTAACTGTACCATATGGCCGACAAGGGACAGCCAGCCACAGGTCACACTCAGACAGATTCCAGCAAAGGCTTATTCTCTGCAAAGAAACATTGGAGTACCTTTTATTAACACTGCTGTTTGCAGTAAGCTATGGAGTCACAACCTCAAATAACAGGAAACATTTGCCAAGGAGACAAGGGAAAATACCAACAGCCTAGTTAAGGTCCAAATCCCCACTGTCTTATTCTGGGTTCTGGTTTTGAAGCCTTCACTCCCCTTTACAAACTAATTAACTTTATGTACCTAGTTGCCCTATTACTAAGGTTTCCTTTCTTTACTTCTTTAATTCTGTGGCTCAGAATTCCTAAATGCATTTATATAGGAGGTAACTATGCAATTACAAATGCATCCTTTTGTTGTTCATGTTATTTCATCTTTCACAGATCCCAGTTCTCAATATCATATAGAAGGTAAATCATCATCTCCCAGGAGTCCATGTGAATAGAGCCAAAAATCTTATTCACTTGAGACCTTGTTTATCTCCTGTTCTGATGATTAACACTGTGAGCAAGGAGGGACTGATGCAATCTGGGTTAAAACCAATATTCATTAATGACAGTAACAACCCTCACGCCTTCAACAGAAGCAGACAGATGCTGTGGGTCAGGCTGTTGCTTTCCTCACATCTTTTATTTCAAATGAGATAATGCTGCTAAAAAGCACTGTGCTAACAGCCTTAGACAGAGAAGTTCACCATGTGCATAGACAGGTAACACAGGAAAGCAGCAGTGGTGATCAAACATCTGAAAAACCTGTCCAAGGGGGTCAGAGTTTGAGGGGAATTCAGGGTATTTAGTCTCCAGGAAGCTGAAAAGAGGTACAGCAGTCTTGAGATGTATCAATACACAGTTCTCCTTGCTCACAGGGAACAGGTCAAGAAAAAGTTTAAATTGATTGTAGGGAGCAAGACACAGGTGAGACCTTAGGAAACTGTCTCCAGTGGGATCTCACCATGGGAGCAGACAGCCCAGGCTGACTGCAGAACTTCCAGGGCAGAACAAGACATGCAAACATCTGGCAGAGCAGGTGTGAGCGTGGCTGGTTCCGCCTGCACACAAGGCAGTGCTGCCTGGCCAGCAGAGATGTGATCCAGGCCTTTTTCCAGTGACTCTCAGATGTCAGCTTTATAACCTTTGCATTGCCAGTGTGTTTGTACTCTCAGCTGGCAATGCTAACACCAAAGTTTATGGGCTCTCTCCCTGCCCAGGCCATTTAGTGGATGGTTGTACTGCTCAAAGTGCCAGCAGAAATGCTACACAGTGCAATTTGCACTTCAGTGTTGCCAGCATCAGTCTATTTGCAAAGGAACTGAGACCAATTAGTGCAGGGTATTTTAAGTGATCATCAAAAAAAAGACTGAAACAAACCAGAAGTAAAAGAAATCACTTCCAGAAGTCTAAATAAACAACATCCACACCACAGTGCTCCATGTCCTTCTGTGTTTTAAAGACTTGGTCCAGACATGTGCATCAAAGAGGCCAAAAACTAGCTCATGGTGTAATAAGAGAGTATTAAAGGACACCCAAGCTTCCAGAGGTATGCACAGCTGAGAAACTTGCCATGAACTTCTCCAAATATGTCTATAGCTTTATCCTAACCCTGACTACTCCAGACAACTCTGAGCTGCACTTGGTGGCTATGGACCATAGTCCTTCCCTTTTGATTACGTTCCTTGTGCCTAAAATATGAGGTGGAAGTACCTGCAAGCCAGCAACTCATCTTTATCCTAGTCATTTGGTGGCAAAAACTTGCCAGCTCACCCTCTACAGACGTAGTTGGAGAGATTGGGCAGTTGAAAAACTGGGTACACCTACCCATGCGCTGAGGAGTGTGCAATAGAAGAAAATCAGGAGGACACCAAAATTGCCATTTTTTTAGAGTTTCCATTTGATTCCAGACAAGCTATAGCAGTCTCAGCAAAGTAAAAAAAACACCTCTGTTTTCAACAGTGTCACCATAATCTCTGCTGTGATTGCCACTGGGACTCAATGCTCCTAGAAGCAGAGTGGAATAATCTCTAGCTCAAATTCCTCTGGCACCCTGACACCATGTTTTGCCTTCCAAACACAATGTTTTAGGAGAAGCAGAAGAAAACCAGAAAGACCTTGGTGTCAGTGACAATGGTCTCCTTGCTACGAGTGATGAAAAATAAAGATGGCATTGACACGTCATGACTATGGTGATTATTATATTGCCTGGAGTTCAACAGATGAGGGAATAAATCAGTCTTCTGTCACTGACAGCATGACAAAAGGAGTTTGCAAAG
Source organism: Agelaius phoeniceus (assembly GCF_051311805.1). NCBI lineage: Eukaryota > Metazoa > Chordata > Aves > Passeriformes > Icteridae > Agelaius > Agelaius phoeniceus. Next base: position 13,515,212 of record NC_135269.1, read on the forward strand.
GAAGTAAGTAGCACTCAATTTTTTATTTTGACTATTTCTCCTGTTCCAAGTTCCACCACCCCTGCAGCTGACAGAGCAAAGAGAAGTGGTAACCATTCAAGGATACGCTGACCAAGCTAATTTGCTTTACTTGCTCCCAAATCCCTCATTCATCCACTATATCTTAAAAGGCAGCTACTAAGCCAGTGGTCTAACGAAGACAGTATGGTTATTAAAGCAGGGTCTTTGGCATTGTGGTGCAAATTAGCATAACAGCATCACACCCTGTGGGGGCATTAAAACAATTGCTTTTATCATTTCAGTTTAGGTCTTCAGAGATTGAAGCCTCTGATTGTGAAATGGCTCTCAAAAGCCTCATTGAAGTCACCCTGCTGAATCTTATTAGGATGAACCTGACTCCAAAGACCACATCTGTGATTTTCTTTAGATAATTCTGAAAAGATCTGGCATGTCCTAGCTCTCATAAAACATTAACACATTTACAGCTACCTTGGTTTTCTAGTTATGTAAATACATTTTATCACTAAATGATAATCTGGTTAGTTACGGTGACTTGCTCAGGGAAAAACACAGTATATAAGTGGTTGGTCCTGCACTTTGTAAACTGCCTAAAATGCAAATTGAAATTATTCTTGTACACAACTGCAAGAGAGTAAGTTATAAATCAGCAATTTTTCAGTTGCTGAATAGCCATATATTATGCCTACACATGCCATCATTTATTTTTTGCAAAGAATAGGAATTCCCTCACCTTCATGTGTGAATGTCAGGATCCCTGGTACCCAGTGTTCCCTTCTTACAGAAAGAACCAATGTTATGGAAACGCCCTAACCACTCCATACAACTGGGGCAGGAATTCCAGCCCCTCCTTCTGGTTCCTTTGAATTACCTGCAAGTAGATTACGTGGTTTGTGAACAAACCAGACAGCAGTGCAGAGATGTGAGTTAGCTCTGTCTAGATCCAGGCAGGAGGGGTAGCCATGACTCAAACACACGGTCCCGCTTCCAGATCAAGAATCCGAGTGTGTTCTCATCATCCATTTGTTACCTACACAGCTCAAAGTTGACACACTGCTACGTGCTGCTCTGTCAGTTGTGCAGAGGACCCTCCTTTTCCATGAATCACAGGATCACAAGGTTGGAAGAGACCTTCAAGATCATCAAGTCCAACCCATTCCCTAACACCTCAACTAAACCATGGCACCGAGTGCCACATCCAGTCTCTTTTTAAACACATCCAGGGATGGTGACTCCACCACCTCCCTGGGCAGACCATTCCAGTACTTTATCACCCTCTGTGTGAAAAACTTTTTCCTAATATCCAACCTATATTTCCCTTGACGCATGCAAAACACATGTCTGCTGGTCTGCTGGTGGAGCAGCCAAGGCATGTTTAAGCACAGAAGTTCATCCTGCTGAATGAGACCAGTCTTAACTGCTTTTCCAAGACCCACTATGCCCTTTCTGGGCCATTCTTCCAGCCCAGCTGTTCCTGGAAGTCCTGCCCAGGGGTGGGATATCCATCAAGTTTCTTCCTGTTTTGCCGGGTCTGTGCAGCTCCTCCCTGCTCATCCCTGTACTGGCTCATCCCTGAGTAACAGGTACTGGGCATGACAGACCAACAGGTTTGGTCAAAGCACCCAAGCTAGTTCTGTAGCAGGTTTGCTTTTGAGAGTGGAAACTAATACAATCTGTGGTTTTCCATACCTGGAATTATTGTTAAATGGACTATTAGGGAGTTTTCAGTATACAGTCAGCATTGATACACCACCTGCAAGGTTTTTCAGTACTCTTCTCATGACTATTTTAGCTACATCCAGCTGAAAACAGCTGGTTCTTTTTCAGACCAGACCAGTACAAAAGAGAATCAGAGCCATCAGTGCAGGGATTTCTCTTGAAGTCTGGTCCTTGGATCTTGCTGAGTTTAAGTGGTTAAGAATAGCAGTCATTGCATTTCTGACTCTGGCCTGGGGGACTCCCTTTGCACTGCAGTGCTCCACTTCTCAGTGCTGGAGTGAATATTGCTTCTGTTTCTGGCTTTTCAGTGAGTCTCCCAAAACCACTGAATTCCAACTGTGACACCACTGTACAGGGTGGCAAACTCCAGCACACAGATTCTCCAGAGGTGTGCCACAATCCATGTGTGTCTTGCTGAGCGTCAGCTGTTTGTTTGCAAAGAGCTGCCTGATCATAGTTCCCCACCTAAAAATGCATTCCATGCCCTCTTAAAATTACTTTTTCCTCAGTAGGCAGTTGCCACCGCTATCACAGGGAAATGTGGTTTTCAACATCTGGGGGCACTTGTGCAAAATGGCAAATGGGAAGAAGTGCACCAGCAATTCTTTTTATATTAAAATACGGTTTGCAGGTATGAAGGAGACTGGAAAGACCTGTTGTGCAGTAGCTGAGAAGGGGTTATGTTATGAATTACACCTCATCCAAGATGAATAACAAGTCCTCCAGTAGTCCAGCTGAAGTAGGCCACAACCGGATGTGTATTACAAGAGGCTGAATGCCATTCCCACTCTAATTTGAGTGTCTGGATGAGAATATAACACTGGGTGCTTTCTATGGTGGTAGGTGGATTATACAAAGTCACTTTCATGCTGCTTTCTGTGCTCTCCTCTTGCCTTGTGTTTATACAACTGAAATAAAAGGTTTTCCTGTTTTGGCTGTGCCAAAGAAACCACTTTGCATGCTCATCTTGCAACCCTAAGAATCAGCCCCCAAAACAGAGAGGCAGTATGTCCTGCCCCTTTCTTCTGCCATCCTGAAGACACCCTGGTCCCACCTGAGAAGCTTCCTTAAGGTTCTACACCTCAGAAGAGGCACCAGGCCTACTACCCAATACTGCTAACATACCCCTGTGACCTAAAATCCACGATCAAACCAGCAAATATTGGCCTGTGGTGTCAGCTCTCCAGCTACTGTGGTGACAGCTCAGAATGAGCTGATACCACACACAGCCTTGATATGAAGGTAGAATAAAATATGAGGCGGGAAGTGAGAATATCAAAAGGAAACATGAGAGGATGCTATGCAAGGCAGGGTTCTTTGAAATATGCTGAAAGACTGAGGGTGAAATAAGAAAAGTTTTCAGCTTCCCACTGTGAGACTTCTCTGTTTTACCCTGTGATGGGGGCTCAGTAGGGACTGACCCAAGCTGGGTAATTTCCATCACCTGCACAGCTTTCTCCTAGACCCTGAAAAATTATCTTTATGATAGCCTCACAGACAAACAAGTGCAACTCAGATGAAGCAGTGAAATGCTGAATTCCTGCAAAGTGTCATGGGCAGCATTAACAGGGAAAAGGACTATTTGGCAAAAAGAAGCCAAATAGAGAAGACCACGGGTAGAGAGCTGTGGTGAGCCACACCACCTGTGGCAGGTGACTCAGGTAGAAGGAGTGAAGGCAGGCATGTGGCATCTAAAAATGAAGAAAAAATAGCTGGGTAGGAGGCAGGAGGAAAAGGGCAAGGCTGAGGCAGCCACACAGACTGATTCATTCCAATGGCAGCTACAGTGGCACAGACCTGAGCTGTAATGGAGCAGTGAGTCAGCCCCTTATAATTAGCCCTAATTGGCAACCTAGTGAAAGCAGGAGGGTGGGAGAAATAGCAGAGCAAATTCTGTTCTACATGCACCGATGCAAATCCATAATGCGTAATTTAAAAATTCATCTTATCAATGTTTTGTTCAGAAAGACTAAATAAACCCAATACTGTATAGGCAAAGGGCTTTTTGAATCACATGGAGAATCCTAAAAGTTTGCCATTTTCCTTTTTCATTACAGCCATTTTTAGATCTTCAGGATTAATATCATGGGGGTTTCCATATTTCTAGTAGTTTTTCAGGAAATATCACAAGCAGAAAGGAAGTTATTTCTTATGATACAACACAGCTACTAAAAAACAGCCTCTAACTATTTTTCATTCAATACAACCTATTTACTTGACAAGCTAAATGTATCAATACAAGTTGAAAACTATATTTCTTTGAAGACAGATTTTGTTGTGGAATTTTCATCAACAGCTATTTACAGAAAAGAGATGGCCCTGTGAGTCAGGACACTGGCCTCTGGGAACCTGAATTCACACTTTAACTGAGCACAATGAGTTTGATAGTTTGTTTAATTCTCAGCTTAAAAGAACCCAATCAAATCCATTTTACAAACACACATCCTTATCCAATGTGAATGGCAATTTCTCCTCAAGATCCAGGAGTGGAGCACAGAAGTAGTTACTGCAAGTAAAACTGCTTGGGAGATTTAATGTATTTGCAGTAGGGCCTTTCATGTGTCTACCACAGGGCAGCATATCAGTGGTATCACCTCTGTTGCCATGCTGATTTAATGAGAGCTAAATACAGTTGTGATTGCCATAGAAGAAAAGCCTTTCCTCCCTAACTGGTGACAAGGGCACTCAATGTCTATGAACCCTCATGGAAATTGAACTACAGTCCATGTTCTGCTTTAGAAGTAGTGGGAGACAGGTTGGGTTATGCCAGACAGACTCTTCATGCCTCCAGGTGTTGGCTGTGTGTGGAGCCTCAGTGGGTCTGAAGCTTCTAAAACCAGCTGCATCCACAACTTTTCCATGCAGAATAATTCTCCTAACACTGCTCTCTCCCCAGGCACAAGAATATCCCAGGGACCCAACTGGCTGCACTCCTGGTGGAGGTGATGTTGCCCACACACACAGCATTGTGCCTCACTGAATAACTCTTCTGGGTTCAGGCTGCCCCTACATGCAAACCATGGATAACCAGCAAGCAGGAAACACCTTCCTACCTGTTCACTCTGCATCATGTGGCAACAAAGGCAAGGTAAGGCTCTCCCAGCCACTAAACTCACAAGGTAAAATGGAAGCCTTCCCAAACTGCTCCATCCATGCTGACAGACCCCAAATGACACTCACCAACTGCAAAGCTAAGTCCAAACTTCTCTTAAAAGTGGAAGACCAGAGTAAATGTGACACTGAAGTGAAGGAGAACTTTATCTTGTGGAAAGGGGAAAAACTCAGCACAGAACAACACATTTCTTGCTGTCAAGCTCATCAGCACCAGAAAAGTATCTGTTCCATAGTTGCTACCCAAGGGCATTTATCTCACAGTTATGAGTAAAACTCAGTAGACTATCTCTGGATAACAATTTTTTGCATTTAAAAAAAAAAAAAGCCTCATTCTAGAGAAAGAAAATGAGCATGAGAAACATCAAAAAAGGCAAGTGAAGGTGCAAGGATAGAGCAGGGACTCTGTTTCACTGCCACACTTCCCATTTGGAAGGACAAAAAAAAGTGGAGAGAAACTTTATTTTAAAGTCTTCTATCAATTATTCTTTCTGACTTAGAGCCTTCAAAAATCAAATGGGCTTAACAGTGCAGGACACCTGCTGAGCCAGAGACCATCATGCCAAACTGACCTCCAAATGTACAGGTTATTTACAAACTAATGGAGGCAGCAAGCAATTCCACTGCTGCAAGGGCTCTTTCCAGCAAGAAGCAGATCAGGAGACATCACAGGCTGATTTAATAGATCATCGAAGCCAGTGATTGAATTTTCACATCAGACATCAATCTCGCTCCTCGGTCACTCTTTATTACATAGAAACAGTTATAGAAGGACCTCTGTGAAGAAGCCAGAGAAAGACCTGCATTTCAAAGAAGTGAGTGAGTCAAGGGGGAAAAATTATATCTGTGATTCACCGGAGAAGAAAACTGCTCATTTCAGTCAGGAGGAATTACTGACTAACCTAGGCAGGAGATTGGGGTGGCAAGGGGACCAGTGTTTAACTGCTCTATGGATTTTTATTGATGTATCAATAATTTCCTTTTACTTTACTAAAGGCTCATGAGTGTCTTTGGAAGGACTTGTAATGGGGTCTCCTGCTGGAGAAAAGGTAAGTTTAATTCCATCTCAAACCAGTCTTCCTTCTTTCTAATTCTCCTCATTAAAACAAGAACAGATGTCAACAACAAATTCATGTCTGTCTCTTAAAAATTACTTATTTCCTGCTTGGGCCCCAAGCCTGGGAGATAACAAATGTTCTCCACTGCTACTGGACAGTGAAGCTCAGAGGAAGGCCTTGGGGAGGATTAGACACCAAATGTCACTAGTCCTGATTATCTCCCCACCAACTGCCACAGAGAGCTTCTGAGAGAAGGCTGGGACTGGGATTCCCAGGGGTGGGTAGGAAAAGACAGAATGGGAATGCAAAAATGAAGATCTCAAACAGTTCAAGGATATCTTTCCTCAACCCAAATTTTGTTGGGCCTGGAGCCGGTCCCATCAAAACTAGTGAAAGATGAAAATTAGAGTCACTTGAGGGAATGGTAAAAAGAGCAAAACTTTGAAGACTTCTTTGTCTGACATGTATTTCACCTTATTGTACAGCAATTTTCTTCTCTCCTTGGTCTTTTAGAGCTAGGACCTACAGAATGATTTAAACAATGTGTATTAATGCAACATTCATGCTGTGTGCTGCCAATGAGCTATTGAAATACTTTTACACCGATGTGCAACTCTGGAGAGCAAAACAGAAGAAGCAGGTTTGGGGGAAGTATTTGGCTGAAGCAGTGGGTGTGGAGCCTGACCTGGCTGCCAGCAAAGTGCTGACAAAGCTTCAGGAGGGCTGAAGGCTGAGACTAGAAATCCTTTTCTATGGGATGCTGCGTGCTGAAGAAATGATGGCAGAGTGTGGTATTTGGAGGGACCCTGGTCACGAGTCAGTAACTGGGTCTATGTCTCTACACCCATCCGTGGCATTCAAGCACCAAGAGCAAACCTGGAAGATTCTATGGCAAAAGAGTAAACATAGAAAGGTCTAACAGTAGAGAGGCCTAAATGGAAAAATAAAAAATCACCTTTTTACAGAACACTGGAAAGTCACTTTGCCCTTTTTTGTGTTGTTTTTGCAGCTCCTAGTTCCTCCTAACCCTGACAGCACTAAATAGAAGTATACATGAAAAATACATGTGGTTAAAAAGATGCCCAAAAACCCAAACAACCCAAAACAAACTGAACAACTCTAGAAAATTTCTAGTTAGAAATCTAGAGAAAAGGATGAACCTGTTCCACCTCCCTCCCTCCTCTTTCCCCAAACACATCCGACAAGAAGACACAGGTAACAGACATTGTCAGTTCCTGATATACACGCTCATTTTTGATGGAGAGAAATTAGAAATTCACTTCTCACCCACCTCCACCCACCCACTGGAGCTGAAAATGATAGTTCAAAATAAAATGATGATATTTCCCTTTTAGTCTCCAGGGGAGTGGGGAGTGGAGAGTTTGGGGGTGGGAAGAGCAATTTTACATAGTCTTTTCATTATTTTTACTTTTTTTTTCCTTTTTCTATCTTTTTTGTTTTTGGACCAAGTGTGAGACATTAAAAAAAAAAAAGGGTTGTATTTGCTTTGTTGAGTTGTGAAAGGCGTGAAAATAACCATTCTGTGAGATAAGTAAAGAGCTGCTTCCCCCCTTCCATCAAAGCTACTACACCCACAGCACATGAAGAGCAGAAACCAGCGGGAATTGGGATATGGGAGCATGAAGAGCGGGAATACCGTGTTTTTAATTCAGAAGTCATCTCTGGCAGTCTTTTGCCCCTCTTGTCTCTGCTGGTCTCCATGGCAACAGCAGCCCAGCAGAAGCATCGTTCTCCTGCCGGCTCCAACACAGATGAATTCAACCAGGGGTCAAAGGCAGCCCGGCTTTCAGGGAAGCAAGAAAATGTGCTGTCTTCCTTCCACTGCCAGCCTCTTTTGCGATTGTTTTTTTCTCTTTTGCACACTGGGGTGGGGGCTAACCTGTCACACTTGTTTTTCCTCAGAATAGAATTGAAAGGAATGTGTTTTCTTTTCAGTCGTCTCTCCAGACAGCCTGATCAGCCATATTGCATGTGGGACACAGACATGCCAGCAGAAAGCCAGGCTGGGATAGAGGCCTCCAGACCAGATGGATGGACACACATGTCATGAGACGCTGTGGGAGGGCTGCTCAAGAGGCCCCCACACTGGATTGATGAATAAAAGCAGGGACTGCACTGCTGAGCTGTTCTAATAATTGCTGCATTGCTGTTTATTGCTGTGTTCCTTAAATATCTGGTTTGAAAACCCAGGAAGCTCCACTTCGTCCAAATTGATAAGAGAAATTTTTTACTCTCTACTCTCCCTCTGCATTTCTTCTACTTAAAATGTTTCAGATACCTGGTTAAAGAGCAAAAGCACCACTGGAAAACCTACTCCATGGACAATTCAGCTGTGCAGCACAGAGCAGAAACCTTTATTGAGCAAAAAGTCCCACACTACTTGGACAATACTCAGAAAGAAAGCAGTAGCCAAAATCAGAATCAGTGTGCAGACAGAAATGAATCATTTTCACTGAATATTTTATCTGGAGCTAAAAATTCTCCCAATTATTTTTCTGATTTCTTTGGGTTTGACAACAAACTTTGTGTAAGATTACAGAGACATAAGATAAATTGTTAAACGGCTCAGTATTTTCTGAACACATCTGTTAGCACAGGACACTCCTGAATATAAATACAAGGGAACAACATTAGTCCTACATGCAAAACATATCACCCTGTGCTGAGTGGTGTTCAACATCTTGCCTAATCTGAAAGAGTCCTGGAATAGAGGAGGGTGGCTAAACTGCACCCTTGCTTCTCCACTCCTTCCTTCTCACTTTGTCTTTTATAAACTCACCAGCCCTCTTAATCCCTACCACAGCCTCTGGCAAATTTTGGACGAGGCTAGCACCAGGAGATATGTCTAGGTCTGCCTTGGCTCCAAGGCCAAGCTGTTTGCTGTCCCACCCTCAATCCTTGCTTCCATTGCAGGGGTGGGCAGGAGGAGCTGGTGTTGCTGCAGGGAGTCAGGAGCACTTCAGGCCAACCAAGTGTCACCATCTGCATGATGGGAAACCACCCCTGGGCAGTGGGAGACTAAAAACTGTGAGACAAACACTTCTAACACTGTCACCACAGGTGATGCTGTATGAGGCCCTGCTGCCAAGAAGTGTGATATCTGACCATATCCTGGGGATATCCAGGTTCCTTGCTAGAGAGCAAAGCATTTAAATGCTTCTGAAATGTCTTCTGTCCTCTCTCCAGGCTGGGAGGTGCTACCAGCTGCCTCTTTCCATCCTCTCATTACCTTCAGACGTGCCTCAGAGAGGAAGGACACTGCTCTCCGACACCAGAAAGAGAAGAAAACTGTCTGAAGTAAAAATGTGGTCTTTAGGTGGCTGTGGGCCCTTCCCACTCTTGCTCCATTCCCGCACATTCCACCCGCTCCCAAACTCATTTTCACATGTCAGAACCACTCCTACTCTACTTCCACAAGTCCCATGTAGTCTTCCTCAGCTTCCACCTGCCTCCCCCTTGCTTCCTTTCCATCTCCACTCACTCGACCTACTCCTGTTCCACTTCCGTGCGTCATTCCACGTCTGGCATGGGGAAGGGTTGACAGCCTTAATGCTGAGCTATTGCAGACTTCCCCCACTCCCTTCCCTTCTCTCTTCCCAAACTTGCACCTATTTATGTTGATGAAAAACTTCCATCTCCCCTTCAGTAATCCCCTGATGGCCTAAAAAGCTTAACTACTAATTTTGATTACCCATCTGGTCTCTGTTTCACATGCAACCCTCATGGCAGAGACTGTAAGAATATTTTGGAAAAGCTTTAAAAGAGCCAATATTTCCTCAGCCCAGAGGTCACCACTGCAGAAAACCCTAGGGCTACCTTCACAGCATCAAAGACAGACAACCCCAGAGCTAGCATGGGTTTTCAGGTTTGGGGGAGCACTGTGGTGCTGCAAGAGAAAGTAAAACATGGCTTTGTTCCCTCAAGATAACCAATATCAAACAAAGCCAAGGTGGGATGAAAGGGAGCACAAAATAGAAGAAGGATTGTGATAAGCTGTCAGGACCTTATTCCTTCCCAATACAGCTACACTGAGGTACACCTTTTCACATCTGTGGATTTTGATTGACATCCAGCACACCCGTTAATAACCTCCAGAACAGCAAAGCCTTGGATGTTTGGTCAGTAAAGCTTTCACTCCTAGGCATCCTCACGCTTTAATGGAAACAGATGTCAATTTACCTTGGGAGGTTTTATTGTAAGAGACACTTGAGATGTCCTGAGAGGGTGTACTGAAAGACAGGAATGCACACAAACACACACACCATCACCTCTTGCTTTTAAATAATCACAGTGGTATGTGGAGGTTTTAAATCATCCTGCTGCATTCCAGTGCACTGACTGGAATGAGGTTGACCCAGGAGATGAATTTAGAATTAGACGCCAAGAATAATATGTCTGTTCTTCTGATTTTCAAAGTAGAAAACAAGGTGGAGAGTGAAGAGAGACTGGAAGAGGAGTACCTAATTGCCTAATTAACAGGATTTTCTCCACTGATTAAAATCACTTTCAAATTAAAGAGGGTTTAACTCCATCATAATGAAAATTTTTCTTTTTTTTTTTTTTGCATTAGAGAAGTGCCAGCAGTGTCCAGAAGACCACTGCAAGGTTGGGGCTCCAGAGATAGAGCTCTCATTAGTGACCTGGGGCCAAATTTTCACAGCTGACCTAACCTGGCATGACTCCAATGAAGTCAGCAGATTAAACACAACCTCAAGACTCATTCGCCTACTGTGCTGTGGAAGAGGGGAAATGCAAATCTTATCTGGGTTGTTTGGCAGCATCCAAGAATGTTCAATCAAACCACAGAAAGATTTCAGCAATTATTTTGGAAAAAGATGCTCGGTAAGCCATACACTATTATGCTGTAAGGTAGGATGACAGGACATGCTCTGCAAGGCAACAGCTCAAACGTCATGAGATGAAAATTTCATGCTATGCTCCAAACTGCAGAATTTTCATACATGTTTCTTGGCTGCTGCAGACTGGCACTTGGGCATTCAAACTTTGGATTGATTGCATATTCAACTATCATTTATTTGTGTAAGTGAAACATGCTACAAATTTGCATTCATTACCTTTCAAGCTTAGTTTGCTGTTGGCTTTTTTTTCTTTTCAACCACAAGCAGGCAATACTAACCAACCCTTCAAAAGCATTGTCTTTGTGAAACTTTACCTTAGTTATGGCAAAATTTAAAAATATTAAAAAAAGAGCAGATGTTGCACCATATCTCGACCATTTCAAGTGAAGAACACCTTTGGACACACATGATAACCACAAAAGGGTCAGTACATAAAATACTTTGCTTGCCCTGGTTAGTTTTTTCCCTTATGATGGCTGCAGAAAGATCCCATGACAGCTCTTTTCCAGCTGAGGAGAGGCACTGGACACTTTAAATTAAAATTTTTATGAGTGAAATGGACTTTCGTCTCTTAGATGTGGAATGACCTTATACTGAAAAATGAAGAGCCATCTTTTACTAATGAACTGATGGCCCCCTGTAGAGAACATAATGCCATACCCTGCACTACACCGCATCTTTCTCTTCCTTTGAGGAACTATCAGAAACATTATCAACTTCCCAGCAGAAAAGAAAATTACCTTAAGAAACTACTCTTATATTTCTCTATATTTTACAATAAAAAGACACCTGTATGCATAATTTCTTCAATAAATCCATAATATTCTTATATTTGAAAAACAAGAATACACCAAGACACACAAGGCATAGTGCAGATATGCAGATTTAACACACAAATTTTTACCTATAATTCAGGCATCTATGAGCAAAGACTTGGGTATATCTAACATGCATCCCCACTTCTGAAACATACACCTTACTTTAACAAACAGTAAATAATGACGGCAAGTGTTCACTGTGCTTATTCAGCAATACATTTTCACTCCTATTCCCCCACATACACCCGTAGTACACTGCTGTGACCCCATGGCTGTGAGTTAGCATCATGCTGTGTGAGCCACAGCCACGTGCAGATGGAACATTACATTCCTACAATGCCATGCAAGGGTCCTGCACCCTTTGCTAAAACATGCATGTGCAAATAATCCCCAGGGAATCAAAGGAAGGAATTACAAATAAGAAATCTCTTCAGGTGACCTAACCTGGTCTCTGCTAGTATAGCATAACTCCCTCGAGATTGCTTCCTATTTACATTGTAGATGACAAAGGCACCTCTGACTGCACACAACCATGCAAAACATTTCTGAGGAGCACTGAGGGCTTGAACACATCAAAAAGCCAAGTGCACATATCAGTCTTCACAGAAGGCAACATACAGAAATACACCATGTATTGTCTCACAGAAAGCATTTCCCCCCAGAATAAAGAGATATGATGAATATCTGACCCTGGTCTCCCTGGGGAGCTGAAATGACATCTCTAGCTGCCTGTTTATCACCTCCAGTCCTTGACAGCACTGGCAAGGCCATCCATATTGCTGACACTTTCCTCCGCCCTCACCTCACCGCCACCCTTGCTGCTATGGCTGGGTAGTCCTGCTAATGTTGCCATTTAGAAGAACAGCTGAGACAGTGGTGCTGATAAAGCATTCCTAAATCGCCATTATCGATTCAACAGGCGTGCAGAAACCCAGGGGTGCTCACAGTTTGTCTATGTACTTGTGAGAAGGAGGGAGAGCTGCAGAGCTGCCTCCCTCTGTGCCGACATGCCTGGCTCCCTGCTTCTCTCGAGCACTCACCATCCCCAGGCTGGCCCTGGATGCTGAACACGTCTGCCAAACCCATCAGCAACTTGGCCCTTTGCCATAAATCAATAAGTTCTCTTTAGAATTCTACCTTCCAAAAATATTTACTGTACATAATTTAATATAATACTCTCCTGGATAAAGAGCTGACATGTTTAATTACTGGCTCAAGTGTTTTTCTTCTAGAGAATACTGTACACCCAGCCAGGAACATGGACAAACACGGCAAATTTTTAATCTGTTGTGAGCTTAGGGAGGGAGAAACTTCAGCCTAGAGACTCCTCTGACAGTGTTCACCCCTCCTGGGGTGAGTTTGGGTTTGGCCTGAGGAGGAGCAGCATCATGCCCACACAGCTGGAACAGGCTTTGCCTTGCCAGCACCTGAAGCATTTTCAGGAAGGGAAGAGGTGCTGAAAAGAAAGCTCATCTCTTAATCAGCTCAGCAGATCACTGTTGCCATTGATTTGACCACTGATCCTGGAGGGACTTCCTGACCAAATAGCACTGGCAGAGTTGTGTATCACCCACTACTACTTTGTAGTTTCAAATATCCGTGACCCCTGTTGATGGGCTGGCCTAATCACACAGAAGAAATCCACCATTTTTTCCTCACAAATTTTAGACTGTAGTTCTGCTTGAAAACAATTTTTTTTTATATTTAAACCCTCATTTTTCCTTTGTTTTTATCTTCCATCTTAGCATGTACATACTGCCATTTGTCAAACATGGCACCCTTGTCAAATGCCTCCCGTCCCACACTCAAGATGCAAACCTAGAGACTACCACCAGCATCCATGGCTTGGGTTTAGCCCCTCTTCAGTCTCCTTTTGAACAAGCAACCCAGCTGGGGAGCTTTAATTTCAAGGTCAGGTTCTTGGATCACTTATCCCCTGCTGGCTGCTCTAAATTGCATAATCTCATTGAATCACACTCTGAAGGCATGGTGGGAACCAGGTATGGACTGCTGGATACAGGTGCAGGAGAAGGTTGCATGTGAGAACACTTGTAGGAGCCTCAACAAATACAGCTCACACATACTTTTGCAGACTTTGACTTCTGAACATCCAAAAGCTCCAAAACTTAGGAAAACTCAGCAGTGCAGACAGATATAAATTATCTCATATTCATTTATATGGGAATAAAAATATCCCATCTTGCTTATGCTGCTGAGCAGTTCCTAGTGACTCTGCCAACTGCTTCCATTTGATGACCAGGGTCAAAAGGCTCTGCATCAAAAGCCAGAAGCAAAGTCAAATTTGTCTAAGTATGTTAAGAGATGTCCTTTTTTTCCTGCATGATACATGTCAGCAAAGTTTTCTTGAGAAATGTGTATATCCCACTTCTCTCACATTTTCATGAGGAGGACCAAGTGATCAAGGTGTAGGTGAAGCACCTTCTCTTTACATATACTTTTGTTATTAATATTGCTGTTGCTACTGTGCATTTCTTATTCCTTATTCTTATTATTGCTGCTGTCTTTCAGTAAATTATTATCTCACCCCATAGTCTGCCTTTGTCCCTCTGTTGCTCAAGGAGGTGGGGGGAAGAGGAGTGGCTTATTTGGAGTTTAATTTCCGGCTGGTGCTAATCCACCACAATCCCTTATTCAAAACAGAACCCAAATTTCATCTTGTTCTCAGAGGAATTCTTTGAACTAACCCTCAGTAACTTCTGATCTCAGTTAAAGCTTGGTGATCACTTCCAAATGCAAATCAAAACATATTTCTAAAGCAGTAGACGTGTACTTTAAGGAGAAAGATATAAATTTAGACCTCAAATGTTTTCACAGTAGGAGCTTTGTCAGATTTGCTGACAAATTTTCTCCCTCTCTCAATAATGCAGGTCTCAACAAAGTTTGGTTTTTTTGGTTTTTTGGTTGGATGATTAAGGGGTTTTGGCACCAAGGCTGGTCTTGTTTGGTCAGATTGGTCATTAGCTTGAACATGGCCTAAACCAAATTGGAAGTAGAAGCGTCCCTGCCTCCCTTGCCTCTGAGGAAAGTGGAGTGGTCTGGCACAGTGCTGAGGTGGGTCTGACACCTCGTGTGCAGAGCTGGTGCGATGCTGTGCTGGGGGTAACGCTGTCACACGTGACATCCCGTGGTGATGACAACGTGCATGCCCACAGCTCACAGAGCTGTGAACAGGAGTCACCACACAGCTCTTGAAATGCAAGGAAAATGAAAGAATTTGGAAGCTCTTCTGCTAAAAACAGTCTGAGACCTTCAGACTAGGATATCTGTGGAATGGATAGAGAAGCTTATGTTACATGCTCGATCCAGTCATGCCCCATGCAATTTCTCTACATGCAATAACAGATCACTCTTGACAGTGCACCTCAGTCTTCATCTACTGCACTTTCTGCTATTCTTGTCCCCAGACAGCCTTATGCAGAGGCTGCCTATCATGCCAAATTTGCTGCTAGTGACAAACATCTCACATATAAAAATAGCCCTGAACCAAATATCTTTTTTTCTGGCCAATTCCACAGGCTGAGAGAATACAAATTAAGAGCAAACATTTGGATTTCACAGCTAAAGTCAAAAATCCTCCTAATCTGTGCACTGTATAAATCTGGTACTCTTATAAGCTACATTCAGACCTGTAGTCTCCAGATCACCTCTAATGACCAGTTCTAGAGAGAAACCAAAGATTTGTTTTGTTTGTGACCTAACAACAGTCACTGAAAGCAGAGCAGGGGGTTTTGCTGTATTAAGAGGGCTGAATCAGGCACTGCATCAGCTTATGAAACAGATGTAAGATGCAGTCAGTGTATTTACCACTCTGTATTCATGTATCCTTGTCTCTGGTCCCTCTAGAAGAGAAGAGGGCTTTGCTCTTCCATAACATGCTGCATAGCAGCTCCCTGCTTTTCACACGGGCTAACTCCTACTCTCCCCAGGAATAGCTTATCAGAGTCTCCGGCATTGTTTAGCTGGCTATAAACCAGCAAGCAAGTTCTGTCGCCATGGTGAATGATTCTTTGTCATCTTTTCCTCAAAGCTTTCTAATTAGACATCCTGTAATTTGCAGCTTTTCTATAACATATTTGCAGTGGGGTGGGCGGCTCTGTGCGTAGAGAATAAAAATTAAAACATGGCAGTGAATTGGCAGTCTGTAAATAATTGCGATAAATAAACAAATTTTTAATTTTTTTGTTAATGAGACAGGGACTGCATCTTCCTTTCAGGCAAGCAGCTGGTCATTTTATTCCTTCATCCTTAAATCCCCAAACCAATCTGCTGTAACAAAGAACAACACCAGTTTCCACCTGTTCCCAACAGTATGGGATGACATGTCCCATTTTGGAGGTCTATCCCACACTCTGGGGGTGAAGCAAAGAATGGATACAAAGAGAGACCACAATAAAATTATGTGAAATTAATGTGAATTTAAGAAAACATTCACCTCCAATTTGGAGTTTCTTCTCTAGTCAAGAGCTGATCAAAATTTGTTAGCATTTACCAGTCATCTAGCTGGCTTTTCCTTTGTGCTGCTGATTTCATCTGGTTCCCTTTGGACAGGCATTTACCTCACAAAAGCAATCTTTACAGTGGGTATTACTTATCAGGCCATAAAGACATGCCAAAATAAAAAAAAAAGGAGCTATAAAAGAAAACTGCACTGAAAGGGGTAAAATCAGGGGTAGTGGGAGAGAGGAGAAAAGGGAAAAAAACAGATCTAGTGATTCAAATGATTGCTTTTCCCACAAAAGATCCACATAGCTTAAATTCTTATGGCTGTGTCCGTGCCCTTCTCATGACCACTTGGCCACCCAAATCATGGAGTCCTGGACACTGGTGCAGTCTCCTCAGCTGGGAGTGAGGACTGCACCTGTCTGGCAGACCTCCTTGGGAATCTCTAAGCATGGAGCTGCTTCAAAACCTAGACCTTCCCAATAGCACATACTCAATCCTGACAGAAGATACTTTCTACTACCAATACTTTCTATTGGAGTATTCCCCCCCCTACTCAATCAATGAGTAAGCTCTCTACTAGTGCCTTCTGACCTTCTAAATTAAATGTTCATAGGAAAAATAATGTGTTTTTACATGATACATAGGCTTGCATGTACATCATACAGGCTTTCTCAAGCTTTTTTGATATTGCTAGGAATACTGCAAAGAAAAGCTGAAATTTCATCTATGTGTCACTCATTCCCTGGCTGAAGTTGTAAACCACTGCTTCTAATAATGCAATCAACTCCACAGAAATATATTGCATTGTCACAAAGACAGGCCTACGATTTCAATTTAGGAATAATTAGATGGAACAGATGTGAATGTCAAGAGTATCTGTGTCTGCAAATTCTTCCAATAATGCGTCTGATGACCACAAAATGTTTTATGAGGTTCAAGCCTCATCCACAGCTAATGGCTCACAGTTAATAGAAGCAGTCAAAGGGCAAAGAAAGGAGAGGGGGTGTTCATGAATATTTATGAAGCAAAATAAGCAGCCAAGATATTCCCTTTTAACAGGCTTCATTACTTCTTTCACTCTCCTGATGAAGTAACAGTATTAAAATCCAGGCATTTGAGAGTTTTTCATCCGCCACTCACAATCAGACTCGTAAAATCATTTGAACATACATATATTTATATCTACAAATGGAAACAAGAAAAATCAGACACAGTCTATTGTTTTTAAACTATTTTGTTGCTTGAGGACAGGACCAGACTGACAGACAGCTTTCTTCTGTGCCTCATTCTACAAGCTGCTGAGTGTCTACTGAAAACACTTGAGCCCTCTCAGAGCCATGAACAAAAGATGAGAGCCAAGCTTTCCTGAAAGATGTTCAGCAGCTAGCAGGATTCCTTTCTTCATCCTCAAACCAGAGGCAGTCTGGGAAGGTTTCACCAACATGGCTTGTGTCTGTGCCCTTGGGCAGCATGGCTGACTTCTAACAGCAGGCTAATTCCTTGTCAGCCTTTGTTAGCCCGGGACAGTTCTGGTGGGAAAACTGATGGGAATGGGCCTGGACATCTGTAGGCATGTAAAAACTTAGGGGGATCAAGGCCTACCAACCCTTATTACATTTGCCTATCATTAGCAATGAATTACTGCTCCAAGCAGGTTGGAGTTGCCTGGAACCATACCAGCCTGCTTGTCTGAAGCAGTAGGCTAACACCAGCAAGCAGTTCTGCAGCTGGACTTTCTTAATCTGCTACAGTCCCTGAATGCCACAAGTTACAGGAACACTCCCTTCACCTAGGCATGATGCCAGGCAGCTACCAGCATATTGGACAGCAGAAAGCAATGGATGTAGGAGTGGACAGGCCCTCTGTGTGCTGGATTTATTCACAGCACTTGAATAGTTCACCACAGACTGCTGGCAGAAACTGCAAACACATCAAACCAGGCATGAAACTCTGAGTTCCTGCCCAGGTCTGCAGAACCCACAGTGCCAGAGAAGTGTGCATGCAGAAAACACACTCCATGTACCATCACGAGATACAGAAATGTACCTAAATTCAAACCACAGCACACAGAGGTGGGTTATGATTGCAACTGCAGTGTGTCTTGTCCTCTCTGCTGCTCCCCACTGCACACTCAGTAGAGAAATGGTGCTGCAAAAACAAAGTTTTGCAAAACCTCAACGAATAATACCCAGACACATTCATCAAGACAACCTAATTGATACAGAGAACATTCCCTTGGGCTAAAGTTAAGACCTTGGGAGATGAAGGTTCCAGCCAGTCCTTCTCTGCCTCCCAAGCAGTCTTATCCTGACAACCTGTGGAAGGATGAGGCTAGCAGGAGTTCTGTATGCCTAGCTATGTCCTTGCAAGCTGTAAGGATCAAAGAGAGAACATTTAACAGTGTTAAAAGCCTGAGTTTCGAAAATAAGTCTTAGGTCTGATTCCAGACTTTTAAATTTAAGAATGTGCTGAGCTGGGAGGCTCTCAAACTAAGCTCCTTGATAGCAACTATATAAAATCCCCATATCCTGGCCTGACACTGTTGGTTAGTCCTGTCAACTCTGTTCTATGAAAAAAAGCAAAAAGGAAGACAGCAAAGGGGACAGAGAACACGGCATCTTTTCTTGGTGTCTTTCAGTGCCTTGGTTACTGTGATGAAGTCCAAGTGGGAATGTTTATGCACATTTCTGCAGAGACTGCTGCCTGGATTGGCATGTCAGTGATGCAGAAGGTTTGAAATGGCAGCTTGAGAAAACACTGATTTTTTTTTTTTTCCAGAGCTCAGCAGCACATGCACACAGCCTACCAATACAGCCTGGGCAGCTCCTCCATAGACCAAGCCTTCAGAAGCTCACAAAAGCACAGTGCCCACAGACACATTGCTCAGGTCAAGGCAAAGCTCCTCACTGACTTCCTTAGCCTCCAAGCTCTTCAGCCTTTCAGGAGGTTGAAACATTGTTTGCTTGGGTTTCTTTCCTATGGACATTTCTAACTACAAAAAAATTTACATTCTTCTTATCAAAAACTTCTACAAGTAATGCAAATTTCTACAAGAAAATAAAATTTTAAAAATTTAGGTTTGGATTAAATGCTTGTCTACATGTTCTAGGATTTGGCTAATGATTTGTAAACAGAAATATATTCTTGTAAGAAAATGCTGAAAACAAAAACAAAAGTTAGTTTAGGCCAAAATTAAATTTCACATCAAAAAAAAACTCTTGATAGGTAATTTTTCTACCCATCTCAAAATTGTATCAGATATGCCATTTTGGCACCTCTTCCACATGGGGATAAATTGGTACATCTTTTTAACACTTTCCCAGGGCAACTTCTCAAGCAGCTTTCAACATCTACAGCCATGTACCCTACTGTTCACACCTTCTGTTTGTAAATCTTTCAGTTTTGATTGCTCCCAAATTATCAATGTCTGTATCTTGTCACAAACATACCCAGTCCTTCTAACAGCTCTTGACCTCTTATCCTTACCTGTACATGTAAACCACATTAATTCTGGAGATTTTTAGCAAAGGGTAGACAGTTAACTGGTGTTCTAGAATTAAGTATGGATCAACCCATTTTAGTTTCCTGCTGTTAAATGTGCACTGGGGCTCAGCAAGATATATATGCTGAAATATCTCATAGAAGCCTGTATGGGAGAGCCAGAATTGTCCTTCTTGCAGTAGGAAATGTTCCTTCTTTCTTTAATGAAAGTACTTTCTTTAGTACATCCTATTTGCTAAATGTATTTTTTTGTGTTTGAAACAATGAATTTTATCTTTGGCTTGCATTAACATAATAGGCATGAGACTCCTGTGATATCCATGCAGCTATTTTAAATTTATTCCAACAGAAAGGCAACTAGGTTTTCATTCTGCACTTATTCTCATACATAAGAGATATTTTTTCCACATATTCATCACTCCTGAAAGCCAGTGCAATCTTACTAATCAGATTAAATCACTTATTTGTCTAACATGCAACTTTTTGCCAAGATGAGAGGAATAAGCAACAACCTTTGCTCCAGTATGAATTGGGAGACATTTGGCCTTCACGGCTCACATCTGTTACACTACACTCAATACTGCAATACTGCAAATGTACTTAAGTCATTAATGGATTCTGAAATATATACACATGAGCTAAACTAGAGTTCATCCATAAAGCATTGTTCCCAATGCCTGGAAATATTTGGGGTCAAGTAAAGTTGAAGGCTGTTAGTCACTTCTAAGCTCTCAATTCCAGTCTGCTCCCTCTGACATCTAGCTGCAAGCAGTGGTGCCTTCTCAAGGACTCGTGCAATTTTCTATATAGGTCTCAAAATTTCCCAGAACATTTTAATGCCTTTAATAAAACTAAAAGCTTTGCTAAATTTATTCAAATGGATGCTTTGTAAATTTTCAACATACAGAGAGAAACTTAAGTTTGCATTTAGACTCACAGTGGCACAACTTTTGGGTTTTGTGTACTGACAGTATCAGAGCTTGTTAGGAAACAAATTATTTCCCAGATTAATAGAGTACTGGATGTCACACTCCTACAATTCCATTTCTGAAGGATTTTTACAATGCTCAAGCCTAACAGAATTGTTTTCATAGGGCTATTTGTTAGTTTAAAAAAGGAACAAAATAGCAGAGGAATTTTAAGTATAAACTAACAGTCTGCTCTCATGATTGCATCTCTATGTTGGGGCATAAAAATCTAAAAACGAAACTGTGCAGAAAATTACTAAATAGGCAAAACCAAAAACCACTAACACTTCATTAACAGAGGAAAGTTGGATAGTGGTCAAAAATATGAATACTGACAAATGAAAACTATTGTTTTAATCTTCAGTTTTAATCTACAAAGCTTATTTTAAGTACCAAAGCAAGTGCAAGTACATTTGTTTCACTATTATTTTTAAATACTGAGTCAAATTATCTGCTGGAACAGCTCTGTGGTATAATAGCTGCCCCATGATTTTTCCCTGATCAGACTCTTCTAACTTCTCTGTTGATAAGGAAATTCCACCCTTGTTTTTACAGAACCCATTCCTTTCTTTATCCTGAAATTCTATATATTTTTGAGGGGTTATCTCCAGGACATAATTCAAGAAAAACTATTTGGAGATCCAGAAACTGTCTGTGGGAAATCTAAGGTCAAATGTTTCTATTACAGCTTTCTAGATGATGTATCAAAGGTACTCCCCAAACAGATGAATTTCCTTTGAGAACTTCCTAACTTTATCAGAGACTGCTCCCATTAGCTCCTTTAGAACTCTGTGACATGCAGACAAAAGTGCAGGAGAAGCATTTCCCTACATAGCTTCTTAGTGGCAAACCCTTTTCTAAACCTGACCTGACACCTTTTGGCTCCAGAAGCTGGAAAAAGCCATTGCCAGTAGCTCTTGTACTTCATGAAGAGGGTGACAGCACTGGAAGGGCTTCACAGAGCCTGCAGAAGAGAGTGGCTAACCACAGCCACCATCTGTGACTTGTCCTAACTGGACAGGCATGGGGACTATAGCAGAGATTACTCCTAGCAGAGATAACAGATACATGATTTAGGAAGTGAAGAATCTCACATTAACCATTAGACAGGTGGGTAACACAGAAATCACAGCCCACACTGGTGACATCTCAAGCCACCAGGTTCCCTTTTCAAAGCAAGTCAGCTGAGAATCTGGCACAAACCCAGACTTGTGGCAGGGTGCTGGATGCTCTTTGGTGCCCTTTGGACCAAGGCACAGCATGAAGACAGGACCTGCTGCTCACTGGGAGGAGGATGGGCATAGTGTATCTCTGTTCTTCTGGTTTTCACTGCCCTGGAAGGTTGCAGAGGTGTGCACAGGGACATCCTTGAAGCAGGGTTTATACAGAGAGATAATATCTTTTATTTAAACTGATACAGTTGGAAGAAACAGAGAGACCAGCTTTGAGCTTGAAAAACCTTTTTGTTTTGCTTTCCAGCTATGCCAGTTGAGCTAATATAAGATCTTCTCTCCCTATAAAACTTGGCCTTACTTATGTATTTTAGACAATCATGACTACAGAAATCCTCCCACTGTTTACTTTAACCACTCTGTCCCAGGGTCCTTCCTCTTTAGTCTGAGAGGTTAATTTTTGTCTTCAACCTCCAGAGACTGTGTGGGTCCATTCCTTCCCTACCCAGGCTGATGGTGTTAGTGATAAGACCATACAGCATGCAGATGACTCCAGAAGGTATTATCTTATAACCAAAATTAATAGCATTGTTCCCAAATTTTTGAACAAAGGCTTGCAGAAGGAAGGAAACACATCAAAGACCTCCCACTAACACAGCAAGTCTTCTACCAACATGTTAATCCCACATGATCTCACAAGCCACTGCCCTAACAGGCATCCTTGCCTTCCCCAGCCATCCATCCCTTTCATTGTCCTCTCCCTGATGGCAGGAGACTGAGAACCAAACCCAGACACATTGAGTATATCTTAGAGTCACCAAATGCCAAAATAATGAAGTCAGAAAGAATGGTACCCATACCCATTTGGTGCTGTATGGACTACATCCTATTTTATCATATATATCTGACTATTGTGGTGCCATTATCCATCATGTCAAGATTTTCTTGTTCCACGGTTTAACCCCAGCCAGCAGCCAAGCCCCACACAGCCATTTGCTCACTCTCTCCACCAGTGGGATTGGGAAGAGAATCGGAAGGATAAAAGCTGGAAAACACATGGGTTAAGATAAAAACATTTTACTAGGAAAAGCACAAGCTGCACACAGAAGTAAAGCAAAACAAGGAATTAGTTGCTTGCTTTGCTTCCCATGGGCAGGCAGGAGTTCAGCCATCTCCAGGAGAGCAGGGCTCCATCCCATGTAATGGTGACTTGGGAAGACAAACAGCATCACTCCAAACATTTCCTCCCCACCCCCCCTTCCTCTTTCTTCCTTCCACTTTATACATTTAGCATGATGCCATACAGCATGGAATATTCCTTTCATCAGTTTGTGTCACCTGCTCCTCCTACCCTCCAACTTCCTTACCAGTATGACCCTATAAAAAGCAGAAAAGGCCTTGTCTCTAGGTAAGCACTATTCAGCAATACCCAAAACATCTCTATATTACCAACCCTGCAGCACAAATCCAAAACACAGCCCCATACCAACCACTGGGAAGAAAATAAACTCTACCGCAGCCAAAACCTGCACAGGCTGTGACAATTAGTGGTGTTCAGTTATCCAGCCACGTAATTAGAATAAGCTTCAGTGCATGTAAAATGAAGCTGGTTACTTATTAATAGCTATATCAGGTCATTGTATACATTGGAGACTCCTCATTATGTTTGAGACCGTTTCCATTTCTCTGTCCTCTGCTAAAGTTTTTTTTCACAGTACTGACAGCAGCTACTCAAGGGACCTCACTGTAATCTCCAAAATAACAGCACCACACCTACACAATTACACCACTGAGTAGCAGCGGGAGGCTCACAGGATGCAACTTCTGCACACCAGAGCCATCACTCACATATTTGTTAGAAGTGCAGGTCTGCCCACATTTAGAGCTGAACACAAACCACATCCCTGTTACTGCCTGTCTCTCTATGGAATTGCAAGTCGTGCTTTCACCTGCTCCAATACACCAGATACATACACATGTACATGCACAGCCTGTGGAATGGGAAAAATTATTATTAATGTTATTTCACTCTTAATGCCTTAGCAAAAGTTCACACACTTGATGTATGAGGACATATTAAGCATTCATGTGATAGCTTGATCAATCAACAGATCAATAGCTCAACTGATCATCTGTCACCTTTAATTCTTCCAGGATTATATCTCTTAAGACAAAAGACAGTTCTTTCAAACACCTTACAAAAAAGCAGATGTATCAGCTGTTTCTCTGGCCTATATCAGTATTAATAATCACAGGATCCTTGTAAGCTTCTTCTTGTCTTCTGCATCTTTTAATTTCTAGCAGCATTCAGTCACTGCATAGAAATAGATGCATTTGCATTGTTTGCTACAAACACCAAGGATTTTAATAAAATCACAGTTAGGTCTCTGAATGATGCCCAACCCATGTTTCATTGCTTTTTATAGTAGGTCCTCTGGTAAGCTGAATTCTTTAGCTAGATTATTTGACCAGAAAGCAATCATCAAACACTGGTGCTTCCTAAACTACCTCACATGACTCCAAATATAAGTCAGTCTGGCAGTTACAGGAACCGAGTCCAGATTCTCAGGTAGGTCCTCCTCTTTTTTATGCAATTGCTTGCCCTTGAACTTGGAAAAACTATCTAGCCTTGCTCTGTCCCAGCCACTCAGCTTATGGAGTGGATGTGCTGAGTACACTAGGCATGGCAGGCATTGCTAACCAGCATCAGCAAAGCTGCATGTGAAAGCCTCACGTCTGGCTCACAGGAGAAACTGAGCAAGGATCTTGCCAGTGCTGAAGGCATTGATCCTTCCAGCTTCAGGCAGACGAGAGGTTGCCTGTACTGCCATCTCACCCAAAGGAGGAGGCACAGAGTGCAGCCCACACATGCTGCCTGTGGCACAGAAAGGTCAAAGCTCCTAGAGTTTTATCTGTACACCCATAAACAGTCCTGGCTCTGGAAAACAGCAATATAGGGATGACAAAGCAAAAAGGACAATTTGAAGACCCCTTTCCAAAAGCAAGTCATGCTCTTGGGAAGCTCAGAGAGTCAGGAAACTGAAGGATCTGCAGAGGGCAAGGGGTCAAAGCAGCAGGAGCTGTTATCACAGACAGTGATATATGATTCTTGATTCATAGTGAAAGAAAAGTGCTTGGGGCAGAGGCTGGCACTTCTTCAATGCCAGAAGAAAATTGAAACATGAAGAAGCAATGGCAGGTCCACCCATCATATTTGGATTTCTAACCACCACATTCAGAGTGAAGGAGCCCTGATAAAAGAGGCTTACCATGTTTCAAGTGAAAACATTCAATGACAAGGATCCTTACAACAGAAACTGCTGATCCTTTAAGTTGGGATCACATCTTGACACTAAGATCAGAAGACAAGACACCACAGGAAAGAGTTAATGTGGTTCATTTCTACGGGTGTTGTCCTATGAACAGAGAACAGAAAGGACAACAAGAGAATCCTCTCCAATGAAACTCTCCTACTCCTGCCAATGCAGTGATATACTGTGTTTTTCAGGAATTCATTTAGTCTGAATAAACTTAATGCAGAATTGGCCAGATGCTTAGGTCAGCATAAATTGGTGCAGCTCTCCTGATTTTTAGGTGCCAAAACTCAGTACAGGGTATACCCAAAGTGCCAAACATTCATCATTACCTACATAACACATCACTGCTCACGGAAGTAAAGGTTTTAGTGCTGCTTCAAGACCCACCCAGCTACAGTACATTTATCTTTCCTGCTGTTCAGTTGTTCTCTGTCTCCTTGAAATTAGTGTGCAGATTTATTAAGCTATTGTTGTAGTAATGTACATTACTTTTACTTACTTCTGGAAAAAATTACACTTCTTTCATTTATCTCACAACGCATAGACACTCAGAGTGTATACAATCAGTTTATAAATATCATGTGACCTAGCTGGCAGAAAGGTGCTCTATGAGTATCATAAATCATTTTTTTATCTGCCTTGGCTCTTTTTATAAATATCACGTCTTGGCTTTGGATGTCTTAAATGCTTTGGATGTCTTAAATGCTTTGGACCATTTCTTTTGTTTAGGCAGTAAAAACAGCGATAAGAATTTGTTTATGAACAGGGAAAGAAAGACAGGTATTAATATTTCTTTGCTGTGGCTGAAAGCACAGTCCCAACAGGAGCTGAATTTCCAATCTTTTGCATAAAAGCCATCAACAACCTTTTTCACTGGGCTACCTGGGATGTTGTTTAAAGCTCAATGCACACTAGAAATTCCATGTAAATTAGTCACCTGAGGGTATCAACATGAACCCAGGACTATAATAGAAGCATATTGACATAAAAAAGGCTAATTAACTGCTTCCTTTCTGTGAGTTGCACACTGTGTACACCATGCTCAGCACCTTCAGAGCTGCTGCAGACACACCAGCAAATCCCTTCATTCCATGGGGCTCAGCACAACAGCTGCTTAAAAGCTCTGCACAGAAGCACAGAGAAGCAGCAGTATGAGGGAATGAGTGCTCCACAAGCAAAGGGATAGAGAGTTCAAAGTGTATCCCTTTCCTTCATGTGGAGCAAAGCTCCCTTCATGCATGCACCATTGCTGGAAAATCAGACTTGACTTCACATGTTTTTATTCCTCAGTACAAAGTGCCACTGAACTGCGGTAGTTCTATGCAGCATGTTTGGGGCTGATAAGAATAACAGTGTGTGGGGAATTTAGTCCTTCATTTCTCACAGGGAAAGACAGACTTTGTGGCAATTTCTCCCTGAAAGACAACCCCAAAGAAGGCTGTGAACTCACAGCATCTGGAGGTTAAAGTCAGGCAATTCATCCAGGAAGTTGCACATTCTGATTAGAGGATCTTAAGGTGTTAAATAAAAACCAGTACACTTCCATGAATGCAACTGAAACAAACTGTGAATTACTGAAGTAATTCTCAAGCCGTACAGGCTTGATTGCCTTGTATAGTGATTTGCACTCACACACTGTGAGTATCAAAGGCAGGTGTAAAATGCCTGCAGTGGAGAAATAGGGGATGCTGATTAAGGGCATTTTATACACACACTGTCCTGAACTTAATCGGTATGAAAGCATACTACAAGGTAAAGAGGAAAAAATTCAGTCCCCAGAACTCCAAACACACATCCTTTGAGACTATCAAGTCCTTTAGACTTGCAGTTATCCTGATATTAATGCTTATTCCTGACAATTCCTTTCACTAGAGAAAAGTCCATAGCAAAATCTGTTCTAAGTCCCAGAAAGATCTGGACTACCTGAAGCCCATTTGTAGGTTTTCCTGTTCATTCCCACTTTTTTTTTTTTTCCCCACTTGTAGAGTTTATAGCCTCTACAGTGTTTTTTGACTTGCCTCTTTTCTCTGTTCTGCACCACAGAAGATGATCACCCCTTCAGTGTTTTCCCTCTAACTGTTCTGCAGCATCACCTTTCACCCAGAGAACCTTTATGTAGCCATGAAGGTGACGTGAGAATGAGCAGCTGCCTGGGTCAGGTCAGTGGCAGTGGGACAGTAAGCCTTTCATTTGGGGTCACCAGCAACAATCCTAATCATCTCAACACAAAATGAAAGTAAAATGACTTTTATGACTTTTCGGTAAACTGTTAAAAAGGAGGTAACAGTTTCACAACAGACTGAAATGTCACAGAAAATAGATAATACAATACATAAACAGAAAACAGTGCGTTCATGTGATGCCAACACTACCACACAATAACAAAACCAGGTCTGAAAACCACACTACTAACTTCTCACCTTTTATATTCTAGGTAATGATGCAGGTGCTCCGGTGGGAGGCAGAAACATGCATTTCTGTTGCCTCTGCTGTCCTCATTCAGAAGTAAAGCACAAGACTCAGTGCCTGGGAATGTAAAGCCCATACTAAAGCCACCACACAACAGGGGAAGAAATTATGGAAATGCAGGGTGCCAGCAAGAGAGATTATCTGCTTGTTCCTTCCACAGTTGCAGTCCAAGGAGGAGCAGAAAATGCTTCCCTGTAACATCAGGTTCTGCTGAGTTAGCATTAAGATGGATGGACACAGCTCTCGGGTAAAGCTCTTTATGTGTCAGAGAGCACCAGAACCAAAAAGAGTAATTTGTAAGCAGCCAGCACCCCTACAAAGCTAGCTCATTTCACATTTTTATACTCTCCACACTCATCTTAAAGATAACACTTTCCCCTCTGGCTAGGAATTAAAACATCTTTTTTCTCTTTTATTTCACTGGCTCTAAGGAAAAAGCAGCATGAGAGAGATAATGCTGTGGCAAATGCACAGTGAAAATGCTAAGAGTTAACAAAAAAACCCTGGCTAGGAATGGGAGATAAGGTTAAGGGCAATGACCTTCTTTTTGCTCCTAAAAATGTAGAACAAAGGTTAGCTGTTCTACTAACCCTGCTCCCTGTTATTTTTTGACTCCTCGTGGCCCAAAGAAGGCCCTGAAGCAAAAAATTTGCCTCAAATCTCATGGCCTATTTGAGGTGCATTCTTTGAGAACCTCTTTCTTTCATCAGATACAAAGCAGCCAATGAATGAAGACAGCTGTCCCTGAAGAAATGAGAGCACCCAGCCACACACTGGGTTCGAGGTGCTTGGGGCACTCTGGCAGCTATCAGCAAAATCTAGGGAATTTTTTTCTCCTTTTACATCCCATCAAATTAACCACTGCATGCTCAGTTGGACTGCTGCAAAGAAGAGGACCAGAGCTTAATTTCATTAGCCATCACTGACTAAAATTCCAATAAAATAGGATAGGAGAAAAATGCTGGAAGGCATACTGATCTGTCACAATCCTAACATAACCCACATTGTAGTTGACCGTAAAAAAGCAAAAATATCTCACACAGCAACTCCCCCTAGGCCTCCAGACTAATTCTGACTGCTGTGGCTATTCTGAATTGGGTTTTTTATCTTATTAACAGCAGCAGTGATATCTGCTTCCTCTGTCTCAGAACTCTGCTTGATATTGGAGACTTGCTTTCAAACTCCAAACAGCTTTTGTGCAAGAAGCTTGCTTGCCTCTTTTCTTCTTAGATGTCTGTCTTTAAATGAAATTGTAAGGCTGGCAGGACTGGACTGAAAAAAAAAGAACCATTAAACCTTGATAATTTTCTGCTAGAAGAAACAATTTAAGCCAAAATGACAGTCAGATCAGGAAAAAACATCCACTTTGATAAGCTGGTAATTAAACAGAAGCTGATGAGGCAGTGTGATCAGTCAACCATGCTGGCCAAGATGTTACTGTCAAGTAGGACAGCAAGTTTTAAAGGCAAATTATACTCATCACCCTCTTAGAAGATGCCACAGATATTCCACTACAGAGGAGAGGTCATGTACAGAAAAACAGGAAGGATCCTGGTCCTACAAGAGAACCCCAAACACAAGGAGCATGCCATCAGAATGAAAAAGCTGAAGGAAAGAAATGTTTTGAGTACTTTATTGATTTTGTCACATGTCTGGTGATGTGTGGGAGGAAGGATAACTGAATTGGAATCCCTCAGACAGCACATTAAGTATTTCAAATGTTCCAGGGCAATAAGCCATCAGCTGGAGCAATCATAAAGCTGAAGACTTGGGAAAGGATGGGTTTACTTGGTGTATTCTGTGAGGGCCAGAACTGGCTCTGAAGACCTAGGACTCTTGGAAGTGATTATGTGCCAGAGGAGTCAAAAGAAGGGACAGTACAGAAATCTATGCAGAGGAACAGGTTTGAAAACACATCAGCTCAGCCCATGGAAGCTGAACAAAGGCAGGTGGGATGGTTCACAAGATTCAGGCCTATGAGAGAACCAACTCCCATTTATTAAGGTGTCAAGATTTGCACAGCTCTCCCAGCCCACTAGGTTTGCTAATGCTGCCAAAGCTGTTGCTATCAGTCCCTTTGTCTCCTCCCTCAGTGCCAGTACCCAACATGAACAAGGCACATGTGGGGAGCCTCCAGTCCAGGGCTGAATGCCCTGTTTGGGAAGGGAGCTCCACTGGCCCCCACACAGGCCCTCGTATCTGCCAGGGAGGAGAGTGGGACCAAGAGGTGCCGTTCATTGGGGTTGTGTTGGCATGCTCAACCACCAAAGAAGCAGCCACAAAGCCCTAGCAGCACAAGTGACAAAGAATACTAAAATCCAGCCTTGCTCCGTTTCTTTCTTCTTTCCCTGCATGTCTAACCCTTCCATGGTCAAAAGAGATTTGGCACGCAAATCACTCATTAGTATGCACACCAGAGATTCCTCAGTCCTGGTAGGTTTGAGTGAAAAACACATGTGGCAACTGTAACCCCTGTGACATTACAAGTTCACTATCTAGCTATCCAGATATCTCAGTTATAACCTATCAGACTAATAAAGAAATCAGCTTCTTTTTTAAAGTTAAAGAATTTTAAATGGCACAAGCTAAAAAGATAAAAATTCTCTTCCTTTGGACTGCTGCAAAGAAGAGGATCAGAGCTTAATTTCATTAGCCATCACTGACTAAAATTCCAATAAATAAATTCCTATTTACATTCTAATGTAACAACATTAAGGCTTACAAAGTCTATGCATGCAACAGAGACCATCACAACTAGTCTACTCCCTATTTAATACAAAACACTGAGGACATGGGACAGGTTGTTCATAATGCCCAAACAATGGAAAAACACAAAAAATCCACAGCAATCATTAACAAGATTAACCAGTGATATTTAATGTCACTAGAAATTTATATTGCCTCCAATGGATACTGGATTGGACATTTGGAGATCACTGATGGATCACAGGGAGTGAAAAATGGAAGGGGAACAGGAAAAAAAATAACAAATGTGTAAGGTTAAAAAGCTACAAGGTTCAATTCAAGTTTCAGACCCTTCCAAATGCACAGGGATTTGAATCTCTAAAATTTAGCTTCAAATTCATAGTCTAAACTTCTCCAAAACCTCCAAGGATTTTTTTTTTTATTTTAAGGTTTGTATTTAGTCATATGAACTTCAAAACTGATAGAAGTATCCTTGTTGCTCTGAATAGTCTGAAACATTAATCACCAATAATGTTTTCATTATCACAACCACAGTTTCTCTCAGAGCAGGGAGGGTTTCTCACTCTTTGCTCTTAGAAAAGCCAGAGTTTCTTGAGTGTTGGCTGCTAAACAATTGATTATTATCCTGTGGGCTTTTCCCCATCCTTTCTTTTATGTAGGCTCACTGTGTGCCTGCACAGATGATAGGATGTATATTTTGCAGCGTGCTGTTTTAGCACATGGCTCAGCATGCAGAGCACACACTCTCCAGTCTGACTGTCAGTGTTCCCAGCATCAGGACATAGATAAATAGCTCTCAGGATAGGGCTTATTAGGCTCCACCGAATAGCCAAGAGGAGCAACAGATTCGTGAAGTGAAAGAATTCAGCAGGTGGAAAATACTCGTCACTGGATTTGAGCAAGGACACATGATGCTCTGAAAATACTTCCTAGTAGCTGTAGAAAAAGGTAGAAAACCACATTTGAATTAGTTCTCTCTGGCTTCATCTTCACTGAAGGGAAGGTGCATTCTGCAGCACACCTCCAAGTCCTGGGGTGCACCTAAGTAGGGAAACCACTGCAGCCCTGTCATTCCCATCTGCCTGGGTTTACTCTCCAAGGAAACAGCAACAAGTTTGGAAATGACATCTGCTCAAGCCCTACCCTGACAGACAGTTGCAACACCAACAAATTCACTACATACAGCAATGAAGAATTCCCAATCCCATTGTTTAGATAAATGGGACCATATCCTATTATTTTTATATTGAGCTCTCTGTCTGCACCCCAAAGGCCTGAAAGTGGCCAAACTGCACATCTTGATTCCTAAGATTCACAACCACTTGAATTCACTGAATACATTGGAAAGCATAAGTGAAAAACAAAGGTGATGACCAGGCATTAGGGTACACTGTGGCAGTACATCTCAGAGCTGCTTCCTGATGGAAAGCTATTTCCATGTCTTTATTTGTATAGAGGAGTTCTCTGCTACTTACACTGAATTTGAGAATCTCTCATGCCCCACTAAGTAAATTTGCATGACGCAGAACTAACCTAGCACAGGCAGAATTGTTCTACAGAATATTTTTTGTGTGCTTGTTGTTGCTTTGTTTTAAACCTTTTCAGGATTACTCCAACTAGATTGAGGGGGAACTTCTGCATAAAACAGTTCTCTGGACAGCCCACATTTGCAGGGTGAGAGGCTAGAAATTTCATGCAGGAAGCATCTGCAGTGGCAGGGGCATGGGGGGGCTCAAGGAATTTGCCTTCAGATAAAGCTCTACCCAAATGGAGCCAGAGCAGAGAGCTGGCTCCTGACAATGAGGGATAAATTACAGCTTGGAGAGAGCTGAAGGAAACAGAGTGTCAGGTCAGAAAGTGAAATCTGTGAGGAGACTCTGAAGTGACAAAAGCTGCCATGCCAGAGGCCATATCATCATCACCTTCTACCACACCCCTCCAGAGGGGACGCCGCTGGTGCGCGGGCAGAGATGGCACCCAACATCCCCAGGGACAGAGTGAGAGGGAGCCATCCCTGCCTGCCCTCCTCGCTGCCATAGTCAAGGCACTGGTGTCAGGACTGTAACCAGCCTTGTGACACCAGAGCTGAGGGAAGCACTGCATTTCCAGAGGAGCCTTTGCCCTGCTGCTGCCAGTGCAGAGACAAGTGCACAACATGTTTACTGAGACAGGGAACCGTGGTTTTTATACTAATGCTGTCCCTACTTTGGGCTTTTTATCTTTTTACTGCTGATGCTTGCCCTTGCTGAGACTACAAGTCCCATATTTAAATGAAAATGGTTTCATTTCAGGAATTATAAGTGTGTTTAAATATTAAACAGTCAATAAATGCCAAATCAAGACAAATACTCATTTAAGATGTAAATAGAAAGAAAGGTTTCAAGTCAGCAAAAGCCAATGAGACATGAGATCCCACTCAGGGGAGGGCACAGGCCCGACAGCACCAGAACAGATGTCCCATCCCAGAAGCATTCTTTCAACTTCTGTTGGCACTTTAGGACTTCTTTATGGTTTTTGTTTTGATTGCAACCCCAATTCCAAATTTTCCTTCTTTTAGGAAATAAAATAGTAATAGAATAGCACACATACAAAATGCATTTCACTGCTCCTACCCCCACTCAAGTCCTGAGGGGATTTAGAAATATCATAGAAGTCATCCCAAGCCAAGATCTCTGAATGTCCAGTGCACCATGGATGCACAGGATGCAGCAGAGGAGCACTGAACTGGACAGGTTTTGCCCCTACCAGCCCCAGATATGGTGTAGCATGGCAGGAGGACACCCACAGGCTGTGCTCAGCCTCTGCTACCTTGCAATGGATACAGTCAATACCAGGCAGCACTGAACACCCCACAGCTGATGTGAAAATGCTGCTGAGCATAATATTCATTGCTGAAAGAAAAATCAACACCTTCTGTATTGCTTTGCCTGTAGTGGCATGCTCATGGTGCCTGCTTTCCACTGCTGCACTCATCAATATGGCAAAGCTACAAGACTTGAAATTACAACCATGATTATTCGTGCCTTACCTAGCACTTGCCTGCAGCCAGGTTTCCTTGAGAATCTATGGGAGGCCTGAAAGGGAAAGATGCTGTATAGAGAAGTGTCATGCCAGAGAAAAAACATTCTATAAAGGCAGTCTTCTCAGAAAAGGAGTATGGTTAGCACCCAACCTGAACAAATTGCTGGAGATCCACACCAAGTCACAGGTGCAGCTGCAGCTGGAACACAACATCGGGGTGAGGAGCAGGAAAAAGGCACACAAGGTCTGATTGAAACCCCAGAGGATTGAATCCAGAGTACTTAGGCTCAGGTTCTTGCTTAACAAATCCTCCCAAGGCTTGATTTCCACACCAGTGAGGTCTGCATGATTTTACATCGTTATGCTGAAGAGTGTGAGTCACAATACCTGCAGAAGGTTCCTAGAGGTTCTCTCTTAGGTGTCTATAAAGCACATGTTTAAACTGCATTTCCTAAGTCATAAACAGATACATAAGGGTTCCTGATTTACATTCAAGGTGGGTTTTTTTTAACATGAAGGTCACCTTGAAAGCTGCAGTGCAAAGAGATAACTCATTTTATCTCTAGTATCACGGTCCTGCCTCTCCCTGCCATAGCAAAAGATTCTCACCACATGAAAAACTCATTTTTAACTCTTATTCAAAATGGACCTGCCACAGATTTTGAATATACAGCCATGATTCAAGAGCACCTGCCTGGCCACATCAAAGAGCTGTATGGGTAGGAAAGTGAAAGATCCCTTGGTGCTTTGCTCACTTTTGAAGTAACTTTTGAGAGGCAATATGGTTTTGGAGATATGATGGCGGCTCTAGCAATCAGAAAACCTGGATTCTATTTCTGGCTCTGTCACTGACCTGATGAATGACTCAAGACAAATGACTTCCACATATCTGCCAAGTTTCAGAGAGCAAGTGTGAGACTCACACTATCCCATTTTCCCCCAAGCTGCCCCTTCACAGCCCCAGCTTCCCACACATTTGCAGCACAGTCAGTCGTGACCTCTGTTATGCCTCGTGATACCTCATACAAGTTACAGCTTAGCAGCTGCCTCCTGACATGCCAGCCCTCTGTGCCTGGGGTGCAGAACCCCAAAGCAGAAGGGAAGGTTCAGTCCTACAAGTCAGTTTTATCAAAAGCACCTACTTCAGCTCTCTGTCCATGAATTAAAGCCAGATACATCCAGGGAGGCTTTATTCCTGGAACACAACTGATCCCATTTCCAAGGGCTGGCACTGATTATTTGCTGAAGGACATTTTCAAAGTATTTTACTGTCACGGGCTTATGTATCTTCTAACACATATATCAGAACATATCAGTAAGAAGGGAGTGCTGTAATCTTTGACTGAAAAAATCTATTTGTGAACCACCTATTATCATTATTGTTAAATATTATGATTATTTCATCAGTTACTCCAACAGAGGAAAATATGTACTATGACTAGGAGTCACTGGGGAATCTCTGCCCAGCCTGATATCTGACTCTTTTCTGAAAACAAAGACTGCCTAGAGCATATTGATTTTTGTTTACCTTTCACAACTGAGAGGTAGAACTCTAAGGAATCTATTTCTTGATTTTTTTTTTGCACCAAAAAAGTGCTATGAGGAAACATAACTACCTGTATAATTTAAATTAGACTTTCGTGTATAAATTCATTAATGTTGTTTTTGATTTGGTACCATTTGAAATCAGAGGAATTCTAATCTCCATTGCCCTGGTGTAGAAAGGCAGTAGAGATTCTCTCTTGTTCTGAGTGAAGGAAGAGCTACAGCAAGCAGCAGATGACCAGCCCTTTCTAAAAACAATTTTAGTCTCTGTGTGCATGATGTAACACCAAGAGTGATACCTCTGCTTCCTAAAAATACACTTCAGTTTAAGTTACTTTATGCAAAGTGTCCGCACGGCCCCTGGATGGTAACAAGAGAGGAAAACACATAGCATCAAGTCATCAGCACTATAAATGGAAAATACACAGGGGAAGAGCAGGGATAACAGAACACAGAACAGGTGGCAGAGGAAAAAAATCTCAAAGGGAACATCAACTGTCAGTGGAAAAACCCTCACAAGGCTTCTCCCACCAGTGCTTTTGTTCTTCATGTAATAACAGAAATGCCAACAAAGTAGAGGATATCATTGAATGGGCACTGTACATAGAGAGCAACAACAGTGAGCCTAAGCAGTCTAAAAACTATATGATGAAGAGACAGAAATGGGAGACAGAAGGAAAAAGCCATTTGACAGAAGAAATACTGGAGTTAAGAGAGAGCAAGTTCAACATCACAGAGGAAGCCTGTTTCAGAGGCTGGAGTTTCAGATCAAGGCAGTGCCCTCACTTGGACAGCACCCCGACATAAGAGAAGCTGATTGCCTCTCAGTGTCCTTCAGCTGTGAGGAAATGGGAAACTGGAACAGGCTGAGAAAAAGAGTTCACCTGACTTTGCCCAAAAATGCCTGCATCTAGAAGGCAAAGAAAGTGGGAATTTTCTTTCCATTTAAGGAAGGGCCTAACTTAAAGCAAAACTCGAGAGTAAATACTTTGACAGGAAAGAGCCAAAGCCCTGTAACTGAGAGGTTGGATTAACCACTCACACAGGCTTCTCTTAAATCCTTGTTATGTGATTCTTATCTCTGAGAGTATAGTAAATTTTTCCACAGTTTTTCGCAACCTAAATAATCTTTAGTATTTGAAAATTGGGAAACAGGTAGTTCCTTCACCTTGGCTTTAAAGTAGGGTCCACAAGAGTATAGACTAGAGAACATTCATCCCACTAATCTTCATTCACAAGGAGTCAAATAGAAAGAAAACACTATCCCAACCTTTATTCTTCAAAATTGCTATGGGAGGACTGCTCAGTCCATGCTCCTGCCAGCCCATGGAGCCAGGAGTTCCTCAAGGCTGGAGCTTGAGGTCCTCTTCAAGCTTGCTCTGTGCAGAGAGACATTTGAGCCTTGGCCGATTAAGTGTGTACCAGCAAGGATCCCAGAGCTCTGTTTTACTGCTTCCTATTTCATGATCTTCTATTTTTGTAATGCTGCCAATCCCAACTCATTGCAGACTACCCTCAGTGGATTTGCAGATTTATCTGGAGAAGCTTCTGGCTGCTCAGTGCACAAATCCTAAACCCTGACCTTGGGAATGCAAAAATATTCAATGGCAACTCTGTCAATATTTCAGGTCAATAACATTGCAGAGATTGTGGTCTTCTGGAGAGCAGTGAGCAAAGGCTCCCACAGCTGTGTTATTCTGGATGTTCAGGATAAGGTTAACTATTTACAGATATAGACCTGTAACCAGGTTAGCTGTGCATGCCAATGAGAAGAAGCAAGAGCAGTCTCCAAGATGTGACAGCACTGTAGATCTTCCCCCAGCAAGGCAGCACTCCCCTCCAACAAGCTCAAGGCTTAAGATTCCTTACTTAGAGGCAAGTAAAACAAAAGCACTGAAGAGATAGGCATGACAGAAAGGAGAATGGAGGATTACATGGCTCTAGCAAAGCCACAGGGAACCCATCCGCATGAAAGTGAAATGAACAATTCACCAAAAAATGTGCTGTGGATATAGGGTCCTGTTGTCATCCCCTTCACTGCTAGCTATTGATTTTACAGTATTTGGAAGATTTATTCCCTTTTATTTTCACCAGGGGAAATTAGGCTGTCAAGATCTATTAACCCAAAACAAGCCATTATCCCTCTCATGATTGCAGCCTTCCAGGGCTGGCTGCAAAATGCTCCCAGGCTCTGTGTGACAGGGAAGGAAACTGCTGGCTTTTACACACCCCTCACAGCCACCCTGCCTGTCCCACTCAGGGGCCAGCTGCATATCCAGCTGACCAGCCTGCAGAGGAAAAGCCAGAAACCTGTGCCTGAAGTGACACATGTCCCCCTTCTCCACTAACACCCAATGCCCTGCAATTGTGTCCTACAATTCAGACAATCCCATTGGAAAGCATCCCTCTCTTGTGTCCTTGCAGAAAACCAGGAGACCTCCAGGGTAGGCATGGACAAAAGACATGAGTGCATGCATGGCTCAAGACAACTCTGGCATTCACACTCAAATGCAACATGGGTTTCTCCATTTATTTTTTTACAGTGACTATATCTGGTCACTTTATGAGAAAGAAGCAGAATATCAAAAGAAATACTCTCGAAGCCACAGGGACATAAAGCATCCAAAAATAGAAAAACTAGTTGGCTAAACACCAGAATGGTGCTCTCACCAAATTTTGTTTGAGAAGTGTGCAGACTCCTCAGTGGTAGTTTCTAAGGAGACTGGGATCTGACCTCAGTTGAGGCACTATTGTGGAGAACAGCCATCCTCAGGGGCTGTGTTAATTCTCCTACTAAAATCTCTGCTCTACACATTCAGCATGGGATTTTCAAAACCCCTTAAAGTGGTCAAATAAAAATTAGTCACCCTTGAAACAAGACCCTGTGCTGTTCCCCAGTGGCAACTATTTCCATAACAAACTGCATCTCTCAATGCCCAGCTTGCTCAGCACCAGTCAGACACACTAAATAGGAGTTGTGAAGTACAGACCTGGAAATAGGACTCATGCCCTCTTGACTTCTAGAGCTGAGTGCATTTCCCCAGGCAACAAGGGCATTTTGACTGGTGGAATAGCAGGCACTATGGAACACACTTTTCTTACCTTAAGTTTTTCAAACCACATGAAAAACAGCCTGTGCTTTTAAAGCTCTTTTGAGGCCCACCCAGTTGACTGCAGAGTGAAGTTAATTCACTCACGTACAGTGCCTCATTTCTGAGATGCACACTTAAGCCCAGGAAAAACACTCCACAGTACAGGCTCAGTATGTGATTTTCAGTGCTAATAGTGTGGTAAAATCAAACCCAATTTCCTTTGGAAAAAGGCCACACATCATTCTCCAGTGAGGAGCATTACTGCCTTAAATCACAACTTTCAAACATCTGCCATTACCACTGAAAAGCAGCTTAAGAAAACCATTACCACCTAAAAGACATACCCTCCTCTTTTATTTTTCTCAGGAATAAATAACTAACTTTACTCTTATTTGAAAGGACAGGATAGGAAAGAAAAAATGGAAAAGCTTTATTTCAGACCAGAAAGCAAATATGACAAATCTTTGCCAAATGCAGAATGCCTCCTAGGCTCAGTCTGAAAACAGGATTTTGAAATTTCAAGTACCTTGATAATCTTTAATGCAGTACTAACTGCACCAGTCCCAGCTAAAAAATATTCATTCTCTAGAATTTCTGTCACTTAAAACTCCCAGTGCATACGGGAAGAGTGAATGTGGGAAGTACATCAAGGCAGATGTGTGTTGGTCATTGCTCCGCTAAGAGAAGAACAGCCAGCTTCCTCCTCACAGCTGCTTACCAGAGCTGGCACTGCAAGTGAGAGCCCAGCTTGGGACCCAACCACTGCAGCCAGGCCATAACTCCTTGGGAAAGGCTGAGCTGCACCATCTGGAGCTGGCTCATTCCTTGCCATGGGGGCATCTGCATTTCTCTGATGTTCAGCCTCACTCTGCAGAGACACACATGCAAGAAGCAAAAATAGAGACTGTACATCCTGTGGATGTGGTTTGAGTTTTCCCTCCTGACAGCAAATAGGGATCAGCCCTCTAAGTTCTGGCCAAAGGCAGGTATGTTGCCAGCCAAGCCACCAAGATAGGGTGTTTCCATGCATGTGATACCAAGGGACAGGGAGACAGGATTAAAAATAAACCTTGTAGAGCAAGCTCTGATCATGTATTTGAGGCTCTATGAGCATTACAGCCATGCTCATGGATTGGAATTTGACTGCTCCTGCAAAGAAAATGGTGTCCTGGGCTCACTTGTACTGAGGCACTCCCAGAGCAGCCCTGATGGCACACAGAGTGTGTAAAACCCCAGCTGGGAACCTAAGGGCCAGCCAGCACCCCAAAGCCACTTTGTCTTGGGGATGTTTGAGCTAGGCCTAATGTGTCGTGGAGCTTGTAACACCAAAGTGCTCTGGGGAGAAAGGAAAGGAACAGTTTCTGACACACCATTCCTCATTTAATTCCCCCAGGAGTGGGATGATGCCAGAGCTGGCCAGAGTAATTAAGCACACCATCTGGGCCTCTGAATCTCATGTATGAATAGACTAAGCCTACATCTAGTTAACCCTTCTGCAACCAGTGACACACTGAGAGAAGTTACACACTAGGATGGACAAAAATTTGGAGTAGGCACAAAGGGTGCAGCTGTAGAGCCTTACACAGGTGCACTCAGCACCACCAGGCTGAACTAGATACTCTTCAGTCCAGCCATGGGAAGGAGCATATAATCCAAGGATGGACAGGGTGCCATGTGAAAATGATCAGCCACAACACTAAAAACAATGGTTGTGATCTTTCAGACATGTCAGTCAACCCTTTCCAAAGAGTGAAATTTAAAAAACCAATGAAAGTGACCCCGTCAGCAAGAGCTGGGGACTGGCCAGATCACAGCTGCCTCTACTGAAGGATTTCCCAGGTTCAAATGTTGCAAGTCAGGAGAGAAGCCAGTGTGCAGATGGTGCACTGCAGATAGAAATCAGCAGAAGTCCTTACAAGAAAAACCCTGAGTGAAGACAGCAAATGGGCCTTCTTGGACCATCAGAAGAAAATCAGAATCAGAGATCATCAGAAGAAAAAAAAAACCTTTGAGGCTTCTGAAGACAGTTTTAAAACCCTTGCTGCATTTTGTTTCACTGTAGTCAGAGAAATAAAATTTGGTTTAATTATCTTAGGCAGAAATTAGGTTACTGCATATAATCTCTCTATTTTATTCTACTGACTCACAATCCTCAAAAATCCTAAAGGGCCCAGCTTCATGGAGCCACAAAAGGAGCAGCAAATCATCACCCAGCTAATAGAAATGGTCATCAGAAAAACCCCAGTTAGAGAGATCAGAGGTGCTGAAAGATTTGTTTACCAAAACAAATACATTTGGTCACTGTGAGATTTTCCCAAAGACTGGATTACAGAAAGTGGAGAAGGCAGTCAGAGAAATTGTACATCTCAGGTTATGCAGAGATTCACAGCTAAGGGTATGATATTGGTCACGTTAAGAGACTACGGAAAGACTAAGCAGTAGACAGGTAACATTCAGGATTGAGGAGAGAAAGATTAGGTTCTGGCATAAAGCTCTAGAGAGTCCAAACTGTGATGTGAACTGGCCTTAAATGTGCAGATACTGCAGTTCATTCCAGCAGTGACAGGCCAAACTCAGTTAAGAAAAACACCTGTTAAGCCCTGCCTGAACCAGAGCAGTTTTAAGGTTTATGGAACAACCCTTAGCTGCGCCTTGGCACTGCACAAAAACACAGGCATCCCTGTGTAAAGTGAGACACATGATAAACACAAAGAACTCTGAACCAGCTGAGAAAGCCCACTGCCCTCTCTCTGCCTGCCTTCAGACATGCAGGGAAAAGCAAACCAACCAGCTCATTAATACACTCATGACATCTCCAGGCTCTGTCATAGAGCTTTCTGGCTAATCAAATATTCTTCAATGATTCTGGAAAAGGTGTTCTAATAAAATACAGAATTTATGTTCTGTTACCACATCGTGTATTCAGGCAGCTTTAGAAGCCAGGGAGCACTTTCCTCCAAGGATCTCAAGGAACCCAGCCTACATATGGAAAGGAAGGAGAGCAAGAGCACCATCTTGTTTCCTTCTTTTACTGCCATGGCACACAAAAAATGCATTCCTTTATTTCAATAAGCCATGAAGCTGCATCTTATTCCTTTACAGTCTTGTTCCTTAAGATGTGCTCTGCAGTCTTTGACACGCTTGAGCGCCTTGGTGAAAGCAAAGAGCAAAGAAGGAAAACATGGAGCTGTGAGCAAAGAACCAATAAATGATGTGCAGTAGCAGAGACTGCTAAGGTTGCAAGGCAGAAGTACAGCCTGATAGGTAAAGCAAAAAAGGGCAGAAATGTAACATTCTTCTCCATTTTGCTACTGGCTTCCAGTTATGGTTATGGAGCATCCCATCTCCTTCACCTGTTAAAGGAGAACAGTAATGCTAACTTACCACAGGGAAGAATAAAGATGAGCAATCTCATCTTTGGAAAGTGCTTTGAGAACTTGAAATGGAAGGCATTATAAAACACCATGTCATTGCTTTCCACAAAGGACCACACAGATGAATTTGAATGGGAAAAGCTATCCATGTACATTGTCTTTGTGTGGCACATCCATGGCATGACAGGATCTGTTTAGATCTATGTTTTATTTCAGTAACATGAGAAGGGAGATTTAGTGGTAGCACAAGAGGAACAAATGAAATTCCAGAGCTTTTCTTCATTGCCAGATCTTCCTCTGAAAGTCCTATTTACTGCATTTTCCCTGCAGCAACAAAACCACA
Organism: Agelaius phoeniceus; assembly: GCF_051311805.1. Taxonomy (NCBI): domain Eukaryota; kingdom Metazoa; phylum Chordata; class Aves; order Passeriformes; family Icteridae; genus Agelaius; species Agelaius phoeniceus. The sequence continues at coordinate 13,556,788 of NC_135269.1, forward strand.
GCAGCAGTAGCTATTACTGTTTCCATATACAAACCATATTAGACAGAATTTATAATATTAGCTGTCAAATAATATCCTTCCCTCTACCACCAACTCCTTAATATACAGCCACTGATGTGAGAAAATGAAAATTTGGGTATTGGGAAGGGGGGGCATGTCTTCAGGCAGGAATATTATCTGCAGGGTATGCCAGGAAGAAACTCAGAATTGAAAAGGAAAGATAAAAGGGCAAAATCTGAAGTATTTTCTGTTGAGATGACTGTGCTTGAATTTTCTAAGGTATGTGCTGTTAGACTGCTACCAACAGCCTTTTTCAAGTGATGTGAAAAGCTGTGATTTTATCTGTATTCCTGCAAGAGACTGATTGCTCAAAAAATGCACAATTAAAAAAATTGTTTTAAAAATTGTTTTGAAAACTTGAAAAAAATTTCATTTTTTTTTCAACAAAGCATAATAATACAATTCATTTTTACATTAGTGCTTTCAGCTTGTGATCTCAAAATAATTTTGACTTTATCATCATTACAATACAGCAAAAAAGCACAGTCCCTTTTTATCAGCACAAAGATGTTGTGTGAGCAAGGTTGTGGTCACAAAGCACAGTTGCAGGATTAGGAGTGGAATCCAAGAAGCCTGACTCACAGAGCCATGAAAAAATAGGACTTCATCCCTCATCCTCCACGTGTTTAGCTAAGTCAATCACATCCCCCAGCCCTGTCTGCTGCCACAAATATGCCAGCTCAAGAGCAAGCACAGCTCACCTTGGAGACAGCCCTCAAAACAAGCACAACACATCCACCCTCCCTTGTGCACAAACTCTTGCTGAGAACTTCCCTAGGACAGGAGAACCCAAACAGCTCCACTGTCACCTGCAGCAAAGAGAGGGACAGGATGACCTCTGGCCTCTCAACAAAGATGTCCTGTACCACACATCAAAGCCATTCACTGGGCCCTGCAGAATGCCACCAGATCAAAATGGTGGCACTTTGAAGTCCCTTTTGCAGTGATGTACAGGACCAGAGATAGTACAAGGCAGCAAGGGACCAGGATCTATCCCCCAGCCATTTTCCCTAAAGATAGATTTGCTTTCAGATGCTGAAAATCCTCTCAACTCTAAAGCTACCAAAAAAAAAAAAGAGCTGTGATAGTGACTTGTAGTCCTGTACATGTCCATCCTTTCACAACTACCAGATCACATGGACACACTTGGGAAGGAAAAAGCTGATACCTTCAAAATGCAAAGCTTCTGTACATGAACACACACAGTGAAAGACACCTCTGGTTGTGCTGACAGCTTTGACACTCTCCCAAATTGCTTCTGCAAATGCAATTGTTCATCTTCTGTCAAAACACAAGGAAATAAGTTTGCTCTTTGGTGGCAGTTTCTTAATGGGGAAGAGGAATTAGCATCAGGCTTCAATACAGAATGAAGGTCCACTTCATCATCACAGACAATTCCACCCAGGACTATGGGATCTAAGCATCCACCTGCTATCAACAGGAGGGAAAGGAGGGAAAGGAGGGAAAGGAGGGAAAGGAGGGAAAGGAGGGAAAGGAGGGAAAGGAGGGAAAGGAGGGAAAGGAGGGAAAGGAGGGAAAGGAGGGAAAGGAGGGAAAGGAGGGAAAGGAGGGAAAGGAGGGAAAGGAGGGAAAGGAGGGAAAGGAGGGAAAGGAGGGAAAGGAGGGAAAGGAGGGAAAGGAGGGAAAGGAGGGAAAGGAGGGAAAGGAGGGAAAGGAGGGAAAGGAGGGAAAGGAGGGAAAGGAGGGAAAGGAGGGAAAGGAGGGAAAGGAGGGAAAGGAGGGAAAGGAGGGAAAGGAGGGAAAGGAGGGAAAGGAGGGAAAGGAGGGAAAGGAGGGAAAGGAGGGAAAGGAGGGAAAGGAGGGAAAGGAGGGAAAGGAGGGAAAGGAGGGAAAGGAGGGAAAGGAGGGAAAGGAGGGAAAGGAGGGAAAGGAGGGAACGGAGGGAACTATGTCAAATAAACATTATTTCAGGGTACCCTTCCCCTATACTGGGATTATATCACTACTAGTATTTCTACAGCAGACTGGACTATGATTCTGCTGTGGGAATAAAATAGAAAGTTTGGTGAGCTAAAAGAGAATTTAATATTTAGTATCCTAACCTCCCATCCAGATAACATCAATGTCAAGATTATTTTCATCTTAGTAATATTAAATTGGAAGGAACTTCAAACATTAGATTCAGGTTTATGAAGGGTCAACATGTGGCACTCCCTGCATTAAAAACTGTGTAAATGTACACAGAAATCAGTGTTGTTACAACTAGAGGAAGCTAATTTTTAATTTTACTAACTCTAATAACTCTCAACAGCCATCCTTAAAATAATTCCAAAAATAGATATAAAGTTTTAAAAGGAAGTTTTCATTTAGAAATTAAGTTTCTTTCAATATTTCTGTGGGGGGGAAAAAGGAAAACAAACCTCTTTACTTTATAAAGTAATGTACAGGAGCTTTCATATGATGCTATTAAACCTGCTTAATTTGCTTACCTGTTTATGGAGGTGGTTTGGGGGGGTTGAGGGGGAGGAGGGTTTGTTTGTCTGGGTTTTTTTGGTTTTGGGGGTTTTTTTTGTTTGGGGGTTGTTTTGCTGGGGGTTTTTGGAGGTTTTTTCCTAAAGAAGCTGCAGGATGCTGTGGTGTGGGCAGAAGCAGCAACTTTAGTTACTAGAAAGTTGCTGCCTGTCCATAAGGCCTTTGCATGAGCCAATCATCAGAGGGAAGTACTTTGCTTAAGGAATGTGCAGAATCTGACACTTTTCCCCATTGAACTTCATTTGATTGGTGATTGCCCAGTCCCTTAATCTGTCAACATCTCTCTGCAGGGTCTCCCTGCTCTCCAGGCAATCAACAGCTCCTCCCAGTTTTGTATTGCTTGGAAACTTCCTCAGTATCCCTTCCAGTCCTGGAGCCAAGTCATCAATGAAGGTGTTGAAGAACAAAGGGCCAAGGACAGGGCCCTGCAGAGCCCCACTGGTGACAGGTCCCCAGCCTGATGTCACCCCATTCACAGGAACCCCTGGTGCCTGACTCCTGATCCATTGCTCACCCATTGCAGGGTGTGTTTATCCAGCTGGGTGCTCACTCAGAGCACTCAGCCACCCAGCAGGAGGAGGAGCATGGGCCAGCCAGGCAGTTATTCCCCCAGGAAACAAAACAAACCCTTTCCCTCCATGCTGGAGACAATACCAGTACTTCTTTCACTCCAAGGAGAAGTATCACAGGGGGAAGTGGATCCAGTATTAGCAAAACAGGTGGGGCTACCTGCCAGGGACACATGAACTGGGGCCAGAGGAAATTCAGCCATAGGGTGCAGCTCCAAGTCACAGCATGGGTATTGCCCCAGCAACATCTGGTGCAGTTACAGCCCTGGGTTGCCCAGTTTTAAAAGGCTATATTTTACACTTTCCTGCAAAGATTTTTTTTTATTACCTCTATCCATTTCCCACAGTTATACAGCACTTTACATTGTAAAAGGCCAGCATAACAAGTGACACCAACCCCTTCCAGAAAGCTTCCCTGATGTTTTTTACTCCACATACAGTCTCCAAATATCATAGTAATAAGTGCTTTATAAAGGGCAATAAATAGAATCTACAGATTTTGACACCTGCTAGTGTAACAGGCACTTTTCAAAGATGAGGAACATCAAAATGCTCAGCAAATTGCTAGTGTCTGAAAACCTAATTCCCTAAAACAGAACCTGATGTAAAAAAGGCATATACTTTTGAGAGCTATTATCACTCACAAATCCCTTCTTTTGACCAAGGCAAAGATACAGAGCTAATGGATCTTTTATAAAATACACTTTCACTAAAAGGTTTTCTTGTGACAATTTCAAAGCCATTACAGGTACAAAGTCCCTTACAGAAATTACTAGTCTAGACTGAAAGACTCAATTCTTAAACTGAATCATTATTTAATTTTTTAAGCATCACTCTCTCTTTATTAGTGCATCAACAAAAACACAATTAAATGCTTTATGAAATATTCAAAGGCTTGTAAAATCATACAAGGAAGACATTTTGACTTAAGCAGTGGTTAACATTGCTAAGTGACAACAAAGTATTTATTCATCCATAAAACATGGATAACATCTTGGGACAAACAAGCAGTGATATTTTCTCAGTCATCAGTCACAAAGCACAATACTAATCTAATTTGGAACTAAGTATTGATGTACTAGGTGCAACAAAGCAAAGCATCACCCACAAATTTTGCAGCTCTTATAACTGTTTCATCCTTGTCTATATGTTCAGCCCTTTAGTGCAGCACCTGCTGACCAGCAGTGCAGAGACTCATGATGTTATCAATGAATTCTCAGTAACCAGCCCTCAGACCTGCACATCACCAAGACACCTCCTGACATGTCCACCAGCTATGGTTGCATGGCTGCCTTCAGACTTAGGTGGAAACTGATGACTCATTTTCATAATTTCCATTCCAGATAGGAAGAAAAGTGACTTCCTTTGAAAAAAATCAAGGGTGTGAAAATGGAGAACAAATACAATCTGGTTCAATTCAAGCCCCAGGAAATAAATAGCTAAGGAGTTCATAAACTGCATTCTATCCATGGAATAAACACATTCTTATTAAGAGGGAAAAGGTACCTTTCATCAGAGCTCAGAAACCTGACGTGTAAAGGGATAACAGCCTCAGATTGGAGTTCTGGTTTTTATTGTTTCATGAAATATTATTTTTTTAAATGCATTTGCATTTTACAAGGTCTTTTCCTGCTAATTTCTTACATGTGAAGTCTGGTTATTTTCTGGAAGGTGTTATAATGACTTAACAAAGTGTGAAAGGTTATGTATCATAAGTCTAAAGCCTGGGAAACTCTCAGAGTCATTAGTAAATGGGCTTGCAATCAGGCTATTAAAAAGTTTGGGGAATTAGGCAGTTGTAGCTAAGATGTGTGAGTTCATCTGTGTGAAGAAAGCTGATTGCTTAATTTTCCTACTTTCTAATATAAGAATTTGAAGGAGAGTACCCATTTTTAAAGATTCTGCATCTTCAGTTGTATAAATCAGTTATAACCTGCTGCTGGCCCACCAGATCATGAACTTGATCTCGGGATCACAGGCTGAACTCTGGACATGCACCAGCGTCCTTCAAGAAGATCAGAAGTTTTATTTCTCATCTTTTCAGAATTGCTTTGAACTATCACAGGCAAGCTTGAACATTCTATTGACAGTAGGCCCAAAAGGTTTGTAGGACAGTCAAATAGCAGCACTGAACAGGAAGGACACAGTATTGCCAACATCAAGACATGCCAAAACACTAATACCACCCAAAATAAGAGATACATTTTCTGATGCAAAACTTGATCAGGTTGTAAAAAAGTAGTATCTATGCTGCAACACAGGATTTAGGCTATCACTACTTCCCAAAATCTTTATAATTGCTTCTTCATGAATGCCTGCATTTTGTCTGCAATGAAGGAAGCACTTTCTCAAGCCTTAAACCATTTGAAGGAAGCTTTTTGGTTTGGATCTGTCTTGCTTACCTAGCATTAGAACCTTGGGCATTTGCAAGGTACAGGTTTAAATAAGCTATATCTTTTCTGAACTGCAGTTTGCTAATGACCTTGCTTTCCCCACCAGAGACTTTTCACACAGATCAGCATTTAGTAGAGGAAGCAAGTCCACAAGTACAGGTCGCTAAAAATCACATCTCCATGATGAACCACAGACAGGCAGCACAGAATAGAAAGAATGATGTTGACATATACAACAGGACAGAGCTTCTTCAAAGCTTTTTGGCTTTGTAGGCAAAATGTACATTTTGAGCAGCAACCAAGAAAGTTTGGGGTTGGGGAGTGAAAAGCAATGGATACCGGAGGGGTGAAGAGGGCTGGGAATGAGATGAAAACTCTTTGGATACGGTGAAACAAGGAGCCAAGAGAGAAGAAAAGAGTTTTAAGAAATCCCTTTATTTGTGTACATTCTGCTCTTCCCCTTGGCCCTCTCCCCCTATCCCCATGCTCTGGTACACAGCACTTGTTTTAGTTTAACCTGAGACCCCAAACCTTCTGCTTCCAGCCCACTTCTACCACAACATCTCCTCCTCCAACATTTTCCCGCCCAACAAATCTCTTTTCATTCTCTCCTGCTAGCAAGGGCTTGAGAGGAGTAAAGGGCAGGGCTGCCCATGAGAGGAGGAAGGACAGGGCTGGCAATCACTCCTCTCTTGCCCGAAGGGCAGAGAAAGGGCAGGATCAGGAGGGGCAGAGCCTCCAGAGGGCTAGGATTCTGCTCCACTCATGCCAGGAGAGGAGCAGGAACAGAGGTGAGGGCTGAGATTTTTTGCTATTATGAGACACAACAGAGCAGCTATCATCCCACCTGCCATTGTCCCTTGCCTGGCTTCCCAAACAGCCTGCCTGAACCAGCAGAGCTCTGCTTCCATGGTGGCCTCCTAGGGCAAAGGGTCTGCTGGAGCAGACTGCCAGGAAGGGGACCAGCCTGGTGACAGAGGGCTAGATGATGTCACTAGAATAAAGTATGGCCAGGCAGGGGCTGGAAGTGCAGAGCCAGGAGGAGCTCCTAAAAGGCATTGCAAAGCAGAGACAGGGAAAAGCTCCTCACCACTCCTCAAGAAAATCAGGCCAGCTGCCATCTCAGCCAGCCTGTCCCCTCCCTGCGTCACCTCTGGGCAGCCTGGTGCATTATGGATTCATAACACTCTGGCTTTGAGGGAAATGCTGCTTCTGTAAAGCACCCCATGGTGCTGGGTGGGCCTAATGCCAAGCAGAGGTTGTCAGGTAAATTCCAACCACTGGGCTCAAGAAATAACATATCCTGGAAGGATGCCAAACCAGAGGCATCTCCACAATGGGCACTACACAGCACAGGAGTTAAATGGACAGCATACTGAAACAGAATAAATCCAACAAACTGCAGCTGGACTACAAGGAACCCTCTGGAAAACAGCTATTTACTGCTCTGATTGAGCCTGGCCAAACAGTGCTGTGAAGCAAACTCTGCCTGAGAAAAAGATATGTAAACAGAGCTTGCTGTGAGGAAGGAAAAGGGAAGAAAGGGTAGAAAGAAGATAGGTAACTTTTCCAGCAGCTCTTTCAAGTTTGTGTGTGTAGAGAGAAAATATCAAGTGCTATATTCCAGAACTAGGGGCTAGGGATCAACTGCCATCTTATCACAGAGTAGCTGGCTCCAGCCATGATGTCACATCAGCTTTTAACTGCTCCTTCCAGCTCTCCAACTGGTTTGTTTTATGAGATTGTGTGAAATGTCTAAACTATATGGGACTCAATTTCCTTAGCTCCAAAATACAGCAGTTGTGTCTCTTCACTGGGACTTTGAATGTCTGCCACTCTGTAGCCTGCTCCCCCAGCCTTACCCCACGAGCACGTGTGGCAGCCTAAGCCCTAACTGCTACCCTCTGGTGAAGGTTCAGACTTCTGTTCACCCTGCTATTGCCAAAACAGGAGGAGAGGGTGGAAAAAATGAGAGAAAACAGATGCTCTCAAAGTGATCCAGTCTGGGAGATGCTCCCACTGCTCATGGCCCCTGGGTGACCATCTTCATGAAGGGAGAACATAAGTACTGGAAGAGGAGAAGGAAATCAAAGAGAATACTTAAGACAGGTATTGAAAGACAAAAGAACCATAAAGAAATGAGGAGATAAAATACAGGATAAGGAAAAAACCAAAAATTTAAAAAAGGAACAGAGAAGGGTGTATTATCTCCTGAATTGAAGGTAGGAGTAAGGCCATCCTACTTCATGCCAATGCATTTACCATGAGCCTCTGTGAAGTGTGTGCTGGTCATTTGTAATATGTATGGTATTCCCCTTGAAGGGACACCTCTCTTAAAGGACTGAGCACAAGGCAAAAAAGATTCACAGTTTCAGTACTAGTGCTCTGGATACCCCTGAGCTAATCACATAACTTTTGTACCTCAACCTTTGCATCCCTTGGAAGAAATGGAGAAAATCTCATTATCTTCACAAGGGATTACTGAGCCCAAATTCAACTTTTTGTTTCCCAGGAATCTGGAGGCCAGTTCTTGGCTTCAAACTTGTTTCAGAACGGCAAAAATGAGTTGACCTGTACTAAATATCAAGGGACCTACTTTACCCAGACTTAATACAGTCATACCATTAGATGGCCTGAAAATGAAACAGATTAGCCCTAGGTAGTGCTAACAGATGGCATGGCAGAGCACACACATGGCAGAGCAGCAAGGCACCACTTGGTCATCTCCCTGCTCTGCTGTTAAACTTGCTGTGCTTCAAAGTTGTATTCAGCAATGGGCATTGGCCCCAGTTTGCTCCACTGGCAAAGTCATCTTTGCCTGGGAATAGGACAAACACTAAAGCCTTGTACTTGTCATGCAAAATAACACATCCCAAAAGCCACCCTGGGACTCCTTGTTATGGTTCCTGCTAAAGGGACTGTAAAGTGAAATCAATTAATACCAGAAGCAGCAAAGAAACTCAAAGAGACAAGGAGCAATTAAAAATGCCTGTCAGAAAGGGGCAGAGAAGGAAAAAACAACTTAAGCCATCATTAAAGGGTTGCAAGAACACAAAGAAAGGAGCACAAATCCCCTTCAAAAAGGAACTGCAGACAATTTTCCAAAACATCTCTTGAGAAGACATGGTCTGTAAGTTGTGGGGCAGCCCTGGAACCAGCAGTGCTGAAGGAAGGGAGCACCTCCTCTTTTGCCAGGATGGCCTGGTGGCCCGGCAGTACAAGAAACAAATATTCAAAGCAATTTTTGCCACTTCTCCATTTCCTTCTGCAAACCCACCCCTCCTCTCTACCTGTAGCCCAGCAGAATAACAGAGCACAGGAAGCCCTGCCAGGGGCAGATTCATTCCCAGCTTTCGGGGCAAGCACGATGACAGGTTTTCACTTGACTGGGAAGCAGCAGTACTGTGGCAATGGGGTCCATAGGCAGTCCCCAGGAGTGAGGTGCACCGATTTCCCCTTCAGAAGAGGCTTTGCGCGCTGCCTGCAGCAGAGCAAGTGCACTGCCATCTCGTGGTGCTTTGGGATGACTCAGGCCAGGTAAAAAGTCAGGATAACCAACAAATGGGGCTCATCACAGCGTATTTGTGCTGGGGCCCGAGCAGCCACACCCGTGAGCGAAACGCCAGTGTGGGTGGAGAGTAACACAAACCCTGCCTTTCCCATAAGCAGCGGCTCGAGGCTCCAGAAACAACCGGTTTCAAAAAGATCTTATTTCTCCCCTTCAGACAATTCACAAGACATGCACCCAAGCAAACACAGCTTCCATTTCACACAGAGATCCCACAGGGAACAGGACAAATGACACGAATTTGGGCAGCAACATGAGGTGGAAATACCTGACAACATAGGGCAGGCAGGCTGTGTTTACCCCAGGCAGCAAATTATGCTCTTCTCACTGCCCACCTACCACAGAACCTTGTGCTGCAGTGTGGCACAGCATTAAAGGCATCTCTAATCAGTTCTGATTAAAGCCCAGGATCACATGCACAATCCAAAGCCCTAGAACTGCACACATACTGTGGAGAAGCCTTTTTCTTTTTTTTTAAGGCCAGCACTTTGCTCATCTGAGATTGTGAAGATCCAGGGAGCTAATATAAACCAGCAGCAAATAGGGAACAAAGACCTTGTGTATAAATAGCTCATCAGTACATAGAAAGACAGCTATGCAAAAGCAAAAGGAAGAAGACTTGTACATCTTATTAAATTTCATCCAGCAAAAGTAGTTTTAGGATACAGTGGTGGTTCCAAAGATTTTGCAGAACTACTTTTCCTCCTCAAGATCAACAGTGGATGAATGGGTGCACATATGCTTTGGTTATGCTCTGTTATTTTAAGCTACAGGAATGGTACTAAATCCCAAACTAACATGGCTTAGAGACTCCATTTCCCCTCCATATAGAAACCTGAATTCTGACTCACAATTAGTAAATGGAGCTCATTGCTGCCCTTAAGGTGCTGTGAAAACACACCTGCCTGCTCAGCACCAACCCCTCTGCCCTTCTGTGGGCCAGCAGACCTCCCTGCTAGACAGCAAAGGTAACATTAACTCCAGTTCTGTGGTCAGTGAACTTAAAAAGCCAAGCCTCAAAAGCAGGAAAAGTTTTCTTTGGTTAGCTGTGACTTGGCTATTAATTCTCCACAAAACAAACAAAAAAAGACTGACTCTGTCCCTACATTTCCTCCTTTTCCTGCATATGCCTAAATAATCTTTCCTAGGTAGATGCTACTTTCTACTCCTGCCCCATGCTCAGCCCAACCATGACTCCAAGCAAGCTTTAGGGATAGGAAGAGTGAGCCCACTTGACTCTACAAAAGGCTGTAGAGACGCATTGGTTGTCTCTTCACCCCTTCATACACATTCTTCACTCTTAACTTTCTCATTAATGCATTGATATAGTTATTGTTTCAATGTGAAATATCCACATGGCACTAAAACAGTCAGTCAAAAAAGCTAAGGTTTGAAAAATCTCAAAAAGACAATAAATATGAAATACCAGGCAGCACAAGTGTATGCTTAAAAAGGAAAATCCTAAACTAATATTTTAAAGGACCTTCTAAAGAAGCCATAAATTTTTTGTCCCTTTTATAAAAGAGGCAGAGACAAGACAAAGAGCAAGAATCTGAAAATGAATGGAGGAATGCAATTGTCCAAATTCCCTCAGTGCATGCAGGAACTCACCTGTACCCCCATACACGCTGTGTGAGGGATCTCCATGTGATCTTGAGCTTACCAGATGAAAAATCCTACACCACCTCTCACCTACAATAGACTTCCAGTGTAAGAATTCCCTACAGTTGTGGGAAATCTACTGGGAAGAGATGCAAAGCCTCATGTCTCTCAAGGGTGCAAACAATCAGCAATAGGATAGAAAAAAATTTATACAGCCTCTGAGGCTCAACAGATTTGCAGCCAGAGGAGGGAGGAGAGGAAGTTGTAATGACTTTTATTACAGTTACTCTCCTCCTTGCTCAAAGCTATAAAAAGAAAGCCAAAGGGAGGATGAGGATGGTGGCGAAGATTGCCACCATCCTAAAAACTGCTTACAGCAGTTTTAGAAGGTGCCTAAATCAGGCTCAGGGCTCTAGCACCTCTCAACAATAGCTTAAAAATCTATAGAGTTAAATAAGGTACAGAATATAGAGGAAATCCTCTTCTGGATGTGTCCTAGATTCCCAAGCAAATTGTATTCTATTTACCATCTGTATGGCAGTTGTTTTCTGTTCAGTGGGCAGTTTACTTATCTCTTCCACAACCAATCCTCCCTCCAGAGAGTCATCTGCTGATAACAGCTATTGAATGTCACTGCATGGCTGATAAGAACTACAGCATCCCACTGGGAGATGCTCCACCCAGAGGGAAGAGCCAAGCATTCCTAACTGGATATAATCTGAGACCTTGGGACAGCAGAATGGCATTTCCACTGGATTCCCAGAGGAACAGCTGCCTCTTCCACTGGATCTTCAGAGGAAGACTACACCCTTCTACAGGATCACTGCTCCAGCAGAACCACACCTGACACTGCAGGAGGGCTGCAGCCACAATTCCAATTGGACTGCTACCAACACCCTGACCCACAGGGTGTCAGGTTGTGTTCTGACTCTGTCAGTGTTGTTTTGATTTACTGGATTGTTTATTTTATTTTTTTATTTTCTTCCCTAATAAAGAACTGTTAATCCTGCTCCTGTATTTTTGCCTGAGAGCCCTTAATTTCAAATTTATACCAATTTGGAGGGAGGGAGTTTATATTTTCCATTTCAGTGGAGGCTCCTGCCTTCCTTAGCAGACACCTGTCTTTCCAAACCGAGACAGGATGCACAATCTGATCTTTTATTACACATTGTCCCTACACTTACATTTGCATACAGGTGTGCCATATTAACAAACACATACACGTACACAAAGGTTTAATAGACAGACATATACAAAATGCTGACATTATTTCAAAGCTTTAGTGAGAAACACTGTACACAGCAAGAATACCATGAAGTTAAATCAGGTAGAGCTTGTTTCAATATCGCTTACCTGACAAAAATAGTTCAGATGACTCCCAACAGAAAACAGGCAGCATAGAATATCTACATATTTTGCCAGGACTTTATCTTAAACACAACTCAGATTTATGGACCAAGTCTCCTGGTGACCTTTAAGACACAGATTAGCCACTAGCAACCCCGACGTGCAAGGTCTACAGGGTGGAGTTCCTGTTCTGCAACCTTCAACATCCTTTTGCTCGAGGCACAGAGGAAGGACATGATGCTGGAGTGAGGGCAGTGCCTTGCCCCAAAAGGCTCTGTGGCTTTGCCCCTTGTGAAGGTTGGGGAATATGGACTGGAAAACACCTCAAGTAAACATGTCCCTTCATATTTAATAGTCAAAAAAGAAAGTGTGGAACAGACATAGCTTCAAGGAGAAGATTAAAAATTTGTCTGCCTGGCAGAGGTTACACAGAAGGCTACACTTTTTTTTTTGTGTCCTACTGGCTCATAGGCAAGAAAGTAAATGTCTTGGTTTAGGGGAGTAAGTGGCTGTAATCCTTTACTGAAAGTGGTTCCATTATGTGGGCTTAACATTTCATTTAATTTAAAACTGTCACATTCAGGTACAGGTCTTTGTGCCTTTTGCCTTGTTCATCTGATTAGATATCCCAGTGAAAAACTGTGTGCAGGGATGGCAAAACAACACCAATTCAGAGACCCATGTGTTTGAGCAGCCCTGCCTTGCCACAGCAAAGCCACTTCCCCTGCTCTCATACCACTGCCCCCATTGCACATCACATGGGCTGTGGGCCTCTACAATAACCTGGGCTGGGAAACTGAGTCAGGAAAAAAGTAAGGATTTTTTCCCCCTCTGTGGGTCCTTATTAAGGGGAATCTGCTCCCTGATCCAGGTGACTGTGCAGGCACCCAAGGTTTGGTCTGGCAGCAGTGAGGAGCTGGCAGAGAGGAAGGAGAAGTGGCAGGAAACAGCACACTACAGATAGAAAGATGCACATCACAGGACTTGAAGTGACAACATCAAGAACTGCACAGTGCCCCTGTTCCATATGAAGTAGACTTCATAGCCTACTTCCAAAACTTTATACTATCATATATTCTCTATGTGCTCCACGATAAAAAAAGGTCTTTTTAGAACAATACAAAGAGCTTTCAAAAGTGCTGCTAGGACTGTATTACTCATTTTTTTCCAGCACAAGCACCAGGTGCCTTAGTTACAACCACCCCAACCACAGAGGGCTCAGAGGGAGCTGTTAAAACTGGGGGGGGGGGGGGGAAGAAAATAAAAAAGGGGACATAAAAATAGCTCTCATGTCTAAAAATATCTTAAGTTTTATCTCAAACCTTCTGAAAGCTGTAGGAGTTTTCCCCACAGGAAAAAGAGGGTGACTTCCCACACTCAACTCCCATCTCAAGCTTTGCATGGCTGCAAGTGACCTTTCACCATATCCTATCACTTTCTCCAAAGGATCAAGCACAAAATGATGGCCATTCTAGGCCATTTTAACTACCTGACACAAAAAAATATATAAGATCATGGTAGGAAAGAAAGGATTGCTCTGCCAAGCTGATTATTTTTTATTTAGTGTCAGTATTTAATTCTTTTAAGATGCCGGAATGCCCTCAGAAAAAATAAATTACTGAACAGAAGCCAGCTGACACACGTATTTAATTGGTATCACATGACTTCTCAGTTTAATATCACCTCTACATCTGTGAGGGGACATTCATGTGCATCTAATCTACAACTGCTGCCAAGAAACATTGAAAGAGTAATTTTCTCTGTTTATGTAGGTCCTATGTTGTGTTATCTTTTCCAGCTCCAAAACAAGCAGAGGGAGCATCTGCTAACTGGAAAAAAAAAAACCCAAACCAATTCCCAGGGCAGAGGAGACATTATCCAACATTGTGCAGGTGTTTCAAATAAGGTATTAAGACCAGGTTAATTTTACACCTATTGCAAACAAAGAATTATGGAAAAACATTTTAAATGGCATTCATATAATGTGTCTCCATCCCACATATACTTCATGGCATAATGGCAAAGGATGGGAATGTTATTTATATCCCTCAAGAAACTTGACAAATATCAGAAAATATTAAAAAAACAAAATGCAAAGTGAAATCTTACTTTTCATGCCAAAAATCTGGCTCCACTTATTAGCTCTTTCACAGTCATTTATACAGGTGTTTCAAAGTTCCCTTTACATCCAAAAGCCAGAATTCTACTAGGGCCATAAAGCTGCTCTTTAGAGCTTTTCTCTCCAGCTGTCCAGCCATAATCCAAAATTCAGCCTTGAGTGTTGCATTTTTACCACCACTGTGTATTACATTCATCTAGGTAAGAAATCAGACTGAAGAACATGGTAGCAGTTTGCCACTGGGATTAAACTGATTCTTATTTTTGTTCTTTCAAGACAGTGTTACTTGTGGGGAAAAATAAACAAACCAGCACTGCTTTGAACTGTTAATAAATGCATCTCTACTTTCCTGTTCTTCCAAAGCCTTAAATGCCAATGTAATTCCAGTCTGGTTTCTACTATGTCCATACATAAGTATTACTACCTGTCTGTCTGTCCCTCAGACTTTCTGAAATACCTGTGGCAGTAGAAGAGCAATGAGAACTTGGATGGAAAAATGCAGATTTTTGTTAGACCAACTGATAGAAACACCAAGATGCAGTCAGACATCACACAAGGAAGACACATGACCTCTTCCTAGAAACATCATCTTTTCTTGCAAGAGCTGATGGAATTCTATCCTGAAACCACCATGCCTAAAATAACAGTGTCAAGAGTACTTGGGTGCTGTTCATAGATTATAGTCAGATCACACTCACACAGGACTGCCTATGGTTAAGCACTTGCTTCTGCCTTTATATTCACAGCTAGATTTTTTTTTCTGGCTTCCCTTTAGGGAAGCTCTCAATGAAATGGCAGATCCTGCAGCAAAACATGAAAGCAGCAAAATTTGGATCTCTTCTTGGAGTACCACTGGAAGCTTTCACAGAGGATGCTTCCCACTGCCATGCTTCATGCACTGCCTCTCCATGATGGACTGTGTTTGTCTCCCACAGGGTCACACCTGGGCTCTCTCTGCTGCAATGTACTGAACAACTGCAGCTTTCTGCCAAGTCCTGGCAGGCTTTGAGACCACAGAGCTCCCCCTGTACACAGGACAAGGCTCATCACACCATCCACCCATTTCATAAGCACAGCTACAACTTCAACTTGAAGTTAGTGCAGTCCTGGAAACCACAGAGTATTGAAGTTCTTCAGTTTTTGAGTTCCCCTAGCAGAAAAAAAAAGTGCATTATCACCAAATACTGGTGATACATACCAAATCTATTTAACAAAATAAGAACAGACTTTTAAATTATATTTTTACAAGTCTGCCAGTATGAAAAGGTACTAAGCTAATTTAGAGCAAATTGTTTAGATACTTAGATATTTCACTATTTAAAGCAAATTTAGCTCTCCAGCTCCAGTTCTGACCAACATCCTAGAAAGCTGTGCTTATGTACCTGACAGCAGAATTCAGTCCCTACTCTCCAGAAACAGGCCCATATCAAAACACAGGGTTAAGATACAGGGTTTGAACCTAAGGCATACTCATAGATACAGATTTTTTTGGTAATAAGTCAAATGTCAGAAAATTAAACTGAACCAACTTCATAAATATTTAATATTATTTAGTGCTAGAAATTTATGTCTTATCACCTAGCTCTGCTCAGAAAATAACTACAGTTTATGGACTTTCCCATATATATTCACCCAGCAGACTGGAATTCTGCTTCAGGTTGAACTTCTTTTCATTCTACTCATCCTTCTCCAGTTATGCTCATCTACACTTCTGCATTATTTACAGGACCTTCATTTACACAGTATTTAAGTACCTTGTAATAACATCAATCAGGGAAGCAACATTTATCCTGATTCTCCAGAAAACAGCTGAGGTTCTGCAGTTACATGGGTTGCACACAGCCACATCAGCAAGCATCAGTGATGAAATCTGGAACTTGAGGCTAAAATCAAGCCTGCACATTGCCTCTCCCTCCAGCTCATTTCAAGGAAGGTAATTCTTTTTTATGATGCCAGTTCCCTGGTATCCTGATTGTCAGCAAGGTATGTTATCAGCATGGTTTAAAACGAGTGGATCTGATAGCAACAATATCTGTCCAGCTTATCAAGTGGTAGTGATTGACACCTGTTACCTCAGGGCTGAACATGAGCTAAAGTTCCTCGTCCTTGAAAATGAAATAAAATTATGGAATCAGCAGCTGGACCCTATAGCCAACACCATATTTCTACTACACCACTATCTCCATTCAACAAAGGTCAAAGCCTACCCAACTGAAAAATGAACAGGGCCCCGCTTTCAGAATGCCCAGATTGCTGCACTGGTTTGCTGGAGTGAGGGCAGAGAAATGAAGGAGTCAGAGTGACTTCCCAGTGCTAAATCAGTGGGTTGGCAGAGGAATCAACCCTTTCTAATTCCCTTCATAAGGAATGGGCCATGGACACAAGGAGTTGCACTAGAAGTGGCTTCTGGGGTGAAAATAACCCCAGAGCAGCTCCTAGGACTACTCTAACTCCTGCCAGGACACCAAACCATTTCCCCCTGCTATTTCCTGTTTGGAGCTTGTGTGCTGCTCTCTTCCAATTCACCAGTGACTTTGGTAGGAGTGAAGCTGGTTGCTGGCACTGCACTGCCTACTTTCAGCAGTGGCAAACACAAGGACCACAGATGGTTGTGACAGCTCCAACAGGGATGTGGCAGTGCATGGTACCTCTTGCAGAGTGTTAATGAGCGTGACATGGAATGGGGCTGCAGCACAGCAAAACGAAATTTTGTCTAAAGAAATCCCCCAAGGTCCTCAAGTGTCAGTGCTGAAGGAAGTAGCTCAGAGGCATGAACCCAATCCCTAATGCTGCCAGATGTTCCCTAAACAGAGATGGAATAGTATGCAGCATGTAGGTTTTTGGGTTTTTTTAATGAATAGAAACAATTAATCAAGCAACCCTCTCCTAGGTGCTTCCTATGGGTACTTCCAGAGCTTGCTGTGCTGCCCTTTTTGGCATGGATAAGGCCCCCTCTAAACACTGCATGATACTAGCAGGGAGGTGATGGGCATGCTGGCAGCTCAGCTGGGAGAGAGGAGAACCAGCAGAGAAGCAGAGACTGCTCCAGCACACAGCATGGCAAGACAGAGGACTATCTCTCATCAGAAATCATATTCATTTCCTTACCCCTTTTTAAGCAGAGACTTGCATGAAGCAGGGTAATTGCTGTTTTACACCACTTTCAGTACTGTCAGATAAAAAGAGATAATAAACGCATTTTCTTCCTCTCCTCTTTATTACCTGACTCACTCTTCCTTGCTGTCTCCTGCACTTTGACACTCCATCCTTTGCAACCAATTTTCACTCCCTTCACTGATTATTTTTAGCTTGTGCTACTGAATCTGTCCTTCTCTTTTTTGCACTGTCCTTTCCCCTCCATCTCACTCTACATAGTCACTGGCTCCTTTTCTGTCCTTTGCCATCCTTCCCTCCTCTTATCTCTGCTTTACCCCTACACTGCACAGAAGTTCAAGTCTTTTCTTCTCTCACACTTCTACTGGCCCTTCTAGGAGACACTTTTCCAAAAGAAGGATGTATGTACTTATCTGAGCAAATGAAGGAAACAACCTAGGACCCTTTTGGCAGGTGTACCTCTTGGGCAGGAGTCACCTCCTCTCATTCAGTAACGTGCTGAACTCTGCAGATATGGGAGACACTTCAAGGCCAGCCACTCTCCCCCTATTTCATGTACATCTGTAATACTGTAAGACACCAGCTAATCCACCTGACTAGAAATCAGGGTCTTCATGGTGTTCTGGTAAACCTCTCCTTTGAAGCAAAAAGCAAGAATTCCATTTCTCTTCCAGAACATTTCTTGCTTTGCATTATTAATAACATTTGGCATGCTATAGCCCTAGGTAACTAATCCTTACAACCACTTCTCGCCTCCAGCCTGTCAGGTAGGGAAGTGTTATCATTTCAATTTTAGCATTACAGACACCCAGGAATAGCAACTGAGCTGGTAAAAAACCACTGGAAAAGGAAAGTCAGAGCCAGGGAAGAAGCCAGAAACACCTATTTCCCAAAATCATTATTGCATCCTACTCTCTGGGGAAGAAGGTGGCACTAATAGCATCTTATTAGCATATGTGTAGGAAAGCTCAGTGGGAGGTATGGTTTGCTATACTCCCCTGGGGAAAGGCAAAAAAGGTGACCTAGAAGAGGGATTTAAAGGCTCTGACAGGCCTGATATATGGCAATCTAGAAACAGCCTAATTGGAGAAGAAGGCTTAAGGGTAAATCCATGCCAGGGATAGGGAGAAGCTGAAACTCACCATTAAACTCAGAAATAGAAACACTGGAGCATCACACAGAGGGGGTGGAGGCAGCAGAGGCCAGACCTGCTCAGCTCCTGGTTTGGGAGCTCCTCAGTGCTGGCACAGCCCCTCAGGGAGGCACTTCTGCTGCCCCAGGTGCAAGGTGAGGGCTTCTCACTGCACTGTACCACGTGGCATGAATAGAATTTGTGTTCCTCAGGGGATCCTGCACTGTACCCCACCATACAATAAATACATCATTCTGGATTCAGGACAGTGCTGTATTATCTGTGCTTTATTATCTTGACCAGCTCAGAACAAAACTCCAGAGAAAGGTACAAAAATAAATCTGAAACAAAATCTGTGCAGCCCCTGTCAGCTCTTCAGAGCACCTGCTTCTTTATACATGCTATTACAGCTTGCTGGAAAGGATGTGAAAAAAATTTATGTTTTAGAGTGGGGAGCCTTTTAACTCAACATGGCTCAAATTGTAAAAAAATTCTGTTGAAATGAAACATCTTTTTAAATAGATAATTAGATTTTTGACAAAAAGATGTGGAAAGTACTCTCTTTCCTTGAGGAAAAAAAGGTGTTTTTGGAGAAAAAATTGCTGAAGACTTTTTAGTATCTATCTGAAGTTTGGGAGGTTTTGAGAATCTGTAATTATAAAAGAGCAAGACACAAAAGAGTTTTGCCTGGACACTATAAGTTATTGCTGGGAGATGCCAGCAAGCTTTTTTTTTTTTGGTCAGGACTTTTTGTGAAAAAACATTCTCCAATCACTCTTATTATTCATAGCTGGAGCAGTCATAACTTGATTCATTTAAACAAGCAGCTCCAGTTCATGCTTTCTCTCGTACATGATGTTATGCTACCCACTTGTTTTATTCATGCAAACAAGTTCTGTTCTACTACACTAACACAAAAATGAATAAACTGAATTCTGCCTTGCACATCAAAGGAACTATGAGCTAATCTATTTCTGATAACTTTCCTTCATATCTTCCTGCAAAAAGCACCCACCTTGTATTTCAGAACAAAGGTTTGATTTAAAGGACTTTGCAAACAGATTATATTTTAAGTAAATTCAATAGGAGAACCTAAGCAGGTAGAGAACACTGCTGCTCTTTCCACAGATACTTTACAGATTCTCTCTTTACAGCTCTTTCATCCCCTATCTCATTGCTAATAACCTGTGTGGCACTGAGGAACAAAAACCTGGTATCAGATTTTTTATGAATAATAAGGGTTTGTTTAAAAAAAGGTAAACTCAGAGGTGCATTTTACACAAAATCAGCTTAAATGTGGAATTTAGAAAGCTGGGGCAGGAGATTTTTTCTATTGAAGTGTATTTATTAATAATTGTTTTCTTCTCCTTGCTAATGTAGTGCTTCTGGAAATTGCCAGATTGCAAGCTCTAGAGGCACAAGTCCTATTTATTCATGAAATAGGTCAAAAATAGTCATTGAAGCACACACTTTCCCACACACATATCTCAGCCAAGAATGCACTGGAGTTTGTGCAGATTCAGTGGTGCCAGTTTTCTGTGCTCAGCTGCTAGCAAAGATTTGCTCTGCTTAATTGTGCTATAGACATCTCCCTCCTGTGAGCTACATTTGCATGTCAAATCTTTAAAGAGCCATCACATTGTAAAGGCTTTTCATTAATTTTTGACCTGATTTACCTTGGGATTCAACTCCTCCTATGAACACAGAAGTAGCAGCCTTCCACCCTTCACAAATCCCAAAGCTGTCAGCAATTTCTGAGTTGCTGGGGTTTGTTTTTTGTACAAAAGAGGTGTACGTAGAAAAAAGAAGATACCCTACTGCTCTTTCTGGTGCACACACCTTTGAAAAGCAGAAGAAATAGTATGGGCATCTAGGAACCCAAGTTTCTGTGTAAGGATTCTTAAGCATTAGCAGCATCCTCTGTTGCAGTTGACAACAAAGACAACCTTCATTAGAAGATACTCACTTCCATCAGTCCTCAGACCAAAACTACCACCCTGCTCATCCAGAATTCCGCACTTACCTGCTCTCTTGTATATACATATACTGACATTCAATAACTATAAACTTGGCTGTGAAATCACAGCAAGAAACATTGAAATTTGAAGGAAAGAATGCAGTTCTGTGTTTAAAAAATCCTATCTGAAGAGAAATATTCACAATAAAGAAATTAATAGGGAAGCAATAACACATCAGAAACTGGTACCCTCCTGGAAAGAGTATGTGTGTCAAAACTGGAAGCACCTTCTCAACAAAGATCATGTCAGCAGCAAACACCCTCATTTGTACCATGATGAAAATCCAAGGCTTTCTGCCTTCTGTGAGACAGCTTGGGCCTCAGCAAGCTGGCAGGGAGTGAGGCAGGGATTACAGAGCAGCACAAGACCACACTGTGCTGCTCTCCTCCCCTCCTGATGAGCTGTGAGTTCTTGAAGAGTGGTGAAAAGCCAGAAAGATCTCTCATGTCATAAAGGCCCAGAAACAGTTTACAATGAATAGGCTTGAATGAGGTACATAATTTCATGTTTTAAAGTAATTCTGAGAACATGCCTTTTTCAACAGCACTAACCAGAGCACCTGCCTAAAACTTTCAGACAGATGAGATGCTTTCTAGTTTCAAAGAAGTAAAAAGATGGATGGTGCCCTTCATGACATGACACTTTTATTCCTTAAGTAGTTCCTCCAGTACTGCTGACTCATAATTTAAAAGCCTCAAAAAGTGCAGCCATTCCAGGATCCTGCACCCAAGCACTCATGAGCCAAATCCAATATGCATGGCATAGGCATGCCTGCCCTTGCCTGTTTCCACCAGCCAAACTGTATTTTATGAGATTTTAAAAACAACAGGAAGGGAAAATAAATCTGTTTTTCATTAAATATCTTTAATACACCCCCACATGGTAGGTGCCTCATACCTGCCACTCAGGTGGTGCAGTTTTATTACCAGTTCTCTTCCCCAGCTTGCAAAAAAAACACTACCTAAAGTCACTCCTCCCTCCTGAAATCTGCTGATGAGAGGGCTAAAGCTGCAACATTATATAAAAATTCAGCTCAAGCCTTCTCATTACATTTCAAGAAAAAGCACAGCAACCCTCTTCAGAACCCACTGGGTTTATCTCAAGCAAAGTTATCCCAAGCCTACTCCCTCTCTCCCTCTACTAAAACTCTTCCCCTTTCACAAGCCAGTAGAATCCAGATAACCTCTCCCAGCAGTGTAAATACTTGCAACAAGTACAGGATGATGATGAAAAACATTGCCAAGTAGCTGTTGTTGTGTAGCTTAGTGTGGGTGAAAATTTGCTGTACTGAAGTCCCCAGTTTATTTACACAGCAGAAAGAGCTCCTGGGGCAGCAGCTTGCAAGCACAGCTAAAATGAACAAGAACTCATCTCAGCTGTGACCAGGAGGGAGCTCACTTGCCAGACTGAGAGCAGCACCGTCTCCTGATTGATTCAGCTCTTGGCCTCTCTTCTCAGACTGCTACAAGGTGCCAAGTGCATAGGTAGCTGTGTGAAACAGTTGTGAAGCTCACGGAAAGAGCAGGCAGAGTGCCCCTCTCTCCACACTGAGACACTTGCTCTTCCTGTCTGAGCACAGGGTAAAACTCAGATGTGTTCTCACCAGCAGCATTTCTATGTCAATCTTAAGATACCCATTAAAGGCACCACAACTTGAGTAGGCATGGAGAAATTGTGCAATGTCTCAACACATGCAATGAAAGTTACAGTTACCACCCAACTCTCAGAATATCCACTTGCATTGAGTTCTCAAGTTCACAGTGCAGAAAACAGTGTTTATAATTAGCATTAATAACAACCAAATGTTTATAATCACCTCTTGCAAACATGGGACTTACAGGCAACATGGGTTTGCCCTTGATCCCAATTACATATACAAGTCTTTGTGCTATGGATATAAGGGAGACAATGCACAAGGGTCACTGCAAAGAGACAAGTTCTATCAGGAATGAAAACACAAGGCTATAGTCCTTGGAGCAGGGGGAGCATTTGTTACTGACACTTCAACTTGGGCCATCACACCACTGGAAGGACAAAGTTGGTGCCTTTGAGTTCTTGCTTGAAGCAACAGAGTAACAGCCACACAGTCCTGTAATGAGCAGAGCCCTGAGGACCAAACATCAAGAATGCTCTTGGTCTGACTCTCATCCAGCAAACTAGAGGGGATTTAGGACTGAACAGGATCTGCTACAGTCGAAGTGCAAGAGAGGCAGCCTCATTCTGCATGTAATAGTTTAGGTAAACTCAGTGGGAAAACCAATCCCCTCAACTGGAAGATGGGACATGAATTGTGAGGAGAAAAACCCAAGTTAAAATTCTTAGGTATCAGCATGGTTCTGCTCTCACTACCCTGTGAGAAACCATATGAAAATACTTGTGAGATGAAAAGGGAGTACTGAAGAATAAAAAAAGAGAACTTCTCCTGCAGAATATTTATGGCATAGGAAAAGGTAGACAACTGCAACATAAGGAGATCACTTGGAACTGGAGAAGGGTTTATCCAGACATTTTAAGGCTCTTGTCACTGTGAGAGAGGCAACATCAGTCTGTGCCCAGAACCCCTGAAATTGTAGCTAAAAATTTCTGCCTGAATAGACCAGAAATGCCTCAGCCAGACTGTTTTTAAGAACACTCAACCCCCACACAGACTTCCAAAATTGAACTGATATGTGGGGATAAGGAGCTATACTTCTAAATTTATCTCCAGCCACTTAACTAATTCCAAATAAAACACCTTTGATATTTTGTGCAAGCAGTCTGTTTAAATCAAGTGTCCTGAAAAAACTCCTGACTACAAGATTAATCCTTTGGGTGCTCCCTGGCTACGAGTTGTTGGTTTTTATGCTTATACATTCTTCATGGAATGTTAATATAAAACAAGATCTGTCTTCATTTACCGAAGGGTTAACAAAAATCCCAATAATTAAATTAGCAGCAATCAGCTAAGGAGCTCCCCAGTGCCAAGTCTAGTACACATCAATTCCTTTTCTCCTCCAGGATAATGGATCAGGCAAGAAAACTTCCATTTCCCTCTGCAGGGCTGTGGGAGGCACAAATGTGTTTGTGCACTTCCCCATCTCTCTCCTTCCATCCACAGCTTGACTCCAGCTCCTTGTGCCACATATGACATTACATAAAATGAGCCAGCTCCCTTCTGATTTTCCTGCTCTCTCCAGGGCTGAATCTGGCCTAATAGGACAACAGCAACAAGTGGTTAGAAAGTGAGATTTTAGGAGATTTTAGGTGTTTTAAAAGATCCAAATGCATACTTGTCCCAAAAAATTAGAAGTTACATGTGAGGCCAGGAGAGCACCTAGAACAGCTTTCAAAAACCTCCTAACCTCTCTGACAAACACTTACTTTCCAGAATTCCAAAAAGGTGAAACTGCTGGGACAGGCTCTCTCCAATGATCACTGTTCTTTCTAACCAAGAAGAGCCTCCCTCCCCTCTCCATAAGTTAAAATGCCAGTTAAGACCCTTGAGGTGGCAATAACCACAAGGTTAGAGCAGCCACAGAAACTTCTCCTGCACTCTTCAGATGATGGATAATCTGTCTTGCTCTGATTCTTGTTAAAGGCATGTCATGAATTGGGAAACAGAGCTTCCAAGAGAGTCACATACATGCTGAAGAGACATCCCTGACAAGAACAGAGCACGGCACTTAGTGAATAACATCACCAAGATGCTCTTGGTCAACAATTAAGGGAATTGTGCTCCATCCTAAGCAATCACACTGCCAGTCAAACACATCAGCCTATTTAGGACAGAGCAGGATGCAGTCCCAGAGGAGAGGGCAGCTGCTTCTGTCCCCAGAGAAGGAAACACGTGGGGTTTTTTCCAACCAGAGATCCAGGGCTCACTGCTGCTGAGGGCTTCCCAAAGACATACTGCATCAGGACATTCACCCATCAGTTTGGTTCTGCTACAGCCCAAAATAGTCTGGTTTATTTGTGAGCAGCCACAGCTGGAACCAGGGGTATTTGCAAAGCTTGTGCCATTATGTCATAGTGCTGGCAGTAAAAAGCATCCACAGTGATTATGAAAATAATTTGGGCCTGTGATGCACATTTATAAAGCACAGTACATGCTATTTGTTTTTGCACTAGGGAGTGTATGTTTGTTACTGAAAATATGAAGGTGAAAAATTCTTAGTTGAATTCAGTATTTGCAAGGTAATTTAAATTTTTAAATCAAATGTTTATACTACAGGGGTTTTGAAATTTGCAAGAATCAACATCAATAATCAATACTGGCTGACAACATCCACCTTGCCGTATGCTTAAAGCATGTTGAGAAAGTGAAGCCTTAAATTTGTCCCTGAGGGAGTGTGAGGTGACACATGACATAGTAACAGCAAACAAACTCAATCTTTCTCATCAATATTTTTAATGTAAACTGAAAAAGACAAGCTTTTTTCAATATTAACTGCCTCAAAACAGTAGTGCAAGCACATAATGAGTAAATTATCTGTGCATTACTATTAATAAATAAATTCTATGCACTGTTAATAAATATGCTAATAGCATTCAGCTCATAATGCTGATATTCCTCAGATAGTAGGACTGTGTGACAGCTGTGTCTGAATTTTATTCTGTGATTCAGCTAGAATAATAACTAACTAGTTATTTTCTTCTCTTTTGTAAGAAGAACGTAACAAAAGATATCCCTGTGATAAAACTTGCACAAGGTTAAGGAAATGACATCAAAAGATTACAAAAGTAATTCCATAATGCAGATAGCCCCCTCATTGCTAGGTTTTGCAGCAAGCACATTTCAAAAGCTCTCTACATTTAACACACCTCTAAAACTGAGTTCATGAACTCAGACAAGTTTTCCTAACTAAGAAATTATTTAAATGAAGTTGAAATCCAAACCCTGGCTTGCTGTGCCACCTGCTCTGTTGTGACACTGCAGTACTGGAGTTTCTGCAGCTCTAAAGATAGAGTTGTGCAGTCAGAGTCTGAGAGCTGCCAAAGCAGCACAGGAAGCACCTGAGCAGCCCCAGGCAGGAGCAAGGACAGAGCAACTGCTGCCCACAGGATCCTGAGCCTGACAGCAAGGGATGGGGCTGGCATTCCATTGTGGGCAACATTACAAGAGATGCTTTAGAATGAGATCTCATCAAATTGTTGAAGAACAAACCTGCCACAGGAACTCAGCTGTTAAAAAAAGCAAAACACAAGTCAAATTCTGCTGATTTTGGCTGGGATTGAGTTAATTTTCTCCATAGTAGCTATTGTGGTGCTTTGGTTTGGATTTGTGCTGGAAACAGCATTGATAACACAAGCATGTTTTAGCTACTGCAGTGCTTAAACAGTTCCTTTTTTATTCCTCACTATCCCTCACCAGTAAGTGGGCTGAGGGTGCACAGGAAGCTGGGAGGGCACACAAACAGGACAGCTGACTCCAAGTGACCAAATGGGTCCTGTTCCCTCCCAGAGAAATCAGGGGCTCATGATGGGCATTGACAATTTCCTGAAAAATGCCCCAGCCCACATGCTGCAGGTGTTATCAGCAAGGTGTAGAGTCTGCCCTTCTACAGCCAAAATGGACATGGAGAGAGGACAGGAGGGAAACAGAGCACAGATGAGGTATACAGACATGTTTCATCCACATCATGTTAGTCCAAAAGAACTGCCATATTACTATTTCTAGTAGCAAATTACTGACCCTGTCTCCCTTAGGAGAGACTTCTTTCAGTTGAAAAATACCCTTATCTGGTGGATAAATACCCAATATTCAACTAACAGTGGGATGATAAAGCCAATAAAAGCACAACAGGGCTGTCAGGAAGCAGCATGGGAATTTAATAACCATATAGTCTCTTATAGGAAATATCCACAATGACTTTTTAAGGGAAGGATTTAAGAGTCTGGCTGCTGTGACTTTTGCATGGTAACTTCTAAATCCTATTAAAGAGTTATAGAGGAATTTGTTTGTTTCTCTAATTGCTGTAGATTAGAAGTCAATAATAGAAAAAACCAAACTGAGTACTCTTTCACGCTAGAGCTTGGAGAAAAGACAACAGATGAATATGATTTCTTTGTAAATGTGTAAATTTGAAAATTCAGCTCATTGGAAGTATATGCTATTTTGTGTAATTACAATCCTCAGTCTTCTTGTGAAAGACAAGCTGTTTTTCTTATGTTTGCTCTACAGGGAGTTCTGAAAATAAGCAGTCATCTTTTTTCTAAAAATTCTGGATTATCTCAGATTTCTCTAACATGCTCTCAAAGAAATGAAACTCAAGAATAACATTTTTGTACAAGGCTGTGACTTGATGATGACACTGTCAAACATTTTGCTGGGCACATAAAACATCCATGCAAACTCAGACCAGTAAAGTCTACGTTGCCTGAATAAACAAGCCTTTGCCTGCACTACAATCATGTTCCATATGTAGCTAAACTGGAATTTTCTATTACTCAGTTTGAAACAGGCCTCTGCTAGTACTTGTGGTGTTCTGAAAGAGGCTGTTTCAGGACTGAAAATGGGGAAAGGGAACAAAATTCTATGGTATGGCCCACTAGGAAGAACTGAGTCCTGGCTAAGAGCTGACCCCAGGCAGGCTGCCACCTGGAGTAGCAGTCACGCCCTCCAGCAGCAGCTGCTCCCACCAAGTGCTGCTCCCAGTCTCCCCAGAAGCCCACTATGGGCCACCACAGCATTGCAGATTCTTAGAATCATAGAACGGTTGGGGCTGGAGGGCTGAAACCATCTTTGAAGGCCATAGAATCCAATCCCCCTTCTGTCGGATTTGTGGGGTTCCCTGATGAAGGGAGGAAAGAATGATGAATCTGACTCCATGTTCTTAGAAGGCTAATTTATTATTATATTAGAATATATTAAAGAATACTGAACTAAACTATACTCAAGAATAGAGAAAGGATACAGACAGAAGGCTAAAAGATAAAAAATGATAAATCTTGAATCCTTCCAGAGTCCCAAAACAGCCTGACCATGACTACTATTGGTCATTAAGTCAAAAACAATTCACATGAAACCAATGAAACAACCATCTGTTGGTAAACAATGTCCAAACACATTCCAAAGCAGCAAAACACAAGAGAAGCAATCAGATAATTATTGTTTTCATTTTTTTCTCTGAGGCTTCTCAGCTTCCCAGGAGAAAAATCTTCAGCAAAGAGATTTTTCAGAAAATATGACATTGACACCCTTCCACTACATCAGGTTGCACAGAGCCCTTCCAACCCAGCCTTGAAAGTTTCCAGGGATGAAGCATTACCACATCTCTGGGCAAATCTGTGCCAGTGTTTTACCACCCTCACCGTAAAAGTCTTCCTTACATCTATACCTAGGTCTAAATTGACTCTCTTGTAGTTTAAAACTGTTATCCCTTGTGCCACCACAACAGGACCAGCTAAAAGGTTGCCTCCTTCCTTGTAAGCCCCTTGAAGTACTGAAAGGCTGCAATAAGATCTCTCCAAAGCCTTCTCCTCTCCAGGCTGAACAACCCCAGCCTGTCTTCACAGATAAGGGGTTCCATGTCTTTAATCATCTTTTTGGCCCTCTGAACTCATTCCAATGGGTCCTTCCTGTGCTGAGGAACCTGGAGCTGGGTGTGTTATTTCAGGTTGCCCCCCAGATCCCTCTGTGAGACATTCTAGCAAGCAAATACAGAAGAGTTTATGTGCTTCTGGTTGAAAATTGTCTATGAGCTTCTGGTTGAACATTGTCTACCCAGCTCCAGCTGGTAGTTTAAATGGTTTTTAACCAAGAATTATGTTGAGCTCTTTGCCCATTCAGCTTACTGAGAAGTCATCTTTGCCACCTCTCATCCCCCTCAGATCAAAGGAATCTCAATTGATTCTCTGTTCATAGTCACCACAGGAAAAAAAAAAAAAAAAAAAAAAAAAAAAAAAAAAAAAAAAAAAAAAAAAAAAAAATCAGCTGGGAAATGATCCCATAGGCACATAGGCACACAGAGGAAGAACAGGGATACGCATATCTCAATAATTTAAAGTTAGAAATAATAAAATGTTCAGGCATTTGGGAAGGATGGGGGGGACAGGGAGGGATAAAAGCAGGAAAGGAGAAGAAAAAATTCAAAACATTTTTTGAAAGGTGCAAGGGAAAGGGAATTCTAACTAATGAATGACCCACTCTCCCAGACTAATAGTCAGGCTCATGATCATTATTTCAAATAGCATTCCTGAAGGACTCAAGGTTTTGCAATGCATTTTACAGATGTAGCTGTAATTATGACTACTCATCTCAAGGCAAACTTAGCATTCAGGAGGTCCTTGGACTTATGCTGCCATTTGCCACAAGCCTCCCAAAGCTAGTTCCACCACTGGAATTGCCCAGAAAGTTTGCACCCATCATGTTTTGTGCTGGTTCATCTGCTCTGGGAACAAAATATGGAATTTTCAAGACTCACTTGTAGCTTTCAGGGTCACTTAGGATCCCAAGTAGCTCAATTGCTTTTAGAAAACAACACAGTATGGTAATTTATTTCAGAATTATAGTTCTCTTGCTTTTGGAACACCAGTATTCACTGTATGTGTGGAGGAAGCTTTCCACACATAGCAACAAATATCCAGTATATATCCAGTACTATGGTGCAATTTGCAGACAGCCTTTTCTCCATGAATTGGTTCCCAGCCAAAATCCTTTCCTGCACTGAGAAAGCAGCATCTTCACTAGAAATTCCTAACTAGCACAGAAAAAACAAATACATCCAAATCTGCCAAAGGGACACCTTTGCTGGATAACTGCCTATGCTGGGAGGTAATGCTGCACACAACCACAGCCAGATGATGACAACCTTACTCAGTCTCCTGAGGAATGCTGAGCACTTCCCACTGGCCATCAGGCCCTTTCAAGCATACCTAATGTCAGATACCTCAAAATCAGGTACCCCAATTCATTTCCCTCTGAAATAGTTACTTAAAAATCATGGGCTATCTCATTGATGCCACAGCTTAGCTCAGACAGGACTGCTTTCTATCAAAGCTGAGAGGCACAGCTTTCTCTGTTTGCTTTTCAATGACTGCCTAAAGGTCATATTCTTCTCTACAGCTACTAATTCTGCATGTGTAACAGAGTAGAAAATATGTTTGTGAGGTTTTGGTCTCTTTTTTGTAAATATAGCCTGGAATGCTAGTACATGCACTAGCTCCTGGTGCTGAAGAGCTCAAGGACATGGGAAAAATAGCATCCTGCTCTCTTCCCACTTCAGGGCCCAGGGCTCACCAAAATGTAATGACTTAGAAATGGATGGAAAGCAATGCCACTGCCACAGACAAAAGGATTTACAAAAGAATTAATAAATGACTATCACTTCTCTTGCCTCAGGACTTTTCTGGGTAAATTATTACTCTTTAAAGCAGTGCACTGTGAGTAAGCTGCCTGACTCCCATTAACATTAGTAGCAGTGGCATAGCATAAGCTTTATGTGCCAGTTCTGAGGATTAATCACAAAGTTTTATCTGTAGGGCACTCGCTTTGAACTCAGCAAATCTGCAACAGAACAACTTTCCTCTGTCAGACTCTTCTTTGAAGAAAAATCACAAGGAAGTGGGTGGGCTGCCGGCTAAGCCACTTCTTAACCCACCAGTGCTTCCCCCATAACTCCAACAAAACACTATAGCAACAAGTGAGAGCATTAAATAGCTCTCTTGCTGCATTTCCAGTAATGTTAGCCAAGGTATGGGAGCAAGCAGGGATAATTTTTTTTTGAGCAGGAAGAAAAAAAGGATAAAAGAAATCACATAGAATTAATGCAGTAAATGCACCATCAAGATAAGACTGGGGTTTTTTTAATACAGGATGAAAGCTGGAACACTTGAGAATAATTTCCATGTATGGATTTGGCAATCTAAAAATAGCACCTCATTTAACACCGAAAAAAGACGGTAACTGACCCTAAAATAGATGGTGATGAATACATTCAACATCAAATTTTCTCTATTTTCTCTTCCCTTCTATGCTTGCTGGCACCTTTTCCACAGCCCACCCCTTGTAATTTCCCTAAATAGGGAGGAAAGGCAATCATCTCTGAGCAGCCTCAGCAGAGCAGGACAGCCACGATGGAGAAGGCTTCACAGGAGAGCAGCTCTGTCAGCTCGGGTCTTGTTATTGTTTGCCTGAGGTGCTGGGATTTTGTCTCACTTCATGCTACAGTGACAAATATCCACCTCTTTCAGTTTCCACGTGATGTTGCTCCAGAAGCTTTCAGACCTCCCCTTTCTGCAGCAGTACATCTCCATCACACAGGCTTTTGGTTTGGTAAAACCCCCAAAATGACCCACACAAAGGCACCATCAGGGAAAAGGAGAGTACAGGGATACAGCCAGCCTTCAAATTTCAGCCTTCTTATCCCAGGGGCTGGAGAAAGGTCCAAGACCCCTCCACACCTCTGTAGCTGCATTTTCAGCCCACTGCTTGGGCTTCAGCTCACAGAAAGCCAAAATCACTGACTCTATGTTAACTCCATTTCTCCCTCCTCAAAACTAGCAAGACCTCCTCCACAAAGCTCTTGCTCTCCAGTAAAATCTACTGGCACAACAAGTTGTTGGGACATCTGTCAGGCCCAATTACAACACATTTGCATTGGGGCCAAAGTGCCTAGACAGCTCTAAGATGAGAAGCATATAAATGCATCACAGACTCTCTGCCACCAAACCAGCAGCTGGCCAAAGCTGAGAACCTGAAGAACAGGGCCATGAGTAGAACTCATACCTTACTTATCAATGCTGAACTCCTCCAGCAAAGCCTGGCACTGAAGCAAGACACAATATGACCTGAGGACAGCCCCGGGAGCCAAACTGCATGGCTGCAGCTGCCATAGTGCTGCATTTTGGGAATGGCAGGGCAATAGTGCAGGAGAAGGCTTGAGACAAGGCAGCAAAGCTGTCTAAAGTCAGGTGAGAGCTCTGCTCCAACGAGGGATCAGCTCTTGCTAGAGCAAGTTTGTACACAGTGATTAAGCCCAGTGGCATATTGGTAACTGGGACATGCCCAGCAATTGCCTGCAGTACACCTGGGCTTAGCTGGTGCTCTCAGGTCTCTTGCTTTCATGAGCAATACATCATTTCAGCCTTTCCCCACACACACCCCCAAGTAAAGAGAGAATTCATTGCAGGAGGCAATGTTCTGTTCCTTCTGCCTGTTCATTCACACCAGAGGCCCAACAGAGCAACCATGTCCACAAACATCTCAACATCTCACTTACTTTTACTGATGAGGCCAGCATTGTAAAACACAGTGAATTCAGGACAACTGAAATACCTGTTTTCTAATCCTTCATTAAAAAAACCCACAAGGCTTCAACTGTCAGCTATTGATATTTGCTAGCAGCAATAATTCACACTATTTACTATCCTGTGCCTTTGTTGCATATCTACCCCAGACATTCACATTCAGCTGGGTATAGGATGGATATATACAGCAGAGTTTACAAAAATTTTTTTTTTGTAATTTGGTGCTCTAAGTAGTCAGAACAACTTACCAAAACAATTAATTTCTTCACCATTCTGTGTACTGACACTTGAAAAATACTTCACCAAGATTTCTCTTTTGATACTTGAATGCAACAGTGGGCAAAATTTTCCTTACACAGCACTCAGTCAGGAAACAAGTGCAGTGAATCTCACCCATGGCCAGCTCACACTGCCCCCAAACCATACCCATAACTCTTGTTGGGGTAAATGCACTGGTGTGACAACATCCCACATGGTTGATTGAATGCTCTAATGACACCTAAATGAACTCATCATCACTTACCAGCCTTCTCTGTAAGTCAGGGAACGAGATGCTATGTATTACTGGACAGCTACATGTGATCTGCTACCAATGAACCCCATGGATGTTGACTAACACCAAGCATAGCCCCATCTTCACATCACCTGCAGCTCTGCCCTGGATGCTGTGGCCTCAGACAGATACATGCCCAAAGCTCTGTGGCATTGCAGCCAGTGTCACAGACCAGTCAATAACAAAATAACAAACCTAGCCCAAGCCAAACAGTTTGAATTGTCCACATTTACCTGTTGTGCAATCCTCAGGTCTGTACAAAACAGACCCCATACCCCTAATGGGGTCTGTATAAATAAAGTGCAGGCAAGAGCTCTCTTCTATGAGCCTTGGTACTTTGGTTTTGGGAGCTGCCTGCTAGCTATCAGCTAGCAGGTGTTAAAAAAAAGTAAAAACACACTTTTTATACACTTTTAATAGCTGGTTTTGTTTTATCATTCAGTCGAAATTAAGAGATTGATCTCTATTGATCTGTGGAAGGGCTCCATCTTTCCGTTGCTTATCAGAGTTCTGCCAAGAGCTTGACACACACACAAACAGAAGTAAATTTCAAAAAGTAATGAGTGAGCAATGGCAAACTCATGCCAGTCTCATTCACCATCAGACTTTGCTGCAAAAGGAAAGTGACAGAGGCAACAGCTTCTGGTTATTGTCTCAGCACTGCCAGCAATGTCAGGAATTTGTTTGATTCTCACATAAATCTAATGCATCCACATAACTGAATAATAAACAGAGGAGAAAAGTTCTCTCTATACACAGAAGAGCATCTAGGCATCACATTTTTATTTCCCCCAGCAGCTTTTCCATTATGCTCTGTTTTCTCTTTTAGCTTCTCCCCAGGTGTTTACACTCATCACCTTAGCTCCCTTGTTCATATTCTTTAAGGCACCACTAAAAGCTCATCCAACTGCATCCTCAGCTCTTGGAAAAACAAACCAAAAAACACACAGGGCCTCCCAGGCATACAGAGTTCCTCTCTGCACTCACCACTCCCCAAGGCTGTAAGATTCCTGCTCCTACCCCAGAAAATGTTTTTTCTACTCATGCCTACAGGATAGGAATAAAATACTTGGAAAGCAGCAGTATCCTTCCAACTGCCAACCATACCACTAAGCAGCCACCACGAGATGTTCTTCCCTTTCTATCAACATCAAAATGAAGGCAGCTGTTGAAGCAGATGGCTTTCTGTCCCAAACTAGCTCCCCTCAATCCCACCAAAATGAGACTCAGAGCCCTCTGCAGAGAACTTGGGGCCACATGATCATCCTATCCATGTCTTCCCTGACTGATGTTCCTTGTGCCAACCTCATAGACAGGTGGGCAATTCCTACAGGCCATCACTGCCTGGAGATTGGCTCTCCATGGTCCCTCTCTCAGATAAAGCAGCTTCTGAAGACTGCACCACCAGGTTTAGGAGCCTCCTAGACCTTCCTATGAGGTCTTAGCCCTACAACAGTATTTAGTATGCCTTCTCTAAGCACTGCTTTGGTACAGTAACAGATCAACTTGCTTGCTCTACAAGGAAAGGACAGCAAAACACTCATCACAAATCCAACAAGTCAGTGAAAAATGGACTCTCTTCTCTGGCTTGTAAAATACTGAAGCTCCCCCAGTTGTGATAAAAAAAACACAAATATCCTTACCCTGCACTTGTCATCTGACTGCCAAAAAATGGGAATTCATTTACCTCTGGAACTCTGCTCTTACTTGCATAGAGGATTGGTTCCCATTGAAAGCCAATGCCAGAACTGTTAATCAGGAAATCCTATGAACTAGCAGCCAAAGAGATACATCAAATGATCTAATCCATCCATGCATCACACAGATTTTCAAAGTGCTCCTGCCTGTGCAACCCTTTGTCTTGTCAAAAAGCTTCACCTAGCAGAGCTGTCAATTCAGCTTTTCAGAGCACCACTGATTCCTCCAGGAAAACTGGGCAGACAGTCTGAAATACTAATCCTATTGCTATATCAAGGGGGGTTTTCTTGCATTTCTCTGCCTGGTTTCTTCTTACAAAAGCCTTTCATTCTCAATTACTTCCACACGAAATATCTGGACCTCTGTGGAAGGGATGACACCATGGACTTTACTACTTCATCAGCTAAAGTCAGTACAGAGGAACGGTGCCTCAGCAAATGGTTGTCAGAGCCAAGGCTTATTACAGAATAAAAATCCTGTTTTAACGTAAAGATCTAAACATCACTGAAAAAACAGCAGAACTAAGCAACACATAGGTCCTGGTACAGTGGGTTTCGTGAAGGATGAAGATATTCCTGAAACAAGGCAAAGACCAGTTCAGCCTAGGTTTATGTGAAATAAATCACAGGTAACTCTAATGAACCTCTGGCAGCAGATGGTTCACAGCCAGTAATCATGGTCAGGACTATCCTTATCAATTAATCATTTCCTGACCCATGCCATTTTGGGAAGAGGAGCAGAGCTGGCTGTGGCCAATCTGAATTGGCCAAAGAGGATTTGTCATCTATAACAGGTTCTGCCCAGGCCATATCAGAAAGGCCATTTTTGCATCATATGCCTACAGTTATCCTTTCATCATGCATTCCTTTCAGATTTTATGACTCTGTAATAGGACTGATAATCATTATTTCTCAAAATGCACTAATTTCATTATTTTTCAAATTAAATTATGGTTAAGATTACTTGCAGGTAAAACCAAGTACCACTAAGTTATTTGTGCTGTATCAGTTGCCATAAAATCAGCAAGAACACTGGTGTAGAGAGCAACATATACACAGCAGAAAATTTCCAGCACCTACACATACTGTAAGGAACAGCCTTTGATCTTTGTTCCTCACCCTCATATCTCCAAGGACCTGGGTTTTAACAGGTTCTGAGGAACCCCCACTTTGTTATATCTAATCTGCTAGGAACTTTTGAAGGTAGTTTTGCTATTTTTCTAGGCAAAAACGTATACATTCGTTTGGATTCTGGTTTTGGCCAATGAGCTTTCATTTGAATTTTATTTTTTTACTATCTTTAGGAAAAACATTCTTGATATTTGGTTTTGCAAGGCTTTTCTAGGAGATAGGCTGCATAATCCCTGGCACTACAGGACACAGCATTGTCTAGCACTTACAGCAGTGGGAGTCCAAAGACCTGAGTTCTGTTTCTGGCTCTCCCACTCACTCTCCACATGACGTTTAGCAAGTCAATTCACTTCTCTAACTCCTTCTGTGAAATGGGTGTGCTTAGGTTGTATTCCTCCTTTGGCACCCAGTTTGAATCCAAAGGATGCTGAGTGAAAATCATTTCCTGACTGCTTCAAGATGCTAGGATGGAAGGTGCACTATACACCAGCAGCATTAACAGAAAAGTTTAATTGTGGGATCTGTCCATTTTCATTGAAATGTCAAAAAGTCATTTTCCTTTCCTGATAGCTCTTGAGTATTTGGTACTCAGATGCTGATTTCACACAATTTTCATCCAAGAATATCTGTTCTTGTTTCAGTAGAATTATTATTTAGTATGAATATAAGCCAAACCAAACTCTTAGTCCCCAGCCTACAGCTCCCTTCTGATTAGGAACTTCTCTATATAGATTCATGCCTCTACTGAATTCCTCAGTGGAAGAAGAAAGATTAAAGACTTGCTTTGGCAGTTTAACACTTTTCTTCCCTTAGCAACACCATCAGGCATGAGAGCAAGTTATAAGGAATGACATTACATCATGCTCAAATACATGATTATCACATGCTGCAAAATGGATTCTACAAGGAAGACTGATTTAGTGTGTGTCTGTGATGATGAGTAAAGAGCAGCTGGTACTGAACTAATGCATTGCTGAAGATTGTATCAGATTAAGCCAGTAATTCAGCTACCTCCATGCCCTCTCCCATAAAATTTTAATAAACCCAATCTTATGGGAGGAAAGAAAAGACAGGGACCCTACTGAATTATTTATAACTTTAGTTATGTATGGCAAAGAAGCCCCTCTTAGGTGAGAAACTGATATTCTTCCATTGATTTTCTTCTGAGAACATCTAGGTGAGAATCAAGTTTTGGGGGAAAAAAACCACAAAATATACAAGGATGCAAAGGGCGAGCCAGAAAAGACAAAGCTGATGAAGGCAGAGATGAGGGAGAGTTTGTATTTATGAAAGAGATATTGATCAATTGCACATACCAGTGGCAGACAGACTCAAATTAGCTGTCATAATTCCAGTGATGCAGAGGGACATGCAGGCTCAAGCTCCATTAAGTATAACCTGCATCCAGAGCAGCCAGATGAGATTTGCCAGACTGAACTCCAAATTCCCACAGGAGATACCTGCAGTTGATTTATATTCCTGATTTCTTATTCCCCCACCAACTGTGCAATCAGTTCCTGGAGGTGGGTAGGGAATAATTGAACAGCTAAACTGTGATTCACCCAGCCAATTAAGGAGGCTTGGGATGGGCCCCTAGACAAATCCTTCAGCTTCATCTGGTCTTCATGGACCAGAACTGCATTTGCCTCTGACAACAGGGCCAAAATCACAATGACCCAGTTAACACTAACAATCTGAGGAAGTAAAGCTGCATTATGGTTTCTGTACATTAATATTGACATATTTTATATTTTTTCAAAGCAGGAAGATGTCCTGACTGTACATGAGGTTTGAGTTTATTCTGTAATTCAATGTCCAAAGAGCATCACTGCAAAACAGTAATTAAAATGGCAACCACTGCCTAATGGGTATTGACATATAAAACCCACTTTCATGTTTCAGCCTGCAACTTCTGTCAGGTCAAGGCCAGGTTGTTTGATTCAAATTCTCTTGCCTTCTCTCCCATGCTGGCTGCTATGATGTTTCCTTGTCGATGGTGCATGGCTTTGTGAACAAATCACACTAAACTCATTTCCAAAGTGTTCCACTTATGTCTATCTTCTTGCACTGAAGTAAGGAAGCACTTAACTCCTCATTAGTAACTCTGTATGTGGCATATAATCACCTTGAAATATTTAACTGCTGGGATTTCATCTCACTAACATTGTGGGGTGGGGTGTCAGACTGGGGTATAAACAAACTGGGACATAAATCATCATAAACCAGGCATTAAATTGGTATATAAATCAAAAATTATAGAAGTCAGATGGATGAGACCCATTAGAGCCTCCTGTTTGTTCTTTCCTCTTCTCTCACCCTAAGAATGCACAAGACATCATTCTTGATTAGCCAAGAGACAGAAGAACGCCCATCTCTCCCCCTCTGTGTCTCTCAAGAGGGAGAGAAGGGAAACAGAGAGCTCTGTATGCATATTAATAAAGCTATATTTTGACTGGCTGAATGACTAGAAATGATTAGCAGTGGTATGTTTTACCTGTCAACATCTCCACTCTGCAACAGGCAAAAAGTGTCTAATACTTCTTTGCAAAAAATCACTAGTGAGACTGGAGGGGGTTTGCTCCCAATTTTCCTGCACTCACAGCAGCTCTGTAAATACCTTAAGACTCTCTTCAACAATGCAGACAAAAATGTCTTTTTTCTTGTGTAACAGTGTAAGACAACACCAAACATCACCTAAGCCACAGTGAATCCAAGTGCCTGCACTTGCAAATCTAAGACACAAAACCAAAAAAGCCAAAACCTATCAGCATGAAGGTTACCAAGCCAAGCATGTCAAAGCTAGGAAATAGAGGAATGGGACCTTTTGAAAGGGTCAGTGTGAAAGGTGAGAAGACAAGAAACTCTTCAGCAAAGAGCAATCAGAGCAGAGATCAGTCAGGTGGCCAGACCTCCTCCTCCCTCTCACATAAGCACTTTGCTCTTCACTTACTCTAAAATTCCTTGGTGATAAGTCAGTCCAAGAAATTTCTTAAGACATGGTCCCTAGCTGTGTTTTCCTCATTTACACCAACCCAGTATGGGTTGGGTGGCCATTTG